>NC_044248.1:1936500-2259250 GCF_003957555.1 Calypte anna
TCCCCTGGCAGGTGCCATTACATGGCCTTGCTTGCACTTCTCCACTCAAGTGCACTGATGCCAGCCTGCAATGTACCCGAGTGCAGCCGAGCATGTTGGTGGGAAGCAAAGTCAGCCTCAGTATCACAAGCCATGCCCTGTCCCCTCCTCACTCCCCCAGCCCCAGCAAGTGAGCACCATTTCTTGGTCAGCAGTGGCACAATGCATACCCAGCAGACACTTCCTGGAGCTTCCCTGGCTGGGACTGGTCACAGAGCTCAGAAACCAAACAGCCAGGGACCACTCACTGCAACAAACAGGGTCAAGCAAGTAGTGCTAAGGAAGCTTTATCCCAGTCAGTCATGCAGGGCCTGGCATGTGGGTAACTCAGTACCAGCTGCAAGGCTGCAGTGTCAGTAGTGAGTGCATCCCCCTCCCCACTGCCCACCCAGAAGCAAGCAGATTAGAGCAGAGAAGAGCAGAGGAAGCAGCAGCCACTGCAAATTTGGGTTTATTTCACTGTGCAGGGGGGCGGGGGTAGGAAAGGAAACAAAACAAACCAAGCTATAGCTTGTCACTGAACTTAATGGCTTTGACTTTGAAGTCCCCCTCCACAGCCAGGTATTCGATTTTCTCCATGCCCAGCCGGTTAGGGAAGTGGAACTCTGCCTCAGGCAGCTTCACAGTTGCCTCTGCTTCATTGAAGGAGATTGACATCTGTAGAGAGACACAAGAAGGAAAGCTCACACATCCCAACTCCCAAACCTCACTCCCCACTACCCTGCAGTCTGGGGGCAGGACAGATGAGGTGGGTGCTGGTGTCAAGGCCATGCTCCCTAGCTCAGCCTCCTCAGGGGAGGAAGCCCCGAGGTCAATGCCAAACTCCTGGGAGAAAGGGATGGGAAAGACCCAGCCTGACTCTTGGGTCAGTGTTTTAATTGCTCTCAGTTGTGTGGCTGGAAAAGGGAGGCCAGAGTGGAGCATCCAACACGTCTGAGCTGTTGTTGACTTGAGCAGAGCAGAGTCAGGCAATTGAGCTGTGAGACTCTTCCCCTGTTGCTCAGTCCCCTTTCCACACCTCCTTCTTCTCCACCACCGAGGTACAAGGCAGCATTAGAAGCTTGGCACTTGCAGACAGGGCCTCGCACACAGCCCTGGAGTCTCACCTCAATCTTGTCACCATGCTGGAAGGGAAAATCACCTTTCCTGTCCTCCTCACCCCACGTGCCCCCCTCCTTCGAATTGCACACGATGGTGTTGATGTCTCCGTGGCAGTCGAAGCGAGGGTTGAAATGCAGCATGAGGGTGCTGCTGTCCTTCCCCACATTCACAGCAAACCTGGGGACACAGAGGCAGTGCAGAGGTGCAGCACAGCAGCTCCAGCTCCCCCGCGCTGACAACACAGCAGGAGCCCGGGCTTCCCCCCCTTCAGCCCATTCCCCATCTCCTCACTCACCCTTTGGCATCAGACAGGATCTTCCCTTTCACCTTGATGCACTCCCCAGGCTGGATGTCCAGCTGAGTAACCACCAGTCCCTGCAGGGCCAAACCACAGGGGTTCCTCGGAGCCAAGGCTGTCCACCACAGCTCCCTGCCAGAGGAGGGCTCAGCCCTGCCTCACAGCCACCACCCTGCTGGGGTCTCCCACCCCACGCAGCCACCCAAGCTGACAGGGAGAGGATTCAAGCCCCTGAACAAGAGGAGGGGAGAGGCACTGATTTAGGGCTGCTACAGAAGGCATCCTTGCAGCAAGTCAGCACCCTCGAGTCAGCAGAGGTGGCCAGAGCCATAAGAGGAAGAATAAGGGTAATTACGAAGCTTTTCACACACTAGGTCTGTCACCCCGGGCTCCTTAGGCAGGTCTCCAGGAAACAGGAGCCACCAAAAAGGTTTTTGGTCTGAATTTAAAGTAGCCCAGACAGAGAGAGGGGGCAGTGGAGCCCACTTCTGGCTGCAGCCCAGTAAAGCAGAACCATCAGTCCCCTGGGAAGATCCAGAATCAGAGAGGAGGGCTTGATCTTCTCCTTGGGGCCAGGTTCTTCACTTCTCAGCCCCATATCCCCCAAAACTCACTGAACATCACCAGCCTCCCCCAGCTAAGAGGCCCAAGTGTAATGATGCAGAGTTCCACTTCACCACATGCCAGATAAGGCAAGGAATCATAGAATGATCTGGGTTGCAAGGGGCCTGTTAAGGTCATCTAAGTCCCACATACTATTATAATGACTCCTCCATTTGTTCCTTAGTGCTGGAGATGACTACCATTGCATTTTCTTATTTTGACTGAAGTTGGGAATTGAACTAACGTTTTGAGAAGCAGCAACAGCAATTCCAAGACCTCTTTCTCAATGGGCATCAATAACTAAGGATTCATTTGAAGAGGTGCATCTTGAAAAGAGGTGCATTTTGAAAAATACCACCTAGGATTTAAGCTTTCCCTGATTTCAGTTTACTATCAACAAGTTATTCCACAATCGAGTCCATGGGTGAATTTAGGACTAATTTCCAATTAGTTCTAATGTTTATTGGGCAAGGTCTCCTTGCTTGGCTTGTGCAGGCCCATGTCCACCTAGTGCTGGCTCCTGGGGGCCCAGTACTCCTCCAGTTAGCCTCAGCAGGGCTTGTCCTCACGGCTGCTCCCTGCTCTGCCCCCAGACCAGCCTGCTGGGCTTACACTTCCCTCCTCACTAAACTGCTTATCCTCAGGGCACTAACGCTGCCTTCTGGCTCTGCTTCTAATGCGGGGCTGGAGCACAGCCTGGAACAGGCTCTGTGTCCGGGGGGGCTGCTGAGGAAAGAAAAGGTGGGGAAGGAGGGAGGGACACAGAGAGGGAGGTGAGAACACACCGCTGTTCTGCTTCCCTCTGCTCTGGAATTACCAGTTCACCTAGTCCTGCACCAGAAGTTTTCCAGGAGGAAAATAGAAAGCTCAAAGAAAAATATTAAAAAGAAAAAAAAAAAAAGAAAAAAAAAAAAAAAAAAAAAGGTATAAACGGCATCCAGATTGTAACGTTGCAAACGGTCCTAAACCTTTAGAGTACCCAAAGACCTAAACATCTTCCCCGTTCCGATAACATGATGGAAGAGAACCAGCTGGCCAGCCCTACCCATTCCTCCCCCAGCCATACATCAGCCTTTCCTCTCAGCTCATCCCTTTCACTCCTCCTACCCCTGGCACCCAGCCCACCCCCCACACACAGCCACCCAGCCCCTGGTGCTGCTGGGCACACCAGCCCCGCTCCCAGGAGGCACTCACTTGCTCCATGCTGCAGGACACCCCGAGCCCCCGCTCCACAGCCCTGCGTGACTCAGCTCCCGCCGCTTAAATCGCTCGGGCAGGACCATCACATGATGGAGGGGGGTGAAGAAGGGGATCGATTGCAGCTGGCTGGGGGGCTGGAGCTTTCCCAGCCATTTCAAGTGGGCAGCGGGAGATCTCTATTAATATTGTTCTCCGCGGGCAGGATGTGTCTGGTTTTAAAAGCTAGATGATTGTTTGCTGCTGCCCCGATCCTAGAAATCCTTACTGTAAGCTCTTCTAGCTGCTGTGCCGTGGATCTTGGCTCTGATCCCGGGAGCGTGGCTCTGTGCCCGGGGGCTGGTTTTTGTTAAGCGATCCCTGCCTAAAATCAGGGCTGGAGTCCTCATGTTACTGCTGCAGAGTGACTGCTTCTGAGAATCTCGGTGTGTGTGTCTGTGTGTGTGTCTGCGTGTGTGTGTATGTGTGTGTGTGTATGTGCGTGTATATGTGTGTGTCTGTGTATGTGTGTGTGTGTGTCTGTGTGTCTGTGTGTCTGTCTGTGTGTATGTGTGTGTCTGTATGTGTCTGTATGTGTGTGTGTCTGTGTGTGTGTGTATGTGTGTGTCTGTGTGTGTCTGTACACATCCTCCCAGCCTGCCCCATGCCTGCAAGGAGCCCCTGGGTACCAACCCTCTCTCCTTGCACTTCAGCCAAACCCAGGCGTTTGTTATGTTCTATTTCAGCATTTAAAAAGTGCCCGACAGCTCGGGTTGTTTCTGTGGGGCACTACTTAGGTGTAAGAACTCAGGTTGCAGCTTTTGAGAAGTAGCGTGATCCTCACTGGTTGCATTCCAGTTGCAAAAGACTCCAGAGGGAAAAGAGAAATGCTTTGTTAGCAGAGGAAGAGGCCGGGCAGGGCTGAGTGCAGCCGGCAAGAAAGGACACTGCTTTCCCTTAAACCCCCAGCACTGCTGCACCCAGGCTCTTTGCAGGGAGGTGAAGCTGTGAGCTCAGTTTCTCTTTCTTCTCATCCTCTGACCTCCTTTTCTATCACTTTGTGGCACATTTCACCTTGGTGAGTCTGATTGAAAACAAATTTAATAAAATCCTCCAACTGACATTAACTGAGCGAAGAGTAGAAGTCCAGGGGTCTTCTGTGGTCTCTGAAGGGATGGGCAACTAACTCACCAGGAATCAACATTTTAGGCTGAAATTCTTTCACATTTTTCTAACTCCACATTTTCTTTGTGGCAATTTCTGACATGACACAAAAAAGGAGTGAATTGTGGTACTTGATGGAAATTCTGTATTTTCCCTACTAACAGCTTAACAGTTTGACTACCTCAGAATGAGAAGAGAGAGATTACTTTGTGGGGCTGGATCAGCTGGGTGCCACTTTGTAGCTTTGGATTGGCTTTAGCAAGGTCCTCAGGCCTCCCTGCCTCAGTTTCCCTCATACACAGTGACAGGAGTGACACACAGCTTCACAATCCTGCTTGTGAAACTTCACTCAGAGATGTTATGTGAATAAAACCTACTACTTGTTGGTTAACCCAGGAGGAGCCTGTGAGACACAACTCTGCAGATAACTTTAGGAAGGGGTGCTTACAAAGCAGGGCGGGGATTTGGGGTTGGGTAGGAGGAGGAAACGTGGAGCCCCACAGGAGGCTGCTAGAAGTTCACCAGAACATGCTGGCTGTCAGAGGAGCAGCATCCTGACTCCATCCCTTGCCCCAGGTCTCCCCCAGTGCCCATTTCTGAACGTTCACGTGGCATTTCAGCATCCCCTCTGACTCGGGGGGAATCAAAGCCAAGCTGTGGCTGAACTAGAAAGTCACAAGCCTGGGCTGGAGCCCTGTGACTGGGGTGTATAATAGAGGGCAAAACGCTGACTGGAAGTGCTACAGGGAAAATCCCACACACCCTCTGCCCTCCAACAAACTCCCTGGCCATGCTGTGCACACAAAAGGGCCACGCTGAGGCCAGGAATTCACTGTGGGAGCAGAGTTAACATAGGCTGCTGAGAACAGGACCCTTCAAGGAGAGTTGGGAGAAATCCTAAGTAATTCCCCCTTAAGATTGCCCCAGTCTCTAGCATGCTGTTAGCTGGCATCACGTGTTCCAGCTGGGCTTCAGACTCCTGCTTTCTGTGCAGTTGTTCCCTTGTTCTGCTCCCACGTGTGAGGGCTTGAGCAAATTATGTTTGGTCAGTTGGGTTTTTGTATTTGTTTTCCATTCAGCTCGCTGAAATCCCTGGAGACTTCTCTCCTCCTTTTGGTGCTGCAGTGTGTCTGGAGACAGAGCTGCTGACGAGGCCATTGCCCACTCTTGATTCCTATTCTGAAATGCACATTTCTTGTGAGCTGCTTTATTTTTTGGCCAGATATCTGCTCCTCTGACCCTTTTGTTCAGACAGGGGAATACCTTTGCAATGATACCTGGAGATTGCACTGTTTGTTGTCCTTGAGAGCTCTACAGAGGCAGCCTCGCTGATTTAGCAACAAACCCTTTGGTCTTGGTGACTTAAAAATGCCTGGGTTTGCACCCAGATTGTGAAATCAGTCAAGTATTTATTCTCAGCCTACAGTTCTGAGATCCTCAACTGCCTTCCACATCTCCTAGGGATTAAAGCCAGTGGTGGGGAGGCAGAAGAAAGAACACCTTCCCTTTGGCAGCTTCCAGTGGGAAGGAGTGGGAGAAAATTCCCCAGGGGGTCTCCTTCCCTTTGGAGAGGGTTTGTGGAGGGAGACAGACTGCACAGCAAGGCCATGCTGCCCAGCTCCACCCCATCAGAGCTGACTCCAGCCCCTCTGCAGAGGGTGATGGAGAGGACACCTCACACTGCCCCCACTGAAAGGACAGCCCCGACCTGCTCTGCTTCTTGGGATGGGAGTTTTGTGCCTCAGGAGAAGCCCCCAGCAGGCAGGCAGAGGATTAGGGTGCACTTCAAGGGTTAGGGTGTGGAAAGAGTGAGATGCTGCCCTGTGCAGGCTGCCCTGGCCTGTCAGGTCCAGCAGGTGATGCTCTGAGGAGCAACCCTGGGCAGGAGGCAGAATGCAGAGGAGAACACAAGTGAGCTTTGCCTGGTTTGTAGCTGAAGGATTGAAAGATACAGACAGAGTGGTTGTGGTGCATACAGTGTGTGTGTGTGTCCCCTCCCAGGGGTGTCTGCTCTCTCACATGCTTTGGGGGAACAGTGTTGCACCCACCAGACAGCTCTGGTGGAAGCAGGGAGAGAAGAGTCAAGTTCTGCTCATTCAGAAGGTGACACCCAGAGGAATTTTCCCCCTGTAGGGAAAACTGAGGGTGCCCTCCTAGCACTTGGCCTTGCTTGAAGACACAGGGCCCTGCCCAGCACCAGGTCCCCAGCACAAACCCTTCATTAATCCCTTGGTTTGTACAGGTTGAAGCAGACAACTGGCCAGCCTGATTTTCTTGCAGCTCCCTCGAAATGCCCCAGATTGACTTGAGAAAAATGTTAACACCAAAAGGATGCAGCCTGCTCATTGTTACTCTCTTTAAATCTTCCAGCAGAGAAAATACACCCTAGCCCCCAGCAAGTCATCTCCCTGGCTACTCTCTCCTGTCATCAGGAATGGCTGTCCCCTGATTTGGGGAGGCCTGGGGACACACCTCTGCTGCTGGCTAACTCCAGGACTATGGCACATTCCCTTGCCTGCATGGCACAGGGTGCAGAGCCTGCACTGCTGGCTCTGCCCTGGCTCTGCCAGGTCTGTCTTGCACTGAACTCACACATGCTGGTAGCTGTAGATGCCACCTATCCTAAGTTACTTCTTGTAGCTGGGGATGAGGCCCCATTCCTTGCTGAAAGGGCAACCAGCAGCTTTCTGCTCCTCTGGAGATGGCATCTGGCCTCAGCAGTGCTGTCCATGTGCCTCAGCCACCACCCCAGCACTTCAGCTGCCCAGGCAGGGGGAAGAGCTGCCCCCATTCATGGTCACACTGCAAGGATTATTCAGTCAAATAATGACAATATTCTGGTCAAATAATGACAATATGCACTCCTCACCCTCTCCTAGTGTGACCTAGAGCTTAGTAGGCTGTAAGTTAGGGGTCTGGGGGTTTTTTTGCAGTTCTAAGGAAGATTTGTTCTTGTCTGTAGAGTTTCATTCTCCATCAAGCAATCACCTTCCTTTATGCCTTTATGGAGTATTTGTGTCAATCCTGTCTGGATGGGATCCTGGTCTCAGCTTCTGGTTATTCTTGTAACCTAAATATTATGCTGGCATAGCATAGCAGATATTCCCCTCATCCACACACGTGTACAAGGCTGTTTTCTGCCTCTCAGAATATCTGAGGACTGTCAAACCTCTGCTGGTGCTGTTGGTGTGTCCCAGTTCCTCCTGGCTCCCTGCAGTGTGTTGCTTTGCCTCATACAAGAAGTTTCAGCCTTCTTGCCTGCAGCCATAACCCCCTGAAGAGCTTTGTTGCACGCAGTTTCTCTGAACCCTTCCACACCAAAGGTCTCTTGCCTGGCTGACTAAAACCACGTTCTCACCACCCTGGTGTCTCCCAGCCCTGTGATGCCCACGGGGGGAAAACTTCAGGGTTGGTCTGGAGATCACAGAGGAGCAGAGTTGGACTCACAAGAAAAGTCTTCAGCCTGCTCCTGGAAGACAAAAGCTGACTCTGGAGCCACAGTCCAATTTGGCAGGAGGTTGGGAGGCCCTCCCAAAGCCTGCAGGCACTGAGCCTCCCACAGAGCTGCTTCACAGGGAAGTTGGTGCCAGGAAGAAGGGCTGAAGGTCCAGTCCACCCTGGGTGCCAGCTGGACTTGTGTGGCCACATGTCACTGCAGCATTTTTGTCCCAGAGGATTTCCTGATTTCAGCTCTCCCTACATTAAAAGGGAAGCACCTTTATTCCAGGTTAATTATAAATCAAGTTAATTATAAAGAACTTCTTGCACTATCTGAAAGTGATGACAGGAGTTTGCTGTGGGATTTAAAGCATGGCTCACCATTTTATTTCCCTCATTAACACTGACCCAAGCTGACAATCCCCAGGTCTCTGTCATCTCCCAGGGGATTACATTTAACTAGAGCAAATTGTTAGCTACCCAGGAGAACTGGGCCTTCATTATTTTGAGCTCATTTCACTTAGGCACCTCTGCCCACACCTTTAAATCTGCAGGTGGCAAACTCATCTCCTCAGAGTTTATTGCCTCATCTCACAGGAGCTCCTTGCAGTTGTTCTTCCTTGGAGGACCCCACTGCTCTAAACCTGGGCATCCAAACTTTCCTTCTCTTTGCAGATCAATGATTGATCTCTTCTCCAAAGCCACCAAGCTTGCAAGAAAGCAGGAAGGAAGCAAGATAGCCCTGCTGCTCTGCACTGCCAGGCTCCTGCTCTGCACTGCCAGGTTGCTCCTCCACCTGCCAGCTCACTTCTGCCATTTCTCACCCCACTGGAGTGCCCCAAACAGCCAGATCTTGCCCTGGAGCTGGAGGCTTTAGCCTCTCTTAGAGGTTCCCAGCCTTCAAGTGCATGTTTCCCAGAGCTCTGGCAGCTCTGGCAGTTTTAATTACTTATTTTTCTTAACACCCTTGTTGTTGACTTTACATCTATGCCCCCATTGCAAACTTCTGCAGTAGGGAACAGCCCTGGAACATTTTTCATTGGGATAGCACAGTAGGATAGCAGCACTTCCCAAGCTTTAGGTATGCCTGTGGTCTAGGTTCAGACAAGCTGGGTTGGATTTTTAGGTTGTGATTAGCTGTAAGAGGAATTAGGAGGAGAGGAAGATGGGGAGCTATGCCTTTCCCATAGCTGAGTACAATTTATACAGGCCTTGAAGTTGTTTACATGGTGTGTGAGAGGGAGGCATTGCCCTCCCCAAGGCACTCAAGCTGGTTACTGGGTCAGCACACTGTGTGAGTGGAGCAAGAGAGGAGAGATTGCAAGAAACATTGTCTGTTTTGGTTAAAAATAAAAGGAAGGGTGTCCATGGAGAGGGAGCATTCCCTCTAGGTAGCTTTTATCTTGAACTCTGGTGACTGCACACAGGCTGGGGGTCAAACCTATGCTTCATTTCCTAGCCACAAATCAGCTTTCATCACTGTCATCCATAAAGTTAAAGCTCCTGGGTTTTGCCAAGAAACCTGGGATGTTTTTCTGCAGGATAACTCTACATCTGTGCATTCCAGGCCTTGTCTGACACAGGAGTGGCTTCAGCAGGGCTGGAAGGCAGAGTTACTGAGTCCTGCTAAAGGCAGGAAAAGGGAGTGCAGGGGCTGGAGGTCCCTGGAGCAGCTCTGGCTGTACTGGAGGACTGAAAAGTAATTTCTTCTTTTGGAGCTTTGCTGAAATCAACAGTGGAAAACACCTCACCAATTACTTTGAATAAGGTGGCACCAAACCTTCTGCATCAGCCCAGTGTCCACAGAAGCATTCCAGGACCCTTCTAACCAGGCCTGGTTTAGAAGAGCTCTGCTCCAGCCTGCCAGCCAGCACACACAGCACACCAGGATGGGTTAGGAACTGGAGCCAGCTGCAGAACTTGCCCACAAAAAGATGTGTGTGCCAGGATTTGTCTCCTTTGAGCCACCCACACCGAGAAGGGATTGAATTAAATTTGGCTCAGATTTCTCAGATTCAATTTTAGGCAAAAAAAAAAAAATCATCAATGAGAATTTGGAAACTGCCTTGGAAAGAGCAAGCTGATTAAAAATGTAACAACAAACCTACAACGTTAACACTCTCCTTTCTGAACCTCAAGGTACTGAAGGGCCTTTGAAATGATGCTGCTTGGGGTGAAGTTCCTTCCCCTTCCTCCTGCCACCTCCCTCAGCATTTCATCAGCCAGGTTTAGGGTTCACCTGAAATGAGTCCTGGGTCATGAGGCCCCCACACTTCAGAAACAAGATACACTTGGGCTGAGGACCCTTCTCAATACAGCAGCTGTCAGTCAGGATCAGATGCAGGCAGATGATTTGCTTGTCTCCCACTGCTGACAGGCTAACTCTGAGCTGGCTGGAACGTGACATCTCAGTCAGAAATACACCTCCCTGTGGAGAATTACCCTGAGAAGTTCTGTGAGCTCTGCTGGGAAGCAGGAACACCATCCCCAAGCTCTGCAGGCAGCCCCCAAACCCTGCTTGCTCCCAGATCCCCCCTGGAGGTTGTGGTGCTCTCGGGTGGCTCCATCAAAAGCTTCTGGACTGAGGCAGTGGTGTGGGAGCCCTGGGCACTGCTGAAGGGAAGGGAGGAGGAGGGCAGACAGGATTGCTCAGGCTGAGAGGGAGCAGAGGATGGGGAGAGCCTGACTCCTGCCAAAGACCTCAGCCCTGACTCACACCAGGGGCAGCATCCTGCCCTCAGGAGGGCCCAAACTCAGCTGGCTGCCTTCATGCACTCAGCAAAAGGTGGCAGAGTCCACCCAGGCATGCTGTGAGGAGCCCTGGTCACCCAGGGTGTGGCAAGGGGTGCTCAGCACCAGGGAGGGCAGAGCCAGCACTCTGTCTGAGAGCCCCTGACTGCACAGAGTCCCTCAGCACCTACAGAAACCCCAGCCCCAGGAGAGAGGGGTACACCTGCCAGCAAGGCAGCAAAATCCAAGGGCAGAGCCACCACCTCTGCCCTCCCCTGAGGCCACAGGCAGGGTGAGCTGGGCTTTCCAGAGGCTGGGGCTGCTGCATGGAATTGCAGAGCCATGGCTGGCTGCTGCCCATCTCCAGCAGGGAGCGCCCAGCAGCTCAGAAGCCACCCAACATGAACCTGATAGGCAAGCACTGTGAGAACAGCAACCTTGGCCTTGAGGGGAGGCAGCAAAGAGGAACCAAGGAGAGGGGAGAGCTGCAAGATGTTTGCTGAAATCATCTGTTCAATCTTTATAAAAGCAAAGAGACAAAAAATCCAACTCAGGTGCAACTAACTCCTGAACTGGAAGCTCTGCAGTTCCCTTGAGCGTGCCACTCAGCAGGTGACTAAACCACTTCTATTAGTTATGCAAAGAAAAGTGTGCAGCTTCTCTTACCAGTGCCCATCTGTGCATCTTCACCTGGAGGCACCCTGCCAGGCTTGCTGACCTCCTGGAGATGGTATTTATTTCTGTGAGCCACTTCCCCAGAAGCAGCCCTGCCTTGGCAAGAGCATTTCATTGCTTTTTCCCCCCTCTCAGAGGCACTGAGGCCCCATCCAGCCAAAGCACAGCCTTGTCCAGTGCCATGCAGCACCTCAGCTCTTTCAGGAAACAGATGTATTTTGACATACACATCCTATATGTTGGGAAACAATGTTGCTCATCCCCCTCTCTCCAGAAAAGAGGCTTTAAATGCAGGGATTCCCATGGGCTTTGTCACCTACTGGTGTTTGCTGTAAACAAGTGTCTCCTAGTGCTCTGCAGTCGCTGCCTTTGCCTATGGACTGTGACCAGGGCTCAGATGAGAAGAACAAATACAAGTTAACAGGCTGGTGGTTTATAAACCTCCAGCAAAAAAAAATGTGTTAAAACAACATTCAGAAGGCTTTACCTGCTTTGTCACGGATGTTATGACTCACAGAACTGCAAACAGAGCTGATTAATTATTTGAATACAAGAAGCTGCCTAGGAAGGCAAGGAGCAAAGTATTTCCTAATGCGGTTGGATTGTTTTATAGGTTTTATTCTGTAAGTTAATCCCCTTCCCGTGTTTGCATGGATTTGCATTTTACACCCTTCAGTAAGATGCCAAGCAAAGGCTCTCCTGTCTTTGGGGTGACACCTGTCACAAGCTCAGACCTCAGGTAAAGGACAGGCCCTCACTCAGACACAGGGTGTAGTGCAGTTTGGGGGGTCAAGCCAGGGTCCCAGCAGAGGGTCCCACCTTGGCTGCCCCCAGGGATAAACCAGAGAGGCTGGAATAGCAATCAGTCCCCAGGGACAGGCAGGCTCTGCTTGGGTGAAGTCCCAGGGACACTGAGGCTGGAAGGCAGGAATCATAGAATCTTAGAATCATAGAACTGGCTGGGTTGGAAGGGACCTCTGAGATCACCAAGTCCAACCCTTGATCCACTCCCCCCGTGGTTCCCAGCCCATGGCACTCAGTGCCACATCCAGGCTCTTTGGAAAGATCTCCAGACACGGAGAATCCACTACTTCCCTGGGCAGCCCATTCCAATGCCTGATCACCCTCTCCAGAAAGAAATTCTTTCTCATCTCCAACCTAAACCTCCCCTGGCACAACTTGAGACCCTGCCCTCTTGTCTTGCTGAGAGTTGCCTGGGAAAAGAGCCCAACCCCCCCCTGGCTCCAACCTCCTTTCAGGGAGTTGGAGAGAGTGATGAGGTCTCCCCTGAGCCTCCTCTTCTCCAGCCTCAACACCCCCAGCTCCCTCAGCCCTTCCTCATAGGGTCTGTGAGCTCAGTGCTGGCCCAGGGGAGGGACTGCTGCTGTCCCCAGGCCCTGGGGACCTTCTCCCAAAGCCCTGCAGGCTGCAAGTGAGCAGCAGCAGCCTTGGCTTTTGCCTCTTGCTCTGGAGCCCCACAGACTTCCCAGGAGGTCTGCAAAGCACCCAGCTCTGAGGACAAACCCTGCCCTCATCCTTATCTCCTTCCCAGTCTGTTCCAGGGCCAAACCTCAGGGCTGGCTCCTGGTGACCAAGGACAGGGTGCCAAAACAGCCAGGCTGTTGTCAGCCCTTGATACAAAGGCTGCAGCCCCCTGCCCTCACTTACCTCTGATAAGAGAGCAGCCCAAATCCTTGCACTTTAGCTAGCTCAGCAGTGCAAGGAGCAGGAGGGAGATAAGGAGGGTGCAGTGCTTGTTGTTTGGGGGGAGCACAGCTCTGCATCCCCTGGCAAGTAACACTGCCCACGAGGTAAAGCATTTCTCATCCTCTCTCCCAGTGAAACTCCAGAGCTTTCCACTTCCCCTAACCAATCCTTTCTGTCTGCAGCTCCCAGGTGGACTTTGGCCAGTGGGTGATAACCCCTGCTCTGTGCTGGGCTGTGCAAAGCTCTCTGTCCCCTGCTGAGCTGTCAGGGGACTCCAGGCCCAAGACACACACACACACAAATGCTTCCAATTCCCACTTTCACTAGAATGTGCTGGGCTATGTCAAAGACCATAAAACACCTCCTCGGGTATCAGGTTCATCAGAACATTCCTCAAGTCCAGAGCCGTGTCTCAGGAAAGCTGGAAGAAAATTCTGAAAGCAATAATTACTTAGACAGAGAGCCAGCAGCATGGGGGAAGCTGCTGGGACACATCTTGAAGGACTTTGGTCATTGCTCCCCATGGCAGCACTAGAAATGCAAACCCAGACTGAGATTCTTGTGTGGAGGAACTTGAGAGTAGTTTTGCTGGGTATTTCCTTCCCAGCAGAACTTGTGACTTCTTAAATTAGATTAATTTTAAACAGCTTGTGGCCTTCAAACACACAGAACACATCTGCCTGGGAAGCACCATCACACAGCAACCAAAGCATCAGAAAACTTCACCAGACCAACTGCCTCAACTCCAAAACAAGACCCAGAAAATCACCTAGTGTTTCTTACTTTGCCATCCTGCTCTCCCAGTGAGCTCCAACAAGACCCTAACCTCAAAAAAAAAATATCCCAACCCACCATGTGTGGTAAGAACAAAGCCTTTCCCCACCTCCTCACAATCAGGGCTCATCCAGCTATATATGGGATGGGAACAATTATTTTCTTCTGGTGTATAGGCTAGAGAAGAACATTCTTAGAAGTTTTTGAGGTGGGATTATTATTGTTTGTTTCAATAGTTTTTGGGTTGTTTGGGGTTTTGTTTGTTTGTTTTTTGAAGGCAGATACTTTAATTTAGTAAACGTTGGGGGCTTTTTCATATATCCTGCAGGAAAAAGAAGTGGCTTGGTATCTTGCTTTGATATATTATCATTCAGTATTTTTATTAGAATAAGTTGATATCATAAAAATATCTTTCTCTTCTTTTATTGATAGTAAAACAAGTTTTGTTTGCTTAAATAGCCTCTTGTTGGGGATGAGGGATATTAATTCAGCTAAACTGAGAATTCAACTTTCAGTGGTTTTCGAGTGCAACTCAGTTTCTAAAGAAAATATTTTTTTTTCCCCTGAAAAGCCAACAGTTCTCATTTTAATGGGGAGACTTAGGCTGGAGTGAACTGTACAGTTAATTGTGGGGGGTTTTTTCTTGTAAAACCCCCACTGCTAACTTGCCATCTGGTACTACTTGCAGTAAATGTCATGAGAAATTCCAGCTTTAACGAGTTTTAGTAGCTATTGAGGCTCTCTCGTTACTTCTTGGAAGGATGCAAGACATTCTTCTCACTGTGCAATTGTATATAAACTTTTTAAGTCACATGGTGTTTGTCACAGTAGGGAAAAAAAAGTATTTTGTGTGCTGAGCTCTTCAATGTGGGGTTATTTCTTTATTCTGTAAGTTCTCCTTCTCACTGCTGCAGAAAGTGCTGTGGAATGAAGGATGTCCTGGCCAGCAGCCTCAGTTAGCAAAGCTCTGCTCTATTGCTCACCTGCTTTGCCCCCAAACACATTTTAATTGCATGAAAGCCTCTCAGGTTATTAGGGCTGGGATCCCACTCTTGCCTTAGTATCCAGTCCTAATCCAGAGGCTTGTGAAAAAACCAGAACTGAAGCATGGCAGTCTGTGACCTGCTTTCTGCTCTTGGACTGGGGAAGCTGAGTGTCTGTCCCTTTGGGAAGCTCCTCTGATGGAAAGCTTTGGTTTGCTGCATGGGGGGGAGCTCTGTGTCTTCAAACTCTGGGCTCAAATCCAGACACTCCCACTCAGCAGAAATGATTCCTGCCCTCAGTCTGGCCTTGCCAAGTCCTCTGGGCTGAGAAGCCATCCTCTGGGGCTCCAGTGTCAGAGCTGGTGAGTAACACAGACACACCACTCAGGGCTGAGCATCAGGCTGCCAGCTCACCTGTGCAGCTGCTGAGGGTGAAGCCTGCAGCATGACTCAAACCAGAGCCACAATTTGGGAGCATAATTGAGACCTTCACAGAAGCCTCATGAATCCAGATCAACCTTCAGCTCTGGAGCAGGGTGCTGAGTGGGGGTGCCCCAGGAGCAGGGAGGTGTGAGAAGGAGGGTGCCATGCTTTCAGGGGTGCCTTCACCATGAGTTTGTAAGGCTGGGAGCTCACAGGATGTGATGGGCCAAGGCTGCTGCCTGAAGAGCCCCTCCTGCAGGTCTGAAGGATGTGGCTCTCCCAGTCCAAAGCAGTTGGTTGGAGATAAGCATTGGAGAGCAGAGGGATGGACTTTGTCATCAGGAGCTGTCAAGTGGGAGGTGTGTTTTCAAAGCAAGGAGAGGAGAGGGCAGAGTCCTGCTGGGCACTAATCCATGACATGTGCTGTGTTTCAGGGTGGTGCAGAACCAGATGCCTGCACTGGGTGTGAGGCAGGGAGCCACGTCCACCTGCAATGAGGAAACTGCAGCCTGCACGGGTGTGGAAGGGGCCAGGGCAGGCTGAGGAGTAAGTAACAAAGAGATCAGGAGCACTTTGAAACAGAGATGCTCAGGATGCATGTGTGTGTGTGTGTACCCAGGGGTGGATTATTCCTGAGAGACTGGAGCTACCATGCCCTTGGCATTGCCCTGCCTGCCTGGAAGCTCCAGGGCAGCAGTCTGAGTCCTCCAGGCACAGCTGATGAAAGATCTGGCCCTGCCCTCCACAGTGGCTGGAGATGGGTTTCATGCTGTCCATTGCTTGTTTCACCAGGAGAAAGCTTGGAGGATGAGGCTTTCCCATGGCTTTTAGCTCATAAGGATGTGTAAAAAGAGTGGTTGTTCCCCCAAACAGTGACTGGCTGCTTTTAAAAGCTGTGGTGTAAGAGCTGTGCAGCGTATTAGCAGTCCAAGAACTCCTGAGTAGCTCGAGGGTGGTAAATCAGAGTGAATGCACACTTAATCCAACAGGGAAAGGGGCTTTTTTTGGAGTTTCAGACTTCCTAAGGCTTGCTTTTCTGATTTACAAACTGGAGAAAGCAGCTTGTCTGTTGTCTCGACAGGCGAGCAAATACTGGACACAAAATGATTTCACAGCTCATTATTAGGCTGCTGAACTAAATACTGCTGGGGAGAGAAGACTGCTCTGAAAAAGATGACAGACAAAGTCTGCAACAGCAGGCAGGAGAAAAAAAAAAAGCAGAAAAAGAAAGCTTGTTAGTTAGATTTGCGTCATGGAGAAAGGTCATGGAGAGGTTGTAAAATGAGAATCCGAAGGTAACAGTGTCCCTTCAGTCTTTGACTTAGTAGTAACACTGGAGATAGTGAGGGAAAGATCTTGTTCTTTGGAAGCTGCAGGTGGCTGTGGAGCAAACCCATGCTCCCCATACTCAGCTCACACCTTCTTTCATTTGGGCTTTCCTCCCTGAAGCTCTCTCTACACAAAGGCTCTGGGGGCATCCCTGGTACCCTCTGCCAAAGGGGGTTGTATTTAGGGCTTCTAGCTGAGGCTCTTGGAAGGCTTCAGCAAACCCTTTCCCAGGGAAGCCTGGTGCTTGGTAAGGGTTGTGGCAGTGGCTCTGACTGTGGTGGAAAACACTTCCAGCATTTTACCAGGCAGCAACCACTCTGCACGTTCCTGCTGATCTAGGCTGGATCTGAGGGACTGTGTTCAATGTCATGGTGTCTCCTCCTCTGGAAAGGGAGAAAACCAGGCTGGGAAAATGCCACAATCTTTTGTGGGCACAGAATCAGGCAGAGTAGCTTCCTTTCTGCAGGAAAGAATTCCTCTCTCAAATAAACCCCAAGCAAAGCAGAGACCTCAATTAGTGCTTGAGCAAGGACCCGAGGCATTCCCCGGCATGCATGTTATGCAAGGCTCAGGTTCTGCTGCCCTGATTCCTGTTCCTCCCCGAAACTGCAGGCACTGAGGCACATGCCTCACATACATGGCCAGGCCCACCGACTGCCCTGGTCTGCCCCAAAGTGACCCACAGAGCAGAGCCAGCAGCCCCAGTTCCACAACCACGTCACACACCCACTGTCCCACATCTGGAGTCACCCAGCAGCAGCAGCATCACCCAGGCACTGATGTACCTCTGTCTCCTGTACCTTAGCTCTCTTTCTGCCTTCATAAAGAACCTACAGGAGAGCCAAATCAGGTGCAAGATGAACCTATTGGAGTTCTTTTTGTTTGTTTTTTGTTTCGTTTTTGGTTTGGTTTGTTGTTTGGTTTGGTTTTGTTTTGTTTTACTGTTTAGAATCTCACTTATGTTCAGAGAGCAGAATGCATGAGAGGACCCACGTAATCCAGTGAGCTTTGTAAAGCCAGCTTGTTATTTTTAAGCTCTCAGAAATGTCTGCCCTGGACATCTCTTCCCTGAACCCCCCAGTCCCACCCACTCCCATCAGATAAACCCCCGTGAGGCAATTTAGGGATGGGGTCTCTGGGGAAATGCAGCTCTGGTTATGAAACTGCCTTCTCTCCCCCTGCACGCTTGGAACCCGTAGCCCAGCACAACCCTTTGCTGCCCAATTCGGATTCCTGCAGCGATGCTTTCCTTGTTTTCCATCCCCGGGAATGGGGCTGCGGCCACCCGGAGGTATCGCTCCCGAGTCCTGCAGTGTCAGGAAAGAGCCTGGAGGGGCAGGATGGAGGGGGCGGTATCGGTGCTGCGGGGCAGCTGCGGGGAGGAGCGGGGGTGCCCCGCATTCCTTTCTGCATGGGCCAGTGGGCAAGATGGGCTGAGAACTGGAGTGGGGGTGTTACACCTTCCTCTGCTCCAGGCTTTCCAGCTGCCACCCTCAGCCACAGACAGTCACTTTCCGAGGACTCTTGCTGAAAGGCTGGACCTTGATTAACTGCATTTTTTATAGTCGGACTCGTCCTTAATCTGCTGGGATTAAAAAGGGACGCAGTCGTAGCTACTCCCCACAATTTAGGCGGTGTAAACAAGTGTTTTGCAAACCCTAGGATCAACAGCAGTCTGTCACTGTGAGCAAAAAGCCAGCACTCTGCCCTGGATGATGCCAGGCTGAGAGCTTCATTCTGCAGTCTGAGACCCCAGACCCATGGTCCCACTAACGCTGGTGGCCGTGGCTGCACCCAGCAGCTGGTGTCTGCCCCGTGGGGTGCCTGGGACCTTCATTCTGGAGTCTGAATCCCCAAACCCATGGTCCCACTAACGCTGGTGACCGTGGGGTGCCTGGGACCTGCCCACCAAGGGTTCTGCCAGCTTCCAGCAGTCGTCAAATCCTCTCTCTGGTAGAAAAGCAAGAAACGAGAGGGAGAGAGGGCAGAGAGGTATCAAACAACGGTTCATTGGGTTAATTTAAAAGTACATTCTTCGAGAGGCTCAGTCTGTCGGTCTCACAGTATTTTCTTCTGCCTGCCTGGCTTCCTCTCGCGGGATGGCCACCGAGGTCCCACCAGGGGATGCCAGGGATGCCGGGGAGCTCATCTCAGTCCCCCTCGCTGTCCGCCGGCTGGGACGCTGCCTTGCGGCCGTGCTGGAGCCTGAGGCATGCGGGTAGCGCTGCCCTGCCAGCCGACAGCGATCCCTTGCTGGCAGAGGACACGCTGAGGTCCAGGGGCTGCGTGGGGAACATAATGGTCCCTCGGGGTGCCTCCAGGAGCTGCCAGATCTCCCCCGAGGTGGAGCTGCCCAGGTACTCCCAGGGCCGGCGCCCGCTGCTGTCCCGCACCTGCACCTGGCAGCCCAGCTGCAGCACCAGCACCTTGATGACAAGCTGGTGGCCGTGGATGGCAGCCAGGTGCAGCGGAGTGTACCCGCAACCCGTGCGGGCGTCCACGTCCAGGGCCAGCCCAGCCTGCCGCGCCGCTGCCGCCAGCTCCTGCAGGCCCGTCCCGTCCCCGTGCTTGGCCAGCCAGTGCAGGACGGTGAAACCCGACATGAAGTCCTTCTGCAGGGCCAGCTCCGGCTCCTCCAGGAACAGCCCCCGCACCCTCGCCCAGCGCCCCGCAGACACCGCCACCAGCCAGGCGTGCTCCCGCTGCCCCAGCGGTACCGCCGGCACCCGGCTCGGGGAGTTCCGAGGGGAGCTCTTGGAGGGCAGAGTGCGGGGCTGCGTCCCGCAGTCATCTGGTGACAGGGATGCGGGGATGTCCTGCTCATCCGGCAAGGCAAGCTGGCACCTGATGCTCCTGAAGACAGGCAGTGGTGCTGGGAGGCTGCTGGATGGGGCTTGGGGCTTTGCAGGGCCCTGGGATGGCAGCAGGGACTGGGATGGGGGTGGTGTAGCAGGGGGTGGCTGCAAGGACTGGGATGGGGGTGGTTTGGCAGGGGGTGGCTGCAGGGACTGGGATGGGGGTGGTGTGGCAGGGGATGGCTGGGTGGGGGATTGTGATGGGGATCGGGATGGGTGTGCCATGGTGGCAGGCAGCACCCCAGGACCTGATGGCAGTGACAGGGCTTGAGGTTGGGTTGGTCTGTTGGGAGTCAGCAGCCGGAATCTCCTTGATGGGGAAAGGGCTGGGCTGGTGGGTAGTTGCTGCAGGGACCTGGACTGTGCTGGGAGCAGCCTGGTGGAACGCAGCACATCTGGGCCGGCTACAAGCAGGGGGGACGGGGAGGGGCTGTCAGGGAGCGTCTGCAGGGAGCGGGACAGGGGCAGCACCCCCGGGGAACACAGCAGGGACCGGAACTGGGGCGGCCCGGTGGGGGACGGCACCCTGGGACCCGATGACAGCAAAGGGGACTGGGATAGTCTGGTGGGGGCTCGCCCCCCTGGACCTGCTGAAGGTGCTGGGGCCTTCAATAAGGACATCCTGGTGGGGGGCTGCAGCAGAGACCGGGGCTGAGGCAGCCGGTCGGTGGACAACCCCCCGGGGCCCGATGGCAGGGACTGGGCTGGGGGAGGCCCTCTCGGGTGTTGCGGTGGCAGGGACTCGAAAGGGGCTGACCCGTCGGACCCCGGTGGCAGCGGTGGGGAGCGGGGCCGGGCCGGTCTGGCAGAGGGCGGCTGCAGGGTCTGGAAAGGGGGCGACCCGGCGGGAGGCAGCGGCGACGATCGGGGCGGTGGCAGCCCCGCGGATGTGAGCGCCCCAGGCCCCGACGGTAGCTCCGGGGGCCGGGTGCGGGGCGGCCCTTCGAGGTGCAGAGCCCAGGGCGCCGAGGAGAGCGGTCGGGTCCGGTATGGGGGCGGGCGGGCGGGGGGCGGCGGGGAGCGGGACGGCCCGGCGGGGAGCGGAGCCCCGGGGCCAGGCGGCGGAGCGGCAGCGGCGCGGCGAGCCCGGCGGCACTCGCAGCAGGGTCCGCCGCGACCCCGGGCGGCACAGCCCCCCGCGACGGCGGCCCCCGGGAGCTGCCCCACGCCGGGCCGCCCCTTCTCCGCCCCCTCCCCTGGGGACCCCCGCCGCCGGTCCGGGTCGCGTCGGGGCGGCGGCAGCGGGTCCTTCTCTTCCTCCTCCTCCTCCTCCTGCCGATCCTCTGCCGCCGGCGCCAGGTCCTCATCGAGAAGGTCGCGGTACCTGCGGCGGAGGACGATGTCCTTGGAGGCGCCGGGGACGGCGGCGGGGTGGACGGTGGCCAAGGAATTGACGAGGGTCTTGAAATATTCCCGCCGCTCCCGCCGCTGCTCATCCGTCAGCGTCGGATCGCGGAGGAAGCGCTGGAAGTGGCGGAGCAGCTCCGTGTTGGGGGCTCTGCCCCCGGCCCCCCAGAGGAAGTCCAGCACGGCCTCCTGGCTCAGCTCCCGCGCCATGCTCCGGGCCCGCCGCCTTTCGGGACTCTGCTTCGGTGCTGCACGTCGGTGCCGGGAGCCGCACTCAGGTGCGCGGAGCTGCCGCGACCGGGGAAACCCGCCTCCTGCCTGGCCGGGCCTCTCTGCCTCCTCCTCCTCTTCCTCCTCCTCCTCCCCAGCCGGGCCGCCACCTCCCCAACCCCCCCGGGTTGCCTTTGCCCCGGGTGGCGGCCCGTGGGGCTGCGCGGTTGTGGTGACACCGGTGGGGACGGCAGAGGTGAAGGAGGAGAGCGGGGCTGAGGGGCTGGAGGAGTTTTGACAGTTCTCTGGGATGTGCGAGGCTGATTTGCTGGCGTGAGGTGAGGAGATAGAGCACTTCATCGGTCATGGTGTCAGCGAGAGGGCAGGAGGTGATGGGCACAAATCGAAACACAAGAAATTCTGTTTGTGTGTCAGGAAAAAACCTTTTACAGTGAGCGTGGTCGCTGGCAGGTTGCCAGAAGAGGTTGTGGTCTCCATCCTTTGGGACATTTAAAGCTCCATGGTTGCAATCCTGCTCTGGGTGACCCTGGACCAGAGCATCCTCAGGGGTGCCTTCCAACCTGAGCTGCTCTGGGATTCTCTGCCTTATGGAAAGGGGCCACAAAGATACGTGAATGTGATGTGGGGAGCTGCTGTTACAAGTGAGGGAGATTGCAACAACCACACACAAATACCAGGAGTGCCTGGACTCAAATTATGTCTCTTATCATCTCGATATTCACGTGGTGCCTGAGAAAGGTTGGACCCTGGAGAGGAGATCTCACGTTGTTCTGTATTGCTGGTGTGTACACCAGAGCTGAGAGGGATGGGTCAGACCAGTGCCACATGTACACTGAACAGCCCCTGCTCCAACTAGTTCAGGGAGTGAGGGGAAAGTGTAGGAGAGAGGATGGGTTTTGAGTCTTACTGTCAGGGAGCACGGGGGGACCAAGCTCAATAGGGGCTCATGGGCTTTAAAGAGCTCTGATCTGGGCTCTGAGCCACACTCCAGCCAGCAGCTCTGCACCAGGCTCCCGGGTATACAGAAATATTTGTAGCTGTCATCTAGGCATCTGGAACATCCTCCAGCCCACTGCAAACCCCCAAGTGTATGCATCCGTCACAGCCCCCGGGCAGAGCTGGCAGTAGATGGGGGGTATTGGCTCACGATTCCCGTTTTGATAACACAAACCCCTCGGATTAAGGTTCAGACCCTGCAAACAGGTGCAAGAGGAAGCGTGGGGCTGCGTTGTTCTCCAGCAAGGGAACTGCACGGGTCCTTCTGGATAGGCACAGTGCATTCATCATGCTGGCTGGCAGGATAAATCACCCTGTGGAGCTGCAGGACTGATAAACTGTAACCTCTGGAGAGGTGGGAGCAGCCCTAAAAGAAACTTTTAAGTTTCTAGGGTAGAAGTTACACTTTAGGCAGTGTATCAGAAAAGTTTTCCAGTGTGCCAAGATCTGGGTTGCCTGAGGGGCACAGCGAGAGAAACTCTGCCACAGCCTGCTTTGGGTTTTCCCTCTGGTGTATGCTGTAGGAGAGTGGCCTTCATCTGAGTAGGGTGCAAGTGCTGAGTGGGGAAAAGGTTGTGTTAATATTTTATCTTTTTTGCATCTGCTTTTGGTAGAGTTCTTCAAGGGATAAACACCTTCCTCCCAGAACTGCAGTCACTGCTCTGTGTTTGATAGCAGCACACTCTCAGAGGAAGTGGTTTGGATGAAATGAATGGAGCCTAATGATATAATTGTGATCAGAAATAAGAGAGGAAGGTAGATTGCAAACATAAAAACCCCAAAAAACCCAAAAAAACCCAAAACAATCCCGAGTAAGTAACAGTGACAAGTGACAACACTACTGTGAAAGTGTTGCTTTGGTTCCAGGGACTGAGGCATAAGCAGGAAGCTTTCCATGATATCCTATTTTCATTCCAACACCCTTGGAAGTATTATCTTGCTTACAGTGATCTTAGCTTTGACTTAAACAAGCAGAGGTTTTTCTCCTCAGGTGTGTCAGCTCTCACCCTCTTCACTTCTTTTCCTGAAATCAGTAAAACACACTCAGGTAACTCTAAGTGACTGCTGAAGTGCCTGCAGGGCTGAGCCCAGCACTGAAAGGTGATGCTTTTGCATTGCTAAGGCTGGAAAAGCCTCACTGAGCTTTTTGAGTGAAATGGGTTAAAATAGCACTTCTCCCTTGACAGTCACTACTATCCCAAATCACAGTTTGGGATTACGGGGTGGGTATAATGCTGCATGCAAGCAAAGAGAAGCTTAGCTCTGCGACCTGGAGTTTCTTCATTGCCTACTTCACACCAAGAGGTTTCTTGGGTTTTTTTCCTCCCTACCCTTTCAGCATGACCAGCCATAACCAGGAAGGTCTTCATGCATGAGCATCAAAGAGAAACCTCAGCCACAGCTCTCCCAGCTCCAGGCCAAGGCAGGAGGTGGTGAGTCAGGTGAAGGATTTGCAGACACAGATGTCTGCATTCACTGGGTGATGCTGATGCAGGAGTATCCTCTGCCTGTCATTCAGTCACAGGGGAGAGATGTCTGCCTCACCCAGAGGTGCAATGAGGGCAGCTCTTTAGACATAATCATCAGGTTTCCACTAGAGGCTGTGTTGGACCAAGCACACCTCCCAGCACAGGCATGCTCTGCACCTCCTCAACTGGAGGAATTTGCTACAAGAGCAAGAACGTGACTCTGCTGTACCTGCCTCCCTGTGATAATAGCAGTGCTGCCTAACATCTTAGGGTAATAAAAGCCCCACACCAGCTGTGCTTGCCAAATTTTGCTGGTAGAAGCTCCATCGGGGTTCTTTTGTTTAACAGCCTTGCTAAGGATGGTTGCACCTGTACCCAGTTAAGAGCTGCTGCCCCAGGTGTGGATCCTTAGGCCAGGGGAGGAACAGAGCTTGTGCCCTTTCTTTGGCTGCTGTTCAGGTGTGGGTGATCACTCTTAAATATCAGCTCCTGAGACCTTCAAAGCCCCGTGAAAGAGTTGCAGAAAGGAAGTGCCTGGGTTCTGTAACCCTCTGCAGCCATGTGTTTCCTCACAGTGGTACAAAATATGGCTTTTTGGAATGAAAAGGTAAGAAAAGCTTTTAGATTTAAGGGTGTAGAAATGGTGAATGGACCCCTGAGATCTATTTACTGAGTTCTCTTGGTGATTTTCATGTATGGAAGCTGTTTTCTTGTGTTTAAAAGCTCTCAGCTTTTATCTTTTTGGGTTTGATCCTGTGGTTGCTCACATAAGGGAGCAGCTCTGATGTGCCTGTAGTTCAACATATCCTTCATATGTGCAGTGGGTCAGATCTTTTTGTAGCCTTTTGGGAGTCTGTGCCTGGTTTGCTGCAGAGCTCTCCCTTTATTGCTGCCTTGGTTGGAAGCTTGAGACTTTAGCCTTAATATTCCCCCTTTAGAGGTGAAGGGCTATCATGGTTAACATCAGGTTGTTAAACGCTTCTCCAGCTGGAGTAGCAAGGACCCAGCTGTGCTTCACTTTATCCCTGGAAATCCCTGGAGTGGGAGAATGAGTGTCCGTGGGGCAGGACTGTTTTTGGGAGATCCAGCTTGCTTCAAATAGCAGCGTGGGGATGTTTGGCAGAGGGGGAAGAGCCCGTGGGAGAAGCAAGAGGAATGAGATGCTTGGTTTTGCCCGCTGTGTCCTTGTAGGAGGGCATGAGGGGGTCCTGCTGGCACACAGCCCCCCTGCGGGACCCCTCCCCTGCCCCCTGCTCTGTCTCTTTGCTGAAGCTCTCCCTCCTCTTCCTCCTCCTCGACCCAGCTGGACCTTGCCAGCCTCTTGCCCGTCTCTTTGCAAAGCCCCCGGAGCAGATGGGTCTCTGTACCCTCAGATGCCACCCCCACCCTCTGTGGGGCTTCCCGAGTCACCCTTCCAGGTGAAGGGGACGCGTAGGGAGCCGGCCGGGCTCCCCCTCCCCCGGCAGCGGGGCAGAGCAGCGCGGTCCCTCCGGGAGGGCTCGCTAAGGAGGGGGGGGATTAATTACAATTACTGCCGGGGATTAAACGCAGCTCCCCGGTCTCCACCCGGGGTACCCCGAGCCGTGTCGGGTCTGCGGCCGGCGGGGCGGTGCCGGTGTGCCCGAGGGAGGACCGGAGGGGTCCCGCCTCGCCGCCCGGCCCCTTTGCATTGCGCATGGGCCCTCCCCGCCGGGTGGCCATGTTGCAGCCTTAGCAGGCAGCGCAGAGGCGGCGGGGCCGGGGAACGCAGAGCACTGCACCGCGATGGCCGTGGCCGTGGGGAGACCGGCGGTGGGTGCTGCGGGGCCGGACGGGCTGCGGGACGGGCAGGGCAGTGCGGGGGCACGGAGCCGGGGATGAATTTCCCCGGCGTGCGGAGGTGCGGTGCCGGGGATGCCGCGCCGCGGGTTGTAAGGGTGCGAGTGCCCCGGGTGTAATGCGGAGGGGTGCGGGGGTGCGATGCCGGGGACACGGCGGGCTCTGGCTGGGGAGCAGCCGCCTCTTCCCCTCGTTCCCGGGGCTGGGGGGTGGCCCCGCGCAAAACTTTTTTTCGGCCCGTTTTGGGGCCGGGGCTCTTGGTCGCGGTGGGGTCGAGCCCGGAGGCGGGCAGCTCCCCGCGGTGCTCCCTGCCCCGGGCAGACACCGGGGTGGTCCCCGGGCTGCTCCCGCCGGGGCTGGGGCCGCGCTCCGTGAGTTTCTGGCCCGCCGATTGCTAAGGAGGGGTAAAATTTGGCTGTGCCTGGCCCGGGGTGGGCAGCCGGGCGGGAAGTGCCCGCAGCCTCTGGGACAAAGCTTCGGGCGTTCGGCTGCGGCGGGCAAGGGGATGGAAACCTCGGCGTGAAAGTCTTCCGAGGGGAAACGTGTTTTGCATCTTCCAGCGTGACCGTTTTTTTGGGGGGAGATGTGATGGCCGGGCTTTTTTTGTTGCTTTTTTGGTTTTTTACATTCATGCTCAGAAAGACAAAGGATTTCCCCTCTACAGAGAGGGAAAAAAAAAACCAAAACCCCAAAACCAAACCCGCAAAAAGTAACAGATGCTGATCTTAGGAGGGGGGGGGGGGGAAAAGCATGTGTTGCATCCAGCTTGCAGAAACGTGAATGAAACTCCACCGTGACCAGAGTGAATGCACTGTTGTGCATCGGCCGGGGGAGGGAGAGAGAGCTGACCGACTTCCCAGGAACTTTTTCAGGGCTTGCGAGTAAAACAGATGTTGCCCCTGAGCGGAGGACTTGAGTGTCGCTTTGGCTCGTCACAAGAAAATGGTCTGTGTGCAAGATGTGCCCAGGATGAGAGAGTTTCTTCTCGAATTTATGAGGCTCCTATGGATCTGCGGGGCTTTATGGTTCCTCTGATGTGGCGAAGCAAATGTAGGAAGATGGGGTTAATGGTGTTACTGGAGGTGGGGAAGTTCTGCTACTAAGCAAAAGAAGAGCTGATGTTTGCTAACAGAAGATGTATAAATTATATCAGCTGTTTGTAAAGCTGCTTCTGAAATGCCTCCTTGATCTTAAGGTCTCTAAAGCATGCTTGGAGCTTGAAGTTTGTCTTGCAGTGTAAGGAGATGCCTTGAAATCACCACTTCACGTGGATTTCAGGGTAGGCTGAAGGGGATTGCCGGCAGAGCCGTTCTGCTTTGTGCAGAGCAGCAACCTTGCAACATGAATAGGCTCAGGAACGTGGCTCATTTCAGGACCTGGTCACCCTTTGTTCTGGTGTATATTTCGCTTTGTTTCTCTGTCATTATATTAAACTGATGCCACTGCTCAGCCTCTCACAGTTTTGGTTGATCCAAGTCCACGGGTAACCCCAAACCAGCAGCTGCAGTAGGTTTTGCACCAGTTTAACTAAATTCTTATCTGTGTGCTACTGAGTCCTGAGACTGCCCAGCATCCTGCGGCCTGAGAAGTGCCTGGGTGTTCAGTCTGGAGAAGAGGAGGCTCAGGGGAGACCTCATCACTCTCTCCAACTCCCTGAAAGGAGGTTGGAGCCAGGAGGGGTCAGGCTCTGCTCCATCAGTCAGACAAGAGGCCATGGGCTTCAGCTCTGCCAGGGGAGGGTTAGGTTGGATATTAGGAAGAAATTCCTTACAGAGAGGGTGCTCAGGCATTGGGATGGGCTGCCCAGGGAGGGGGTGGATTCTCCATCTCTGGAGGTTTTTAAGAAGAGAGTGGATGTGGCACTCAGTGCCATGGGCTGGGAACTGTGGTGGGAATGGATCAAGGGTTGGACTTGATGGTCTCAGAGGTCCTTTCCAACCCAAATGATTCTGTCATGAGGGCACTCAGCTTCCCCATAAAGCAGCTGGGAGGCAGAGCCTTCCTCCTCCTCTAGAATCAGTGCTTTTTGAAGAAGAGAGCTTATCTTGGGGTGATAAGAGAAGAAAGGCCAGTGGGCTGGTATTCAGGAGGTGCTGAGGGTGTTTTGTCTCCTTCTCTAATTGTCTCTGCTCCCACTTTGCATGTTGTGGTGCTGGCGGGATGCTGGGGACTTTGAAGAAACAGTTAATGACATGGTTGAGCAAGGCAAGGCTGCGCTTGGTCCTATCAAGGTTTCAACGTTGTAATCCTATTTTATGAGGGCCCTGAGTGGTGTGTGTCATGTCCGAGGGGGTACAATTAAAGGAAAGGGAAAAGAAATGCAGCAGAAAGCCAGTCAGTTTGAGTTAAAGCTAAGATAACATTCCTGAGTCACAACCTGGCAGGATATGACATTGTTAATTGTAAAAGCATGCATAAAAAGTAACCAGAGTGAGCTGCTCCCAAGTGTCTGGGTTTGATTGTAGCTGGGCAGGGTGTGTTTGGGGTGGCTCTCATTCCCTGATCCCACAGGTGGTGGTGAGGGCACATGTGTGCAGGGCACTGCCTGTCATTCCCTTTGGACAGAGACAATCTCAGTACTGAAATGGTAAAGGTAGGCAGAAGCACAGTTTGGGCAGGTTTGGTGCCATGGGACCTCTCAGCTGATGAAAGCCATGAGTGTGCTTAACCATACAGGGGGAAAGGATGCATGTGGTCATGTGTGCTGGCTCTGTGTGGGCTCTGATAAGCCACATGCAGTCTGGAAACTGTTGAGATGTGGTAGATATGGGACTCCCTTCTTCCCTCTGGCTTAAATTCCAGCATCTTGACCAGTGCTGGATGGTTTCTCAGGAGTTTGGAGCATGGAAGAAAGCTCTGGCATCCCTACCTTTTCATTTGTTTATCCTAAATGTTTACAGCATTGTAGCTTGGCTTAGTTAAAGGAGCAAAACTGATGTTTACTCGTGTGTGTGTGTGTGTGTATGCTGACATATACTTCCCTCCAAGTAAAACAAAAAATGATGGAAAATGAAGCTAGAATACAAATTCTACATGGCTGTGGAAAATGTTATCTGAGAGATGAAAACAGTGTTCTTCCATCTGTTTTAAAAATAATGCTAATGAGAGACTGCCAGTTTCCATGGAGGGGAGGGAATGAGAAGAGAGAGATGAAGGTGGAATGGGGCTGATGGAGCTGACAGATCCACTGCTTTGTCTTTCTCTGAGCAGCAGAACAACCAACACCCACTGGGGTCAAGAGCTGCACCCTTGGAAAGCTACATCCAAGGGGCTTGGATAGAGCAGGACCACCAACTGGTTCTAGAGGGTGAGAGGAGCACTAAGAAAGGGGATAAACCTTTGTGTTTCTGTGCTCCTGCTAGGTTGTGGTTGTCCTTGCTGATGAAGGTGTGATTGGGTGGGAGAAGAGCTCCTGCAGGTAGAGAGAGGGAGTGAGAGAGGCTGGGGGGTGAGGTGGGTCAGGGTGGCCCCTGGGGTAGGTGGCACAGCTTAGCAGTGCCCTGGCTACTTGGCAGCTTCTTGCTTTGAGTTCACTGTAAGGCTGAGCCATCCCTGCTGTCGGGTTGCCCCTGGGGAGCACTGTGGGACTCTCCCTCCAGTCCATGTGGTGATGTTGTGGGCTTGGGTGGCACTGCTGGGGCTGCTGAGATGGCCAGGAGCATGGCTTTTGGCTTCCCTGTCTGCTTTCAGCTGCAAGATGTGGCTTTCTGGGCCTGGCTCTGCTGCCTGTGCCAGGGGAGCAGACCTGGTGATGCACAGGGGGCTTTTTTAGTTTGGGAACCATGCATTTCCTTTATTCACTGGAGTGCCCTGTCTGCAGTAGGAAATGGTTTCAGGCAATTCTTATTGCTCCTGTTGGTGTTAACAATGGTGAGAACCTGCCTCCTCCTTGCCTGGTTTTCAGCACAGCCTCAGTCAGGGAGTAGCTTGTGTCCAGCACAGTCCACAAGCTCAGCTTTTCCAGCACAAAGTGAGCTGAGCTGGAGTCAGGATCCTTGGAAAATCCTTATGTTGTGTAGATGAGATCATGGGGAATCGATTTTGGGTGCTCAGAAATAAGGATGGGGATTAAGCAAGCAGAATAAATCTGAGAAGTAGCATATTTGCTCAGAGCTGAGGCATGTTTCAGATGTCCTCTTCCCACCCCTGCAGCCATCAGGAGAGAGAGGGCTTGGCTGGCTGCCTGCCCTGGAGAGATGTGAGGGCTGTCATTGCTTTTGTGCCTTGGCATGGCTCTTCCTCTGGAGGGGATGCTGAGGGCATGGGCACAGGGCTGCTCAGGAGCTTCTGGCTGTAGTGGGAGAGCTGCCCAGGGGATGGAGTCTTCTCTTGGCTTGGAAAATGTTTGGGTTTGCCTTGTCCATCCTCTTGGTGTGGCTCTAAGCTTCACTCCTGTAAGCTACAGTGGCTCTTGCAAGAAGGAGATACTGAAGCAGTTTCAGCTGGGAACAGTGGGGTGCAAGTAGGTGATGTAAAAAGAAACAACAGACCCCCCCCAGCAGTCCTTGAGGCTGTTTTTAGGCACACCATCTCACTGCCTTCCCTTCCAGCCCTGTGAGCAGCTCTCCAGCCTCCTGCAGTAAGTGATGCGTGAGAATGGTTCAGACAAACCCCACAGTGCTGCTGGCACTGAGCATTCAGACTGCTGGGGAAGGCTCTGGATCAGAGGCAGAAAACCAAGTTCAGGGGCTTGCTGTCTTGGCTAAGAGTGGTGGTAACAAAATTACTCCAAAACATCACCTTTTTTCCCCCTAAAGGTGCCAGGCTGCAGGGTGCTGTGAGATGCACTCAGTGAGATGGGAATAAGGGATGCTCTGTCCTGGCTGCTTCCTTACAGCTGGATGCCTCTCCCTCTTCCCCACCACACTGCCTGCTTCAGACAGATCTGGGCCAGGACTTCAGGAGTAGCCAGAGCTGTGTCCCTCCCTGCTCATGCAGGTGTTGTTAACACAGCTCTAGGCACTGCATGACAGCCACAAGAAGAAAAATCTGCCTCTGGTTTTCCATTAGCAAACCCTGCACCAAGCTTGCTGTGCTCATCCCACCAGAAGTGATACCCCACAAACCCTGCAGCCCAGAGGCTGGGGTCACCATTTCACTGGTGCTACAATCATTTTGCCAAGCTCTGCAACTGAGAAGGCTTGGGCTGCCTCTGGGACTGCTTATTTAAAAATACAGATTGTGCCTGTGTTCAGCAAAGGGGCTGGAGTAGCCTTAGGATCTGAATTTGTAAGCTGAGCTTTTGAAGTTGCTGGAAATTTGGAGGAACTGCATCTTTTTCTCCCAGGTTTAGGCTTCTTTGCTTTAGTAGCATCCCACATAGGGTGATGGCAAAGAGCAGATCGCTGCTGGTGTTGGGTGGTGCTTTGTTATTTTTTGGTTGGTTGGTTGTGAGTTGTTGTGTTGTTTGTTTTTTTTTCTGAGCTTACAGCTTCTTCAGATCTTTCTATTATCTAATTGGATTTTCTGTTACCGTTTCTGCATCCCAGATTTATTTTCAGATGGGATTGAGCTGCTGGAAACATGTTATTGAAGTATTGCAATTGTGGGTTATTTCTTTACCAGATCTGGTCATGAATACCTGGCACAAGCTAACAGAAAAAGGCTTGTTTTGGAAACATTTTGGTTTTGCCACAGATGGTGCTTGTTTTGCCAGTGGCTCCTGAGAGCTGACTCTTGCTCACAGCAGTAGCTGTACCAGGAATTGTCTCTGGGAATCTTCATGCATCTCGTATTTAAGGCAGAAATTCTTTTAACCTCTCACACGAAGGGAGTGGCAGGGGAGAAAAGGTGTTTTGAATCCTGAGAGGGATCTCTGTAAATGTTTTTGGATCCAAAGGGCTTCTGCAAAGTCTGGGGGTGTTTTTCCAGGGGTTGGTGGGGTGCAGGGTGAAGCCCAGTGTCCCACATAAGCAAGAGACTCCCCAGAATCTGTTTGCCAGCCCTGTGCTGAATGCCCCAGTGTGCTAAGTGCTTTGCTTAAGCACATTACCATGGCTTGAATTAAGTGCTGACAGTCTGGTGCTGGCAGCCCCTGGTTTTGTCTGGAAACAAAATGAAGGTGACAGAGGAGCCAGTTTGGTAGACAGCCTGCCTGGCTTGCTGGGTGACAGCACAACTTGTGTTTCCTTCCCTTTTTCCCAGCACAGCACAGGGACTGATTGGCAGTGAAAGACAGGAGCACAAACTGCAGGAGAGATGGAATTGCAGGTCTGCTTTTCTTCTTCCAGCTACAAGTTCCCCCTTGCAGCCACAGCCACATCCTGTGCCTTTCAAAGCACACAAATCATCTTTCAGGCTCTGAAAACCCATCTCCTCCAGTCTGACTCAGCCTGGGAGTTTTTGGCAGCTTTGGGATGAAAGGGGGAATAGCAGGGTGATGGTTCTGGAGTTGTATTTTCAGGGTGAAATTGGGCAGGCAGTAGCCTACGTTGGAAATAGGGAATTTGCAACCTGGAAAAGGGAAAGTGTGTGGTTATCACTGCCACTCCTTCCTGGCACCTCTCTGCAACAACATGGATTGCCCCACATCCTCCAGATGTGTGGAGGAAATGTGCAGGGTTGCCAAGAAAGAGGCTGTGTATAAATGTACTTTGATTTTCCTTTCCTTGCTGCTCCATATGACTGAAGATCTTTTTGTTTTCTCCTTTTAATGGGTAGAACTCAATTTCTTGGATACCTGCAGAATAAACTTGGAAGCAGCACAGCTCATGATATCTCAGTAGTTGTTGTGTTCTTAGCTGGAGATGTCAAGGCTGATACTTCCAGAAACTGCTGAATTCAGTAAGTGGGACCAGTTCTCATTTATTCCCAGCTCTGCTGGCTGGAGGCTGAGGTTGGCAGGCTGGGAGCAGGTCCATTGCTGGCAGTGATTACAGGGCTTAGCAGGGCCGTCTGGGAGGGAACATATGCACAGCCCTCAGATCTTCAGGGCAGGACCCCCAGAGGAGCAGGGATTTTGCTTGGTCATCTGGTGACTTGTTCTGGGGGTAAATCACTGCCTCACCCCCACATCCATTGCCTGATTCTTTCTTTTTTTTTTTTTCTTTTTTTCCCCTCAAACCTGTTTCATGCCCAGGTTGATCTATGGGATGGGCTCATTGTACAGTTTTTTCCCTGGTCAATCACAGAGTTGTGCACTCTGAAATGGTTTTGCCTGTGTGTAAGCACAAGGGTGTAGACACTGAGAGGAGGGTGAAGTCATTCCTGAAACGTATGTCAGCAGTTTTATCTCTAAAGCTCTCCCTGCTTTTGGCCAGGTAACAGCTTGCCTCTTGCATTTGACAAAAGAAACAAGGAATCCATTATTATGCTTTTGTTAGCTTAAATAATTCTAATATTAAGACTTTAAAATGACATTTTAAAATTATTTAATTCCTTTCCTGTATATTGCATGGAACTTCCAAGCCAAGGAAAATCCTTAATGCTTTTAAATGAATTCTTGCCTGCCACAGAGTATCTTTTATCCCAGAAAATGCCAACCCTGTCTCCTTCCCTTTCATCTGTCTCATTAATATTGAATACATGGCACTTTAATATGGCAGCCAAAGCAGAGCAGTGAATTCCAGCTAATATCTGACAAAAGCAAGCTGAGATTAAATGACATCCGAGGGAAATCTGCTATATATAAAGTAATTGGCATTTTCCACGAGCATTTGACCTAATTTATGGTGTGTTGCTTTTTTTTTTTCTTTTTCTCCCCCTGCCCCCTCAAATCTGCCTTCAGAATTCAGTTACTCATCAGGATATCTGAGCCCTAAACCTATTTTTTGAGAAGGTTCTTGTTTTAGCCACCCCTCTGAGCACCCTTGGGGGCAGGAGGTGCTGAGCAAGTTGAGGGGTTCCTGAGGGTGCTCCCCTGGTCAGTGTTGTGGCTGATGGGCAGGAGGTTCCTGTAGGGACTGGAAGATGCTGTCCCACAGCTCTGGACACATTTTGGAAGCACAACATGAGTCCCTGGGCTTGGTGTGGAGGTGTAGCCCTCCTTCCTGGCTTCTTTTCAGACCTAACAGAAGGTCAGGTCCTGTGGGCAGCTGGGGGGTTTTGGTGGCTGCAGCCCAAACCCTTGGTGTCCAGTGAAGGTGGAAAGTGGCAGCAGGTGTGGGAACAGCTTCATGCTGGGGAAAACCTGGCTGGGAAGTCTCTGCTTTGGGTCTGGGTCAGCCCTCAAGCCTTTGTGTTTCAGAGCAGAAGCTGAAAGCAAAGCCCCCAGCAGTGCCATAGCTCTGGGATGCCTGGGTTGGAGTCACTGGGGGACTGAGTTTGGTTTCTGACCTGCAGTTCCCCAAAAGTAGGGGTGTCGGGTGACCTTGGGTGTTGTGTTTCCAGGTAGCTGAATATTCATCCAGCTGAAAAGCACTTGTGCTGCTCAGCATTTGGAGTTATGCAATTATTCCTCATTAGAGCATTAATTACAAGAACCACGGAGGCTTAGGCTGCGTGTGGTTGGCGTGCCACAAGTATTCCAGCTCCTGATTTGCTGGGTGGTCTTGGGCAAAGACCTTCATTTTGCTCCACCTTTGTTTTCTCCAGCTGGAAAGCAGAGGATAATTGCCTTGTTTTGCAAGGTACAGGGCTGGGAGCTCTGAATTAATGGGCTGACCACAGTCACCTTCACAAATCTGTTGCGCCAGATCTGGTGTCATCTTGTAGCACAGCAGCATTACCAGACTCATGCTTTTAATTAAAAACACTTCAAGAAAATATGCAAGTTATGTTTTTGAGGAGGTTGAGCCCTTGATTTCAATCAGGAAGGTTTTGGAAGCAGTGTGAGCAGCTCCACTGACCTCGTTTCTCTGGGTTTACACAGATGCAACTGAGGACAGTTTTCATGTGGAGCATTCCAGAGATGTGGTGAGTTTCTCTCTGGGCCAGGACTGCTTAAGCATCAAAGCCAGAGGTGTTTGGGGTTTTTGTTTAAACAAAAATTTCATCTCAAGTTGTATTCTGCTGTGTGACTGCTCCTGAGCACAGCCACGTTTCCCCCAGGTTTGGCCTGGCCAGGAATGGAGCTCAGAAGAGCAGTTTCTGTGGGATGTGCATTCCTTGGGTTTGATATAACCTAAGGAAAGGAATATTTTTTTTATAAATAGCCTAATCAAGCAACATGATGTCTTCTAGGATGAGCCAGAAGGACTAGAAATAGAGATCCAGGCAGGGTAGCTGTGATGCAGTTCAGGTGGGCTAAAAAATGATTGTTTCTGGTGTGAAATAGGTGATCCCTATGCAAAATACCCAGAGGTGCCAGCAGAAGACATGCAGGTGCTGTTCCCATCCCCACTAATTGTGCTCAACTTGTCTTTTTCTGGATTCTGTGTGTGTGGAAATACCTTGGCAGCTGAAAGCTGGCTCAGGGCAGGGGACCTGCTATTTATTTGTGGTCAGCTGCAGTGGCTTGCAGAGGGTCATGGCCCAGCATCTTGGGGTCAGGAGGAGGGAGGATGGGGATGGCTGGATGAGTGCCATCCTCCTGGCTCCTCTGCAAGTAGGAAGATTTCCAGTCTGCTCTTGAGGTTTATGCTCCAGTTAGCACCCTTGGGGGCCACTCAGTAGCAGGAGGAGGTGTGAAGGAAGGGCTGCTCCCCTGCCAGCTCTGACTCCTGGACTCACCATGTGCTGGGATGTGCAGAGTGTACAAACCCAGCTCTTTGGGGCAGCTGTGGGAGGAAGAGAGGGGGATTAGGCTTCCCAGAGCAGTCCTTTACTTGGCAGCTACTCTGGGGTGTAAACATCCCATGGGGTGCTGCTTGTGCTCTGTGCCTCATCTACTGCTTGGAGCAGTGCAAAGGCAAGAGGCTGCTGCATCTCCAGCCTTGGCAGTGATTCTAAGGGATGTGCAGCAGCAGAACACTTGATTTTGATTTATCCCATTAAACAACTCAAGGCAAGGCCAAAAAGATGCCCTCCATTTGGGAATTGTGCCCCAGTTTTGGGCCCTGCACTGGGAGCTGTGGAGCATGTCAGAGCAGGGAGCTCCTCCATCTGAACTGATCCTGCCTGGACCTCTGCAGGAAACCTGAATTTGCCTCTGGGTATGTTTGTCTTCCTGACTCCTTAGGTTTGGCTCCATGAAGCTGGGACAGGATCTACCTGCTCTGTCAGGTCTCTGAGGCCTCAGAGATGAAGCCTGGTGTGGTGGAGCCTGCTCACCTGGCAGCACCCCTGTCCTGCTTGCTCCATGCTCCTGCTCAGCTGGGGTTATGGGGTGTGCTGGCACTGTTAGTTGGCCAAGCTAAAGGGCTTTGCTTACAGAGGGATCCCTCTTGTCCAGCCTGGTGGTTCCAGGACAAAAAAAAATGATGGAATTAAGATCAAAGCTGGAAATGCTCTTGTTTGGGCAGCCCCTGAGCTGCTGCTGGGCAGTGGTGCACAGAGCTTTGGAGTGACACCTCTTAGGGGTGAGAGAGGATGAAAGATCTGAGTAGTGGGAATCTACAAAGCTGCAGCCTCCAGGAACTGCAGGAGATGCAGGGTAATGGCAGCTCCTCTTGCTTGTTACTCCTACTCAGAGAAACAGACTTGCAAAATGTTCACTTCTGCCCTTCCTGAAGTTGTCCCTGAGCTATGGATTTGTGTGGGGTGCAGGTGCCTCTGCTCCTAAGGTGGCAGGGCTGGGAATTCTACCTGCTATAAAGTTAGCTTGACTGGAGCAGTGTGAGCAGCTGGAGTGCTCAGATGAGCAGCACACAGGATTTCTCCTTTTGGTTCTTAGGGTATATCAGGGAATAGCACTGGCAGCCTGGGCTGTGTGACACTGCTCTGTTCCTGGCATGGGTTAATGCAGCACAAGTCCTGACAGGAGGGCAGAAACTAAGTCTGGATCTGCCTGCTTCTGCTTTCCTTTATAATCTAAGCATGGCTGGGGTGGCCAACATGAATTCCTCTGTGGCAGTGGGGGCTGGCTCTAGTCGGGCTCCCCTGACAGCTAATGGGTGTTGCAGCAGCCTGTCCATGGGATAATTTATGGGATTGGAAGAACAGGATTCTGGAGAGCATGTGGGTGAGTGCCAGCAGTTTGCAGATCTCTGCCAATGGTCTTGTGAGCAGGGGGCTGCTGCAGAAAAACCAGCCCTGGATTAGCTGAGGGTAATGTTTGGAAGTGCCAGGCTCAGGTCCTGAGGGCTGGCCCTGCTGCAGAGCAGCCCTGGCCCCTAGGCAGGAGGTTCTGGAGTGAGAGAAATGCAGTAATTGGGAATTCTTTGTGCATTAAACAAGAAGGGAAGGGAAGCAACACAGGGAGACATGGGGAGCTATCAGCTTTATCCAAGCAGCCTTTGCAAGGTTTGGGAAGACTTCTTTGGGCTGTCTGGGCCAGTGCCCCATGTCACAGCCCCAAGGCAGCTCAGTGCCCCTGCAGCCCCCTTGTTGGCTCAGGTGCCTTTCCTGCAGCTGGAGAAACGGGAGCCTTGCCTCAGCATCAGGCTGCAGAGCCAGATTGATCCCAGCAGCACTCCCCTGCCCCTTTCCAGCATTCCAGCCTCCTGCTTTTAATTATCTGTCGGGACACCGGGGGCAGAGCAGGGCTGAAAGCAGGAGCCAAAGGTCCAAGCCACAGAGGCACTGGGGAGCCTTGGAATGCGGATGGGGAAGGCTCTGAGGGCACAGGGGGCAGGGGCAGTGCCTGCCTCCCACTAATTGTGGTTTCTTGGCTCATCCAGCTGCTCTGGGGCAAGGCTGCAAACACCAGGGAAGTCTGGCACCTTCTCCTCGTCTGGCTCTGAATACCAAAGTGTGTCCTCCAGCTGAGGAGCACCCCAGGTGGCAGCTGCCTCTCTAAGCACTCAGTGTCTCCATCTCTTGCAGAAGTCCATGTGCACCACGTAGAATCCTTGAGAATCCTTGCTTTGAGAGCACTTACAGAAGGGAGATGTGCTGGAGGTTATCTGTGTCCCCTGCTTGTTTGTACCTTGTGCCTCCAGATGTGCTCAGCCAATAGAGCAGTGCTTGCCTTCCACAGGGGTGCTTTGGGTGGTGTTAAGAGCCCAGGAACATTTTGTTTCATCCCCTGAGCTACTGGATGGAGCAGGCATGGCCTTCAGACAGGGGCTGGAGCTCCTCTCTCAGGTTTGGGCTCTTCCATCAGGTATGGAAACCTCCCAGACTGAAAGAGAGCCACAAGGTCATCTGCCAGGGTGTTATTTCCAGAGAGGACACAGCAGGTTTTTAACTCAGTAGTTGTCACCTGTAGGGAAATGACCATCCCAGTGTGCCACCCACCTTGTCCTGGGGCTGCTGGACCTTTGGGACATTGCCTCTGTGTCACTGAGCAGCTCCAAGGCAAGGGCACTGCTCTCTGGTTACAGACCCCCTGTTCCCACAGGGCTTGTCAGCTTTTCAGAGCTGGCTGGGACACACAAGGTCTGTTTTCTCTGAAAGCCCCTGCTGACCAAAGCCCAGCTGGGCTGCAGGCCTTTTCCTGGCAGAGCTGTGGTGCTGGGAAGCAGGAGGAAGGGTTTATGGCCAGTAGGATGTTGGCACCAGTCAAACGTTTCCAAGAAATATCCTGGTTCATAAGAAGAAAAATGACCTCTGCAGCTCCCCCCATGGTTTGTGCAAAAGCAACTGGTGTGCTTAGTGAGGAGCCCTGCTCCTCCCTGCTGCTGCTGGAGATGATCCCTGTCCCTGCCATCAGACATCTCCTCCCCTCTCCTTTCCAGGCCACACATGGCTCCTCCTCTGTGAGTGATTGCTTTCTGCCTGTCTTGTCACAGATGTCAGTCTTTTTAGGGGACAGGTTGAAATGCAAGGTGTTTCTCAGGTGTTCTGCAGCTTTGACACATACCATGGGATCACTGAGTGTGCTGCTCCCCAGGGACTGTGTCAGGACCATTGTTGTCTTTTTGTTTTTTTTGAAAAAATGGCTATAGGAAGGCTGGCTTGGAACTGTTGGAGGGGCAACCAAACACCACCTCACACCCCCTTACTGACAGTAATAGGTGTGGGGAAAATTCCAGTGAGTAGAAGCCAAGTTTTTCTTCACTTTAGAGCTGCAAGTCTCCATACTGTGATCAGGTCAAAAGGTATAAAGTTCTATGCTCTATTTTCATAGTTTTGGAATATCAGGTTGGAAGGGACCTCAAGGATCCCCTGCTCCAACCCTTCTGATATATTTATCTGAGATCTCTCAGCACCCCAGAGAGCTGAGACTTCAAACTCTCCAAAGTGGGGGAATCCCTCCCTTCCCCTGGGAGACCATCCCAAGGTCTGATTGAATAGTGAAAACTTTTCCTCATGAAAAATTTTTCTCCTCAAGAGCAACTCAGGAGCAGCTTGTGCCAGACTGCCAGCCTTCTGATGCTCAGAGTTACTAAACAAGAGCTGTGCCTGCCAGCTGAGATGCCTCCCGAGTGCTGCCCAAAAGCCATCACCCCCCCTTTCTCCTAAGCACCCCAAAAGTGGCAAACCTGCTGCAGCCTGCAGGATTTCGGGCCTCTGGCTGGAGCTGGTGCTGTTGGGTCAGAGGCAGGTGATGGGAAGGCAGGCAGAGCTGTGCCTGAAGTGAAGTCCTGTGGCTGTGGATGGTGGTGGGAATGCATTGCTGCTTCCTCCCTGAGCTTAAAACTTGGTTTTCTCTGCCATGCTGGAAGATAGAACTGAAGCTTGCTCCAGGTGTGTTGTTGGGGTGTGCAGCAGGGCTGATTCCCCTTGCTGACATGAGGGGAACTGAAGAACAATCCTACAGAGGACAGAACCATTCCCTTTCCTGCCACTGTGCCTCTTCTGAGACAAGACTTGCTGACCACAGGACAATCAGTGCTGGAAAAGCTTTGTGGTTTTTGTCAGGTTCATGTGCAGGATGCTTCCTGAGGTTATACAGGAATTTTTGGGGCTTTTTGTTTTGTTTTCCTGATGGAATAATGTGCATGTGGCTGGGGCACTGGGCCCTCTAAAGTTGGCAGTAGGTTTTGGATCCAGGTCTTGGAGTTATTTATAAGTAAGAAAAGGATTTTATGGTTACAGGATGTGCTTAATTAGCAGGTGGAGTTTAGCCATCAATGTGATTTTTATTATTTTTTTAGAAATGCTGTTAGTATTTTCCTTTAGGAGATTTTGTTTTCTACATGGAGTTGTTCAAAGTAACACTTACTAAAACTTAGCAACAGTAAAAAAATTATTTTCTTGCTTATTTTATTTGTTGTTAATTTTTATACCCTGTTGCTTTGGGTGTTTTGGGGGTGTATGGGTCACTTTTTCTAGAGCAAAAATGACAATTGTTGGCTAGGACAATCCAAGCCTCTAAAACCAAAGCAGTTGGCTGAAGGCTGAGGGTCTGGTGTCAGCTCAGCCTGCTTGGAGGAAGGGGAAGTGTGGGACCTGGATGTTTTCTTTACTTATTTTTCCTTTCATGTTGGTCAGTCTTGAGGAGGTTTCCCCCTTCCCAGCCCCAGGAATTTACTGCAGTGCTTTGTCTCTTCATGCCTGCTGATCCATGTGGGAAACTGGACGTGGGATTGGGCTCATCTCTGCAGGAATGAGCTTCCTCCCCCAAAATCTAGATAAAAAGCCATGCTGGGGGGATTCACTGATAGTGCTGAGCTTAATACCTGCAAGCAGATTGCAGGCTGTAAAATAGGCAAGTGCCTGGGGGGAGCACAGCCTCTGATGATGCCTCCAAAGCTCCTGCTGCTCCCAGGGGCATCTGCAGCCTCCCTGCTAGAGACTGAACCTTGAGAAGCAGCTCCAGTCCTTGAAGACACAGCCCTGCATGGGAACTGGAGCTGAGGAAGAAGTTCTTCAGTAGGAGGGTGCTGAGACTCTGGAACAGATTCCCAGGGAAGCTGTGGCTGCCCCCTCCCTCGAGGTGTTCAAGCCCAGGTTGGATGAGGTTTGGAGCAACCTGAGAGGTGTCCCTGCCCATGGCAGGGGGTTGGAGCAGAGGAGCTCTAAGGGCCCTTCCAACCTCAGCCATTCTATAAGGTGATTCTGTGGAACCTGGACTTTGGTCCCACCTTTTTATTGAGAGAGAAATGTCCCCTGGGGCAGCCTTGTCCCCCTGGAGCACCAAGCTGGTTTTGTTTCCAGAGGATGGGGAAGGAGAAGGAGAACTCTCCAGATTTGTGCCTTCTTACCAGAAATTCATGGAGAGGGAAGGGCATGGGCAGTTTCTTCACATGCAGTGACTCACACCAGCTCTGCAGCTGGCTTTATTGGCATGATAAGGATGAAACTAAGGAATCTGCTTGAAATCCTTGATGATGGGAAGCTGCTGCCTGCCTGTGTGGTGGTGGGGAGGAAAGGCTCCCTCCAGGCTGGTGTCTGGGCTGCACAGCAGCTGATAAAGCTTGTGCCACACACACACATGTTCTGTCATTCTGTCCCTTGTGGGTTCTCACCTGGGTCTTAGCTTTTTATATTAAAAAATAGCTTTTTATGTTAAGCCTTGCGTTTGCCTTTGTAACCACTACAGAAATCCCTGTAGTACAGTCCCTGGTCAAACCTTTCCTGGTGAGTATCTGAGCAAGCTGCAGGAGAACCTCCTGCCCCAGCCCCTGGGTGGGAGCTGTGCTCAGACAGCTCTGGAGTCTGGTGTGGCCTCATTGCTTTGTAAGGGATTCCCAGTTGCACACTGAAACTATTTATTCCCCAGGAGTTCCTGCCTCACTAACAGAGGTGTTTTGTAAAATAGGTCCCTGCAAAAGCAACTTGTCAGGCAAGCCTAAGGTTGGCTGTCATGGCCTGTAACTGGGGGGAGGATCCTCCAGGAAAACCCCACTCTTGTTTTAGGGTGATGTCTGAGGCACTGCTGGAGGGGAGAGCAGTCAGAGGGTCCAAGGGAGAAGGAAAACAGTGCTGGTGTCTGTCTGACTGCTCTGTGAATGGTGCCAAGAGGTTTCTGTGAATAAACCTTCACTTTTCTGGTGCTTTCAGGAGGGCTCAGCCTCACTAGCAACCCCTTTCTTTTTCTCCATGTCCGGATGACCTGCAGGCAGTGAGACAGGAGGTGGGAACAGCTGGGGCTGCAGGAATCTCTTGCTAATCCTGGTTGACACCTGCACCATCCACAGCCCCTGGAGTTACTGTGCTGGGGGCTGGCAGAGGGCAGGAAGGCAGCATGAGGGTTCCCTGCCTTGGCTCCAGTGTCTCCAAAGCCCCTTCCTGTTGTTCCAGAGGGCAGGGAGCTGGCTTTGCTTGCTTGCTGCTCCTCCTGATGACTTAGTAGATAGAGCTGGTGGTAGCCATGCTTTGTGTGCAGTCATGGAGGTCTTGGGATGTGTGTGGGGGCACTGGGAGAAAAAGTGGTGTTTTCTTTAATTTGGGGCTGGGGCTGGGGCTGCCCAGCCTGACTCCAGCAGGAGATCTGATTTCAAGTCTCTCACTTCCCTCTTGGAGTCATCTGCTTGGCAGAACATCTCTGATTTGTAGCTAGCACCTCTGGCCCAGGAAAAAAAACACCAAGAGTTGTGTTTCTTTGGCCTGTTTGCAGGGGAGGCTGAGGATGTGTTTTGGAGAGGATGGGAATGTTCAGCTCCAGAGGGACTTTGGCTGTAAGAGGTCTGGGTGTCCCATGCTGTGGTGGGGACTTGGAGGGGAACAGCCCCATCGGTCAGGGTGTTGTTACCTGTAGTTAGTGATGAGCAGCTGGAGTGCCAGGACAGCCTGGTCCCTTCCTGAAGCGTTACCTGTAGTTAGTGATGAGCAGCTGGAGTGCCAGGACAGCCTGGTCCCTTCCTGAAGTGTTACCTGTAGTTGTTGATGAGCAGCTGGAGTGCCAGGACAGCCTGGTCCCTTCCTGAAGTGTTACCTGTAGTTGTTGATGAGCAGCTGGAGTGCCAGGACAGCCTGGTCCCTTCCTGAAGTGTTACCTGTAGTTGTTGATGAGCAGCTGGAGTGCCAGGACAGCCTGGTCCCTTCCTGGGGTGTGGGGACCTCAGCAGAAACTCCAGTGCAGAAAAGAGAGATGGGACTCATTTGTGGGAATTGGTTAAGATCTCTGGAATCAAAGGCTTCTCCCTGCCTCAACCCAAGAACTGGAGCTGTAAAGCTCATCCTTGGATTCCTTGTGACTGCAGCTTATCCTTTCTGCTGGTGCAGTCCATGTTTATTTAGCTGCCTCTGCATTTATGGAGTTCAAACATTTTCCAGTGTATGTCCTGTCTGGGGATTCTTTATGACTTGGAGCATCCCCAGGGCTGTAGTGGTCATCAAAGGCCTCTGTGATCCTGCCCCTCTGGCTGATGGATGTGGAGAGAACTGTGGGAACATTCCTGTCTGCAGGCTGCATGGGAGAAAAATGTTTTGTCTTACTCTGCTTATCAAGTCCAGAATTCAGATCTCTGCAGCAGTCTGTCAGCAGAGCAGAACATGAGGAGGATAAAAGCCTGGTGTCAAGTGGCCTCCTGGTCAACTTCTCCTCCTCAAGATATCAGTGCTCTGGCTGCCACAACCCCCCATCTGATGGGATTTCCTCTGGAAGAGCTCTGGCCAAGTAACATATTTGGAAAGACAAAACACAGTCTTTCAAGGCAACCACAAAAAAATTGGGATTAATGAGGTGAAGGGAAGGAAGTTTTCCAACTAAACTGAGGAACTGCTCCTTGAAGCTATGTCCTATTTATGAAAATTGGTCTATAGGCTTTCCCTGTACAGGCAGGAAGAGAGACTTGCTGAAGGCAAGTGGGAACATTGCTGCTGTTGAGTCAGGTGAGAGCTTGAAGTTTTACTGACTCATGTTCAGAACTGTCAGCTGAGTGGTTCAGTAAACCTCAACCTTTTCCTCTGCATGCAGATTCAGTTCAACTTCATTCCAGTTTCTCTCCAGCTGAAGATGGCAAAGTGCATGCAAGGCAAACCAGGATAATTGTCATCCTCTGTGTTCTTTGACCTTTTCTTATTAATAATTGGTACTTCTGTGCTGTCCTCTAGGAGCTTGATGTACCATGAGGGGTGTGCAGGTTCCCTTGCCCTTTTCTAAGCAGATTGAGGGCTGTGACTTCAGAAAATGAGACCCCCCCAAGAACATGCTAAGATCAGGTTGTCCTGTGTTGTCTGCATTGCTTTGGCAGGACTGCATCCAGGTGTGTGTTTTACTGGACTTGTCTGAATCTGAAATGTTTTCTGGCCTTTGATGTAAAGTCCTTAGTGTCACACATGCAGGTTGCATATGACTTTAAGAACTGGCCTGAGCAAGTTCTTTCAGTCAGTTTGATACAAGACCAATGCTTCCTTGGTGATGCCAGATAAGTGAAGTTTCCCTAAGGATTTCCAGGATGGATCTAGCACTTATTGGGACCCTAGAAGTCCTGGTAGGGATTATCCAAGGAGTACCTGTTTCATATAGGTCATCCAGTAACTCAAGTTGCTGGTGCACTGACCACATGCAGTCTCATAGCTGAATGTTGATTTCTTCCATTTTTTTGGTGGTTTTGTGTTTTGGTTTTCTTTTTGAAGTTGAGAGCTGATTGTACTCACTGCTGTGGTGCCTGGACATCAAGGAGCCCAGTTCTGTCTGTAGTGTTGTCTGAGGGGAACTGGGTGTGAAGACAATTACTCTGATGAACTTGAACTCTTTAGCCAGGGCTGAAGAGAACTGGTAAATAAATAATCTCTTTGCACAGCTCTGCATGGAAATGGGGTCTGTGCAGAGAGCTGGAGCACAGCTCTGTGTGTGTGTGTGTGTGTGTGTCCCCTGCCTCTGAGCAAACCAGCAGGGCACAGCTACAAGGTCCCAGGGCTGCTTAATTATCCAGAGCATCTTTCAATCCTGGAGCTGACAAAATGTGAGCTGGATGTGCAGATAGGAAAGCAAAGATGGGGTTAAGGATCTTGGAGCCAGCCTTGCTCAGCTGTGCCTGGACCCCTTGGCAAGGGAAGGGACTGCTGTTGTTTGGAGTGGCCCTTTTTTGGGTCAGGTATTGGAACAGTGCTGCCTTGTTCCAGGTTGAGGAAGCCCTTTGGGCTGCTTTCCTGCTTTACAGAACTCTTTTGCTCTGGTTGTGCTCATTCCTAACTGGACTGGAGTTGGTGAAAGCCTGAGGAAGGGATGAGGAAAAGTTGGCAGTGGGATCAGGTGCTCTGCTCCTGGGCTTCTCTTAGCTCTGCCTTCTGGTGCCAGGGTGGATGTCCCAGAGAGCTCCCTGCACCTGGGACTGGCAGAGTCCATCTGTCCCTGTGCCCAGGCCCCTCTGGTGCTCTGCCTCCAGCTCCAAACTTCTGCTAAAGGAGAACTCCACTTCTTGAGCAGCTATTTTCAGTGCCTGAAGGAAATGGCTGTTGTTGGCTTCTTCCTCTCTGGTGTCTTGCTGGATGACATATGTAGCCCTGGGAGTGTGGGGCTGTGTAGCCAAAAGGGCAAAAGAATGGAAAAAAAGTGTTTTTAATGTCCATATAGCACCATGCCTTCCTGCCAGCTCCCAGGTCACTTCTGCCTCACTCATCTCAAGTTGGGTTTAACTCTTTAGAATGCACATCCTCAAGCCTAAGAAAAACTTGAGCATCTCCAAGCCTGGCTGGTGTAACCTGGCTCTGTGTCACCCCACAGAAAATGTTTCAGAGCTGGTGTGGAGGATCCTCCAACCTCCTCAGCTTGGTCTGCCTGAGAGGGGACTGAGGCTGTCCCAAGGGCACTTCAGAAGCCCCAACACAACAGCAATAAATCCTGGGCTGTCTTTGGTAACAGGAGGAGTGGAGCATTTCAGGCTGGGGAGCCTGGCACTGAATAACAAATCCCATTTTATTTCATCAACCTCATGGTGGTCAAAAAGGCAGCTTAGTTGTACAGTGTCCTCCTGTCAGGAGAGAGATTGGCCAGAGAAGCAGAGAACATCTGGTTCTCATTGGGCTCTGCCTCTGGATGGTCTTCATTCTTGTTTGTCACATTATGTCTCTCTTCCCCCCCTCCCTTCCTCCTTCCTCTCTCCTTTTTTTTTTCCTTCAGTGAGTTTACAAGCCTGGCTGGAATGCACATATGGTCCTTATCATCCCTGAAGTCCAGTTGGGTTTTGGGTTTTGTTTTTTTTTTGCTGTTTAGCAGTTTGTGCCATCAGGGGCTGTTTGAGGCGTTGGTTACTTTTACTCCAAATAGAAAGGTCCATGGGTTTTTTTGGAAACCTGTGGAGGAAAGCTTGGTTTATGTCAGTACTTGGCAGAAATGGAGCTGCTGGAGCTCCGAGCTTGTGCTGACCTTTAGCCAAGCATTTTGCCTGGAAGACAAATGTTCATTCCCACTCTCCAGCCACTTCTGTATTGTCAGATTTTGCTGACTTCCCTCTTCCCAGAAGAATGTGACTGTATCCTTTTTCTCCATCCTCCTGCTGAGCTCCTGCAGCTTGCCAATGTAAGCAGCTCCCTGCCAGCCTGGCTCCTAGAGGCTCTGCAGCTCCCTGGGTCCTTGCTGCCTGGCAGGGCTGTGGCTAGCAACTGCAGGCCTCTGGCAACCGGGATATTTGGTGGGAGATGGCAGGGATGTGAGCATGGTGCTTCTCACCCCAGGCTGCATCCCTGGTGGGGTGCTGGGATGGGGCAGGGGGATTTTCCCCTGGCAGGCATGGCCATTGGGGTTGAACCCAGGCTGGGGCTGGGCTGCCTCCTGCTCACTGCCCCACTGTCATTTGTCCCTGTTCACAAGGAGTCACCTGGACAGGACAAGGGGCAATGGGCACAAGGTGCTCCTGGGCAGATTCCCATGGGACACAAGAGGGAAATTTTTCCCCCTGAGGACAGTCAGACCTTGGGATGGTCTCCCAGGGGAAGGGGGGGATTCCCCCACTTTGGGAAGTTTGAAGTCTCAGCTCTCTGGGGTGCTGAGAGATCTCAGAGAAACAATAATATCAGAAGGGTTGGAGCAGGGGATCCTTGAGGTCCCTTCCACCCTGGCACTCTGGGATTCCTTCAGGGAGCCAGCCTTGGAGGGAGGATGTTTCCTTCCCCATTGCCTCTGCCTGTGATTCCCTGTGCTAATAAAGTGTGTAACCATTGCCCTGGCTCTCAGGTGCTTCCTTCTTGCTTTGCCTGCCGATCCCCCAGCTGAAATCCCCTCTCTCTCTCTGTGTGCCAGGAGGAGCAGCAGGAGCCCCACACCTCCCCTTCCCTGCCTGCTACTGCTGGGGGCTGTGCTGACCAAAGGAATTCCAGCCTTCCTCCCACAAAATAACCTTTTCTGCTGTCCCAGCTTTCTAGGATTCCAAGGGAAAACCAGCACATTCAGGGAGAGCCTTTTTGTGTTCCCTGTGACCTCTGTGGTTCCTGAGCCAGCTGGGGTCTCACACTTTGGAATTTCTTGTGTCTGGGAGCCCTGGCTCCTTGCTAATGATGCTTTAGGCATTGCTGGAGGGCTGGGGATGTGCTGTGTGTTCTGCTGGGAAGCTCTGGGCCTCTGAGCATCCTCTTCCTTTTAGCCAGGAACAAGAAGCTGGTTTGATGTCCAGCCCCTGGGGACAAAAGCTGCAGAGAGGCACTGGGGGGTTGGTGGCAGGGTGGGAGGTGTTGGCCATCCAGGTGAGCCTTCATGGCCTGCTTGTTGGCACAGGAACCTACAGAATGAAGTTGTCTTCTAAAAGGATCTGACTTTCCTTGCTGGGAGAAGGGGGTGGGTGGGGGGGAAAGACCTCCCAGACTTCAGTAGCTCTCCTGGAGACATCTGCCTGAGTCTGCAGAGGCATGGGGACAGGAACTCCCCCACCTCTGCTGGGGCACTGATGCTTATCCTCCCCTGGAACAGCAACAGGATCCTTCCTCTTGATTAACTGCTTGGTTGCTGGGGGCTGTTTTCCTGTGGCAGCAGTGCAGCAGCTCTGGCAAGGAGAGGAAAGGAATTGTTTGTTCTTTTCATGTCACAGTTGAGTTCCCTTGCCCAAGGTTTAAAGGCTTAACCATCACTGAAGTCTGGATGGAAAGGGATGAGGGTTGTGGGTGCTGTTCCAAGGAACCTACCCAGTCAGCTTGGCTCTGGCAGTGGGAATACTGCAGGCACCCCAGCTCTTGGGTTTCACATGGAGGAAAGGGCACAATGGGTCTGGTTCTGTGCTCACTGCTCCTCCCTGAGCCCTCTCTGAGCAGACTGAAGCATCCCTCAGGTCTCAGGCTTTGGATGCAGCACCTTTGACTTTAGAAATGTGGGAATGTGCACCCAGTAATGGGGCAAAAACGTAGCTGGCCTGAGCTGCTGACAACAATAAAAGCTTTCAGAATTTCTTGAAGGTGCCTCCTCAGTCGTGTGGCCTCCAATAACTAAGCATTTGCTTCATATTTGTGGCTGAGCTCAGTGTTTTGCATACCGCCGCCTTTCCCTCTTGGGTTTGAGGCTGGGTTTTGTTTTCTTTAACTCTTGAGAGGCCGTGTGAAGCTGACCCCAGCTGCTAGGGGGGGAAGATGTTGCTGGCAGCCTGAAGGCAGAAGGGACCCAGCCAGGGGCTTGCTTGGGCTGAGCAAGCAGCCATCATCAGCGTGGTGAGGTCCTGAGCAAGGAGTATAAATGCAGGACAATAAATGCAAATATTCTCGTGGACTCCTTCTCCTCAGCCCTTTGGGAGTGACACTTTTTTCCCACCAAGGCAAGGAGCAGCTTTGCTCCATCCCAGATCAGCTTCCAGCTGCCTCTGGAGAAGCCTTTGTAGTGCTGGGATCCACCTTTCCCTCCTTCTCCCCATCTGCACGTGGCTGGATTGCTGCTGCCTCCAAGGAAGACACAAAGTTGGTTTCCTCCTACCCCTGCTACCTCTGCCAAGCCACTGTGGTTTAGAAGGAACGAGCTGATTTTTCTCCTTGCACGTGCCTTGTCAGCCAAATTATTTTCTAAAGCTTCCCTGCATTTCATCCAGGGGAGCCCCTGGTTGCACGCAGCATCCATTACAGCCTTGCTTGACCTTTAAAACCTTTGCCACTAGGAGCTACGTATGAAGAAAACCAGATCCAAAGTAGTCTTGACAGGGCTCTGAGATTGCAAATGCTTCCTTGTCTTTTGCAAGGCATTATTTTTTTTTTCCCTTAAATTAAAGCACATGGGGACCAGGAATTAATCTCCTTATTCTGGTGGTACCTCAGGTTTGTCTCTGCTGTACTTCACTCTCACAGGGTAATGGAAGGGGTAAAACCAGCAGCTGATAACAGCATTGGGTTTTGACCCAAGAAGCATCAGCTGAGGGATGCCTTGTAGGCCACTCTAAAAAGAGAAATAAACTGAGGGGCATATTTCCTGGTAAACAAGCATTTATTTGTTCACATTGCTCTGTAGCTTTGGTAGGGGTGAGCATACAGCTCTGGAGGTTTAGAATCACTTGGCTGAGCTGGGTGGTATGTGAGAAGGAAGGGAGGATCTGTAGTGTGAGGTTCAGTGATGGAGACAGAGTGCATCCTAGGGAAGAGGTGGGAAACCAAGGTTGCTCTGGGGCTGGCTGAAGCTTTCTGGCAGCTGACACTGCCCAGCCACCCAAGCCCAGCAGTGGAGCTGCTGCAAACTGGCTGAATGAGCCTCTGGAGCTGCAGTTTTACCTCTGCTGATTTGAAGCTGAGAGCAAGAGGTGCTTGCCAGATACTTGTGTGCCTGAGCGGTCAGAGCTCCCAGCTCCAACCTGTCTGTGCAGGGATGAGGCCTCTCAGGAGGGGGATGCAGTGAGGGACAGCTGAGCACTTGTAGGTCAGGAGGAGGTTTAGGTGGGGAAGGGGATGAGTTGTGCTGAGCTCTCCTCATCTTTGAAGGGAAAGGCAGAATTCCCTGGAGAAGAGGTCAGGAAGGCTGGGGGGTGCTGTCCCTTTCCCTGGGGGGAAGTGCATGGGCAGCACTGCTGCTTTTCCCTTCCAGCAGAGCCCTGGGGCAGGAGGAATAACTTGCTGCTTGTAGCTTTTCCCCCAGCTTGCTGGGTGTACATGGGGGGCTGGGCTTGGTTCTGGGGGCCAGAAAAAAGCCTTTGCCTGGGCCAGCCTCTGAGCAGCCTTCAGCTGCAAGCACCCAGTTGGCAGTGGGAGGATGTGCTTGAGATCCAAACCCAAGCCAGGGGCTCTTCTGAGGAGGTTGTCAAGGCCATGGACAGCTGCCTTAGCATCCCACTGCTTTGAAAGGGATTCAGAAATCCCTTGCCTGCTCTGGCTGCACACTGAGTACTCATTCTGCTGCTCTCTAGCAGAGGCTTCCTTGTCATCCTGGTAAAACCTGAGCTCAGGAGTTACTCTGGAGTTTGCTGAGGTTTCAGCCCTTGTCTTCCCCTCCTCCAGGCAGCCTGAGGGGTGGTGACTGCAGTGCTCCTGAGCTCACCAAGCCCAAACTGCCCAGCTCAAGGAAATCAGGCCAAGTGGTGGAATTGCCTCTGGTCATTTTGGTATCTGGCATCCTTGGTAAACCAGAGCCTCATTGGGGGATCCTGCAGCTTCCAAACTCCTGAGCCAAACATCAGCTGTGGGAAGAGCAGCAGGGAAGGGGACATGTTTTTAATCCTTGTGGTGACCGAGGGGGCTGGAGGGGGGGTTCAGCTGTCTCCTTGATCCCTGGCACTGGTGAGAGGTTATGCAGCACATGCACCTCCTGATACACAGCACTGCTGGTGAAAAACACCTGGCACTGGGAAGTGTGGAGGTACTGGTTTGGGGGTTTCCACTGTTGGTGTTTGCCACTTGCAAGGGAATAAAAAAAAAAAAGAAAGGGTGGAGGAACCAAACCCAAGAAGATATGCAGCAAAAATAACTGACACAGATGTAAGAGATGAGTCTGAGTCCTGTTCCTGCTGAGTAACTGATGATGAGGCAGTACTTGGTTTCCTGAAATATATCAGGGGAAGGGATGTTGGTGCTGGGGTGAGATGTTCCACACCCACCCCTCTCTCTGAGCCATGTGAGTCATGGGCACCTATTGCTTTCTGGGATCTCTGAGATCCTTTCAGCCTTACACTCAAGCCCACTGGTGTTTTAAAAACACTAATGTCCCAAATGTTTAATTTAACCCACTCACATCATGCAATAAATCCCACTGTCTCCTTCCAGTGCCTGGGGCTTCCAGGTAAATCTGGTGCTGGCAGAGGAGGTGAGGGTCTCTCCTGGGCTGGGTGGTTTTACCCAGCCTGGGTGAAGAGGGGGCCATCTCTTCATCACCTGAAGTTTCTGTGCCTGCTTCCATGTCTCATCCCAAGCCCACAGATTTTGTGGAAATTTTTGCTTCCAGCATCTTTCAGGCTGCTCACAGCTGTTGTTGAGCTCCACAGTACTCCTGGATGGGGTGAAACCATTTGGGTTTGGGGAAGGCTTCATGTCAGAAGGCCAGCAAACTCTGGGAGAAAAAACATTGTGTAAATGGCAGCAGAGCTGCTCTAGGGCTGCTGGAAAGGGGGTTTCCCACCCACTACTGAGGCCTGTAAAGCTGGGAGGAGATGCAGAGAGGATGCTGCCATCCAAGCTTTACAACAAAAGCTCAGGAGTGTCACCTCTCCCTTGGGTCCTGCCAGGAGGAGAGAGAAGTCAGAGAGCTGCTCCTTCCCTTCAGCAAGCTGAGCCAGGGAGAGCAGGAGTTTGGCTCTCTGCTTGCCCACACTGGGTTTTATCAGGCAGAGATTTTGGGTTTGTATCCAGGACCCCATCCCTACCTGTGTCATTCTGTTTTTTCTGGGCTCTTTGGGAGAGCTGCCCTCACTTGGGTGCTTTGGGGAAGCTTCCACACTGCTGGAGGAGCCTTGGAAGGGGAGGTTGGGTGGTTCCTCCATGGGGGACACCAAGGAGGCAGCTGCTTAACCAGTTAAGCAGGAACTGGTCTGCTTGTAGGTGGAGCTGTGTTTCCATGGCTCTTCCAGGTGTCTGCCTGGATAATCCTGGGGTAACCCCAGGGATAGGTGATGCTGAGGCTGCAGAACTGAGGTTTGGGTGTTGCAGATTGGTACCAAATGATGGTTTATCAGTCATAGGCATGGAACAGATGGTTCTGGCATGTCTGGTGGTGCTTGCATGCCTTGGGGTTGGGGAGGTTTTGGCTCCTGAGCTCCACAGCAGACAGCTGGATGGGAGTAAAAGGAGAGGACATTTGGGAGGCAAGCCTAAGACAAGGCCCTGCAATTTGTGTTAACACTGTTCTTGCAGGAGCAGGCACAGCTTTTTCCCCTGACAGGGGTGTTGTAACCCTGTTAAAACTCTTTTGCAGAACGATGACCTCAGGAACCTGTCCCTCTCTGGCCATGTGGGCTTTGACAGCCTCCCTGATCAGCTGGTCAACAAATCAACATCTCAGGGCTTCTGCTTCAACATCCTCTGTGTGGGTGAGTGTCCCTGTGCCACCCAGCCTAGAGCTGCACAGGTACCCTCTAATGAGCACCTTCTCCCTCCTGCCAAGGGGAAGGTCTGAGCCAGTGGGGATTGGGGTGGCAGAGGAGTCACCACTTTTCCCCAGATCTGCTCCAGGGTAAAATCTAGTCTCTCTCTTTTCCTTCTCTCTACCCTGTTCCATGAGTCAAAACACAGAAATGCCTAGGTGTTAAAAATACCCCCTTTGGATGGCCCTCTGGTTCTGCTTTCACCGAGAGCTGCCCATAAGGAAAGTGAGCTATCTTAGGAGCTAAATGTATTTTTAAAAGAATGTTAGCTTAAATCTGCCTTTCTCTGGGTTGGGCAGGGAGGCTGTTTCTCAATAAATTGCCTTCCTTCCCTTCCAGGCTTTGCCTGTCTGTTATATTCTTAGTTTCTCCAGTTGGAAACGAGGCCATTTTTAGTCTCCAAATGATGTACTTGAGAACAAAGCCTGTCACCTGTTCTCTGCTGAGTTTAATTTGGGTGCTGTAGGTTGGTTTTATAGCCCAAGTTACTGTGTTCCTTTTCCCAAGCTGTTCAGTGGGTGAGGTGTGGGGAGGTGACTCCTCTTGGCTGGAGAGAGATGCTGCTGTCTTGGCACTCTGGGGACACTCTGGAGCTGGAAATCCTGTGCTCAGCCTGAGGGTCCTGGGTGCCAAACCAGCTTTGACCTCTTGATGATGCCCTCAGAAAATGTACATTGACAAAAAGGGTGGGTTTCACTCTTAGTTTGTCAGAGCAGTCTACAGACATCATTTTTCCATTCATTGTTCGTTTAAGCCTGTAAGAAGGGAGTATTGCCCCTCTAATTATTTCCATTAATTAGCTGGAAAACCCCACAACCCTCTGACCCTGATTTTTCTGCAGCAGGTTGAGAATGTGCAGTGCAGGGTGAGACCCAGGGAAAGGAATCTGGCAGACAAACTGGATTCCTCTTGGTAGCTTCGTGTGTTGAATAAGGAGATAAGAAAGTAGTTGTGCTTCTGCACTTCAAGCTGCCAAGCTCCACGTGACACTCCTAGCAGCCCAAAGCCATTTAAAATTCACCAGGGAGCATCCCAATTAGCAGGCAGCTTTTTGATCAAAATGGCATAAATGAAATGCCTTTTACTCAGGCTGTGAATATTCCCCTCTTAGCATGACTTGATGTGTCTCCATTAGCTTAGCAGTTGGGTCCAGCTCTCTTCTCTCCCTTGAAAACCCAGCCCAGAAATTTCTGCCCAACCCAGCAGCCTCACCTCTTCCCCTGCAGGTGACAACTTCTAGCTCTGAAGGCATTTGGTTTATCTTGCTGTCTCTCCAGGCAGCAGGGGCTCACTTTGGATCCATACCCCAGTATGGGTGGCTTTGATGGAGTGTATCTGCTCCAGAGATACCTGTTGTCACCTCCAGATGTCCACAAAGTCCCTGGTTCAGTGCTGGGGGATGGGTAAAGATGGGGACCACCTCAGAAGACCTCTTTTCCTGCAGGGATGGTATTCCTTAGCCACATAGCCAAATTCCACTGCTACCCACCTGGAATAGCTCCTCAGCCTGGCAAACATGCCTGAGGATGAGGAGAGGAAAAGCAGTGGGGCCAAACTAACGTTGCCTTTGTCTGTTCAGGTGAAACTGGCATTGGGAAGTCCACCCTGATGGACACTCTGTTCAACACCAAGTTTGAAAGTGAACCTGCAACACACAACGAGCCTGGGGTGAGGTTGAAAGCCAGGAGCTACGAGCTGCAGGAGAGCAACGTCCGCCTGAAGCTGACTATTGTTGACACCGTGGGGTTTGGTGACCAAATCAACAAAGATGAGAGGTAAATGGGTTTGTCAGGAGGAGAAATCCTCCTGTCAGGGTGCTGGGAGATCAGCAGGCTCAGACCCTCTGCGGGGAGTCTGGTCCTTGCTGTCCCTGGGGGAGTTCCTCAGCCCAGGTGTGGCAGGGAGCATCACTCTCCCCATGAGACAGGCAGAAGTGACAAGGAATGGAGGTGACAAACAGAGCAGCTAGAGACACGTTTCTGCGCTCCTTGTCTCCATGCATCTGAGCTGAAGTCTCTGCTAAAGTTGAAATGTGTCAATACCTGAAAGCAGGAGTTCAAATGGCAATTGCATGGGACCTTTTAGGGAGCTGGGACTCGGATCATAGTTCCATTTCACACCATCCTGCAGTGTTCAAGTTGAAGTGGGCTTTACTTGAATGTTTTAGTGCTGATTTTCACATGCATGCAGTGAATGCTCTGGGTGGCCTGGGCAATCCCTGCATCCATCCAGGGGGACTTGGGCTGTAATGTTAGAACTAGTTGTTCTGGGGTGGTGGTTAATCTGCCAATGGCTTTCCTTTAGCTCAGAGCCGTACATTCCCTTGTTGCAGAAATCCCAGCATCCAGAAATCCTTTTTTCTCCACCTTGGCAGCTGAGGGCATGCTGGCTGGCAGCATGCACTGACCAAAAGCTCTCAGGGCAGTAGGTAGACAGCATAAGCTCTTAGCAAATGCAAGCTTGACATCACTTTCCACCAAAATCTTCTTAGGATGGGGATTGAGCAGGTTCTGCTTCCAGTTCTGTGTGGAAAACTCCATAGATTTTTTTTATTTTTTTTAAGAGAGATTTTACAGTAGTTGATTTCTGTAATGCTGCCTTTGTGCTGGACCTGACACCAAAATTCAGCTCTTGCTCCTGCTCCTGACAGGAGCTCCAGACACTGCCATATGCTCTTGGGTGAGAGAACAAAATGAGGAGGAGGTGCTGGGAGCAGGGATGCTCTGCAGCTGGGTCCTGCTGGGCATTGGCTTCTTTAGCAGACAAGAGCCAGTGGTATGGGTGGGGAATTCCCTCTTGGAGACAGGGATAGACAGGGCAGCAGGGCTTAGGAACAGCTTTTGGCCTGGCATAAATCTGAAGTGTGTTGGAGATTTCTCTGTGCTCCAGGTCTGAGTCCTCCCACTCTTTTGCTCTGGTGGGTTTTATGGTGCTCTCTCTGATATGATCTCCCAATGTATGGCCTTGCTGCTTTCCTTGCAACATATACCTCTGTATGAGAGAGGGAAAAACTGGCAAGTTCCCCTGCCTGTTAGTCAGATCAGGGCAGGTTACACTGCACCAACCTTTTTCCTTCGAAATGGTTCCCCCAAAGTAGACAAAAGGTGCAGTTGTCTCCTGAGCTTTCTTTACAGTCTTCAATTCCTGAAAAGTTCCTTTCATCTCCCTGTGAATCTTCCTTCCTTCTGAAGATCACAAGCCAGCTTTGGGACAAGCTGGGGTAGGTTTGATGTATAAATTGTCTTCTATCAGATGATTCCAGTGACAGAGCAGCAGCTCAGACTTTTATTTGGTGAGACTGCAGCACACATCCCTCTTTTCAGAGCAGCAGCTTTGTGGGACTTCCAGGCATCTGGAATCCAGGGGCTCTGAAATCCATGTGGCTTCCTCACATGTCCCTCTTGCTAAGGAAGGACTGGGGCTTGGGCAGGGGGAGTCCTGAGGGCAGCACTTGTCCTGCAGTGTGTACAGAGCACCCCATGAAGCTTCCTGTGTGCTATCCCTGGTTTTCTCTGTGCCATGTTCTCTCTCTGCAGCTACAAGCCCATAGTAGAATACATTGATGCCCAGTTTGAAGCCTACTTGCAAGAGGAGCTGAAGATCAAACGTTCCCTGTTCAATTACCACGACACCAGAATCCATGCCTGCCTCTATTTCATTGCTCCCACTGGGCACTCTCTGAAGTCCCTGGACTTGGTCACCATGAAGAAGCTGGACAGTAAGGTACTTGCTGCTTCATGTTATAACCCTCACGTGGGCCCTGCTAGTGCTTTTCTCATCTTGCCACAGACATAGTTAGTCCTGCTCAGAAAAAAAACCAGTGCCAGTTTTCAGTTGTGGGGAATTACAGAGGTGCCACGTAGGAATTTTACCTTAGGCTAGGAGCTAGAATAAATCATTCCTCACTGAAGCATGAGCTGCAGAGATAAGAGTTTCAACTCCTACCCTCTATCAGTCCCATCTTGGGTTAGGATATTTGGCTGCTTGCTCCACAGCTATGCTATGAAGTTGGCAATCTGAGAGCTGGAAGCTGTATTTATGAGGATGCACTAGGAAACCATAATGATTTTTTTTTCTTTTCAGTATGTTAACCAAGCCATAGTGAGAGGTTTGCACACAGCTGAAAAATCAGTTGGTTGTTAAAAAAAGAGAAGTGTTTTCCTTCTCAAAAGTGTAAATAAAAAGGAGAGGCTGAAGTTGAGCTCTGCTTGTTCTAGCAGTCAGACACTGTTGCCATCTCTCTTTCACTTCACCCTACAGATTAATTACATTCTTGTACAAAATCTGATTTGGTTAAGTGTGGATCAGATGAGAAGTACATCTAAAGCACTTCGTCATCCTACTAATCAATGAAAAACAAATCAAAATGCTGTGTCTGCATTCTTTGACTCCATCAGACAGAAGCAGTGATTTGATCTGCCATGGCAAATGCAGTGTTGTTCTAACCATCATCTGATAAACAAGAAGAATCTGAATAAATACATGACCTGGCATGTGCTGTTTCAGTTACCCTCATGATTAGCAAGAATAGGAACCAAACTTGGTTTAAACCAAGTTATGAGTTTGAAGACACAAGCTACTTGCAAGAAGAGTTAATCTGTTGTCTTCTAGGGAAATCAAGTGAGGTACAAATGTAAAACTGGAGTATTTAGAGAGCTTTCTGTGTGCTTGTTTAGATGATTAAGCAATTTAAATCAGTCCCCTTTGCACCCTTGGCACACTGGATCCTGATTCTGCAGAAGTAAAATGATGACAGTGGCTCTTTATTCCCTAGGATGGCCTATTGATTGGGTTCTATGCAGAGATGGAGAGCTCTGTTTGACTTAAAATAGGGTTATAGAGATCTACCTAAAGTGAGCTAATTGGCATTCATGTTTTATTTTTTGGCAAAGGGGGATTTAATATAAGAGGATTTTCAAGTACAGTAGTTAAAATCCCTTCATATAGGTCAATAGCAGCATCTTCCTTGCTTCTGTCTGCTGTTGCAAGGAAGAGCAAATCCTGCAGGATCAAAGAATTGTCCGTCTGGAGGGAGCAGAAAGGGCAAGAGAGCAAAAGGTTCCTCATCCTGATGCACCCCGTGCAGCTCCTCAGGGTGAGCTGCCACCTCCCCTCAGCTCCTGCTGCCCTGTCCAGGGGAGAGAGTCAGGAACTGATCTTTAATTTCTGTGTTAACTCCCCCACACAGTTCCCTTGGGTGGTTGTCTTGGAGCTGTGCAGGGAGCAGTGATGTCAGGAACAAGTTGTGTCCCATGAGGGCAGTGGAACCATGGCCCAGGTTGCCCAGGGAGGGGGTTGAGGCCTCATCCCTGGAGATGTTCAAGGTGAGGCTTGAGGAGGCTCTGAGCACCCTGATCTGGGTGAGGGTGTCCCTGATACTGCAGGGGTTGGACTGGGTGACCCTGAGAGGTCCCTTCCAACCCAAATCATTCTGGGATTCTGTGAAATCCCAGTGACCATCTGCTTCCCCCTCCAGTGGGGTAACCACAGCACTGCTGCCCCCTGGGTGTCCCTCTCCCCCCAGAGGCTCTTGTCCCAGCTCATGTCCCTTGCAGTGACCCAGCCTTCTGCAGCATGGAAGAAAAGTGCCTAAGTGGTAATTTCCTTTTTTTTTTTTTTTTTTCCTTTTCTTTTTTGGAACTGCCTGTATTACTCTATGACAGGATTTCCTGTCCAGCCAATTTGGGTGAGGAGGGGAGCAGGACAGGAAACAGCTTATTGCCAAACTTTGACTTCTGTGTAAGGCCATCAGTGCTGCTGCCTGAAAACCCTGCTGGAGGCAGCGGTGCTTGCAGCAGCAGCTCCAGGGAAGTTCTGGTGCTGGTGCTGTGGCACTGGGAGGTGTCTGCAGAACACAGAACATCCCCTCCTGGTGAGGCAGAGTGTGCTGGGTCTGCAGGTGCTGTCTTTGTCTTGCAGGTGAACATCATCCCCATCATTGCCAAGGCTGACACCATCGCCAAAAACGAGCTGCACAAGTTCAAGAGTAAAATCATGAGTGAGCTGGTCAGCAACGGTGTCCAGATCTACCAGTTCCCAACAGATGAGGAGACAGTGGCTGAGATAAATGCCACCATGAGTGTATGTTTCTCTGGGAGGGATTTGCTTGGTTTGCCTTGCCCCATCTGTGATGGTGGGGCAGGGTGGGCTGTGTTCCCTTGGGCTTAAAGGCTTCAGTCTCAGCACAGACAGCAGGCTGGGTTTGGGAGCTGGAGATACCCCTGATGTGTGGGCTGCTTGTCCTGATTCACTTCATTGTATGGCAAACAATTCTCTTTGAGCTTTTTTTCATATCCTTCCCCTGGCCCAGTATTCCCATCTCAGGAAAGGAAGAGGATGGGAGGATGGGCCCTGGTGTGATCAGGGCAAAGGGCTGGGGTTTGGGTTTCCTGTCCCAAACGACCACTTCTGTGTCCCAGTGAGGGGCTGATTCACTCCTGCCTTTGTTTCACTTTCCGGTGAGGATGGGGGTGTTGGCCATGATGTTTCAGCTCTCAGTGTGGCAGTGGCCATCAGCAGAAGGGCTCTGGCTCTCCCCCTCTTCCCCTGGACACAGGGGGAGGGTGAGCAGGGCTGGGGCAGACAATGTTTGGAATGGTCTCCCAGGGGAAGGGGGGGATTCCCCCACTTTGGGAAGTTTGAAGTCTCAGCTCTCTGGGGTGCTGAGAGATCTCAGAGAAACAATAATATCAGAAGGGTTGGAGCAGGGGATCCTTGAGGCCCCTTCCACCCTGGCACTCTGGGACTCTGTGAATTCTTTCAGTGGGGGTTACAGAGGAGAACCAGCCATTTCCCATGGCCTGATTGGGAGCATACAGAGAAGAACCTGAGCTCAGGGATTCTGGTGGTGATGAGCATCACAGCAGCACTGACAGAGCCCTCCAGTGGCTTTAGTAATGTGCAAGGGGATTTGCCAACCCCAAAGTAAGAGAGGACAAAAGCAGGTGCAAGGAGGAGATGATCATCTTTGTTTTTACAGGCAATGGAGGTATTAAGATAAAACCATCTCCTTGCAACTTAAACTTTTGTGTGTGTCCCAGCACAGCTGCTTGGAGATGGGGAATTGTCACAACCAGGTGTATACCAGACCCTCTCCAAACCTCTGTATTGCCTCCTCCTTTTCCCTGTGCTGTGGGGACAAGCTGACACAGCAGAAGGGAGATGGCTCTGCCAGGGGGCAGTGTGTGCACTCTGGGGTTCAATTTCCTCTGGTGCAGGTGGGAAACTCTTCCATCACATCTCTGCCACTTGGCCTCTTCTCCTCCCACCACAGCACCAGCTCCCAGAGCTTGTGTCCAACCTTGTGGATGCTGATATTGGCAGGGAAAAGCACTGGGAAGGTGGACTGGTGGCAGCAGACACACTGGTGGGAGGAGATCCCAGTTTGTCACCACCACACCCAGGGAGAGACTGGGACACAGCAGAGCCCAGTGACTCAGATGTGTCTGCCCAGGGCTGGGTGGACTCCTCTCTTCCCCTTACTCATAGCTTTGCCTTTTTAAGAGGAAGCTTTAGCACATTTTTCTAGCAACAGAAAAACTCCTGAATTTTAGTCTGCCTTCCTTGGGAGGCTGTACTTTGTTTTCTTTCTTTATTGTTTGACAGTGATTTTTTTTCTCAGTGCTCAAATTCAGTTACAGTTTGTAAAAGGTTTGTGCTTAAGATAGCCACAGTTTGTAATTACAGGAAGAATCTGTATGGCTCTTTTATTTTTAGGACTTGAGAATCTGGGACTTGAAATCTAAGCAGGTTTCTCCTCCAGATCATGCTGTCACTCTTTCTAAAACACCCACTGAATTGCAAAGGCATTTAAGCAACTTAAACCCAGCACAGCTGCCACAGTAAACAGTTTTCTGCAGGAACAATCCCTGGCAAGGCAACAAAGGAAATCCCTAACATTATTGTCCCTTTCCTTTCATAGGTTCACCTTCCTTTTGCTGTGGTTGGCAGCACTGAAGAAGTGAAGATTGGCAACAAGATGGCAAAAGCCAGGCAGTACCCCTGGGGTGTTGTGCAGGGTATGTTACCAAAAACATAAATAAGGCCTTGTCATCCTGGCTCATTCTGCTGAAAGGTGCAGTGATCCCTGCATGGTCCTTACCAAAATCCATTTTGAAAAAGCTCCAAGGCTTCTTCAAATCAGGGCTTTGCCAACTAGATCTGGGTGTGTAGGGGGGTTGGTGGGAGGGTGCTATGGGGGGTGTCAGCCTTGCCAGTTTGTATTAGTGAGAAAAACTCTTTGAGTTCTGCAGAATTGCCCTGCAAATGTTCCCCTGCAGCTCTCTGGGCCACTCTCCAGCTGGATACACAGCTGAAGCCACAGCTTATGTTTGGGAAGTCTTGGACTTGACACGTATCCTGCTGGGTTCTTGCTGTTCCCAGGAAACTAGGACCAGATAGTCAGAGAGATTTAGTGGGGATCCCAGAGAGACTTTGAAGATCTGGCTCTGATCTGCCTCTTTGCAGAGACAGCTGGGGTGGCCTGATGGGGTGCAGCTGGGGTCCTTCCCCTGTCCTTTCAGAGGGCTGGGAGGCCTGGGAAGAGTGCAGCACCTCTGGTGGGCTCTGGTAACCTTTCCTTTCAGTGCTGTTACAGACTGAGGCTTTGACCTGGCTGTGACTTGGATTTAGAGTGGATTTGAGTGGGAAGTGAAATCCTGTGTGCAAATAGCTCATCACCTTGTTGGTGCAGAAACGTGCTGGGAGCCAGGAGCTCTGTGACAGATGGGCAGCAACAGATCTTACAAAGCCAGTGAAAGGCCTGGAACTGGTGCCCAGGTGTTGTTGGGGTGGCTTCACCCCCATCACACAAAGCCTTTTGGGACGGACTGCCCTGGACTCTTCCTTGTCTGCATGAAGAATTCCAAGGCTGGCTAACCCAGGGAAAGCAGGAGAGATTTGGCCTCCTGGCTTTAACGTTCTCCTTGTGAAAGGTTTGAGGTGTTTTGTTTGGTTGGTTGGTTTTTTCCAGTGGAAAATGAGAATCACTGTGACTTTGTGAAGCTGCGGGAGATGCTGATCCGGGTGAACATGGAGGACCTGAGGGAGCAGACCCACAGCAGGCACTACGAGCTCTACAGGAGATGCAAGCTGGAGGAGATGGGCTTCAAGGACACAGACCCAGACAGCAAACCTTTCAGGTAGGAAGCCATCCACACATTCTTGTACAGCAGCATCCCAGGGCTCTTTCTTTCCTAGGTAGCAACTTTTCTCAGCACAAAATAGGGATATTTTATCCCTATTTTTCTTAAGAAGACTCTTAAGATATATTTCACTGTGGATTCACTAGCAGCTGTTGATAAAACAGCCAAAATTCACCTGCAGAAGTGAAGTTACTCCTTCATCTCTGAAGAATTCCATCTAGAAGTCATTCTGGAACTTACAGAATATTGGGAGAGCAAAACTGATGGAAATGAATGTTTCTGATTACATTTCCATTGACTCAAAAGCCCTTCATATGCTACAGGTGTTTCAGGCACACTCCACAAGCTTTTGAGGCTACAGAAGTGTGAGGGAGGTAAGAAAGGAAATCACATCTTGTCCAGCCAAAGAGATTGGAGGTGTTGGGCTTGGTGGTGTTTGCAAGAATGATGGAAGAGCCATGGTCACTTAAAACAGCTGAGAGCCAAAGATGTGCAGTGCCCTCTCCTACCCTCTGGCCTGGGGGCTGGACACTCAGGGAAACCTGGGGTGGCTGAAAGAGCCAAGTCAGTTTGCATTAACCTTTTGAAGGATGTCTGACATTGTTGACTTGTCTTTTTTTTCAAGCTGGAAGAATTTAAGTTTGGGGCTTGGAAGTTGATATATTTTTTTCTCCAGCCTTGCTCTTGCTTTCCTAAAACTTGTGAACTTCCAGGCTGCAGTGAAGCTTGGGCTCATCTTCCTGCTGGCAGCACTGTGAGCTTCATGGAGACTTGGGGGAATCTGTTGAGCAGCAAGTTTGTTAATCACTTCAGAAATGACTCCTGACACTTCTAGCCCTTGGAGAAGGAGAAGGTTTGAAATGGTTGGGTGATTCATTAGGTGCCTCCTTTCCTCCAGTGCAGACTGAGGTTTCACTGGCCACCAAAAGGGAGACCATGGGATAAATGTTCTTGTTGACCTTCCTGGAGTTTTTCACAGCTGGTCCAAGGTGTGCTGTGAAGAGGGTGCCATGGTCTGTTGCTTGAGGTTTGGCTTTTTACTATCTACAGAGTTTGCTGTCAGCTTTCTTGGTCTGAAGCCCAAATCATTAGCCAGGGACAACAGCTGTGTGGGAATCTGGGAGAGAGTGTTTGTTTTCTCCTCTCATTTCCTGTCTCCCATTCCTCCCCAGCTTCTCCCCAGTAATTGCCCCCACTGCCTTAGCACCATCCCATGCTTCTCTCTGCCCTAGGGGAAGGCAATCAGAATTAAACCTGCATCAGTCTGTGTTTCCCCCATGACACTTGCATGGCTGGGTTGGTGTGCCAGCCCCTGAGATGGCAGCCACACAGCTGTGCCCATCACCGTGGACATGGTTCATATGGGATCCTCAACAGGGAAGAGCCAGGTGGGCTTCAGAGCAGAAGGCAGAGTGGGAGCCTGACTTTGATATTTCTGGAAACCAGCACTCTGTGGTGAGCTGAGCAAGCCCTGAGCTTCCAACACAGACTTTGCATCAGTTCAGGGTTTTATTTGTTACTTGCTGAGTTTGTGCAGCTGCATTTATTTTGTAGCACAGAAACTCTGCTGGAATCATTTGAGCCCAGTTCTGTTATGAAGCCCAAGTGTGAAGCTTTATTGGATTTCCTTTCTGGAGAGCAATGGCTTAAGATGGGCTCAGCCCTTCCCTTTGAGGAATCTGAGGAATTTCCATTGCTTCCTGTACACGAGGCCTCTTTTGACCAAGCTATAAGTAGAAAGGAAATGAAAATGTACAGAACTTCTCCATCTGGCACATGCTAGTTGAGAACAGTTCTCTCTGGGTGCCTTTTCCTTCCACTAAACAAACAAAACCCAGGACCCCAGGCTGTTTGGCTGAGGCTGCTGCATCTCTGAAATGAGGGAAGCAGTAAGTTTGGCTCTTTCAATTCTTCCTTCAGAGACCAGGGATCCAAAGCTGCCTTTCTGCTGGACCTGGGCCCTGGGAGCCACAGGGACCACTGCTCCCTTTGTCCATCTTGGGATGAGCAGGGCAAAAGACCCCTGCAAAGCATTGGGAGGCCCTTCCATGAGGTGTGAAACAGGCAGTGTGCTGGCTGTGAGATTTGCTGGCAGAGTCCCCAGCACTTGTCCAAGCTGTGGGAGGTGAGGAGGAGCAGCAGTGCCCCCAGATGTTCTGCTCCATTACATGGGGACCCTTCTGCTCTCCTGCATCTGTTGTGGACTGGGTTTTCTCCTGCTCTGCTTCACCTTCTCAATTTATTTTTAAGAAAATCACTTGCAGGAGCATCATTCAGTGTGTGGGTGGTGTGGGGGAATCAAGTTACTCTTGTAATCTGGCTTCATATGTTTATATACTTAAAAAGCAAATTCCCATGTCTGGGAATGTGAAGCTGCTGGGATCCCAGTTGGTTTGGACTGTTATTCCTTTGGGCTGTAACTGTTTTTTTCATATTCAGCCTGGAGTTGCTGGGCCAGTTTCTCTGGGAATTTTGCTGCTTTGGAAGCTGGAGTAACTATAATAGAGAATGGAGTTTCATGTTAGTGGTTAAGCTGATTTTTAAGCTAGAAGCTGAGATTAGCATGGAACCTGGGACAATTTGACAGAGAGTCCCTGTCACCCTCACTCCTGCCAGCCTTTTCCTGCTTGCCTATCACCAGGCATTTTGGTTTTGGAGCTCTGCAATAAATAGTTTTACCATCCAGGCCCCAATTAGCAGTGTGCACTCTCCTGTTTGGGGCTGTCAGGCTCACTGAGCAGTGGAGGCTGATCTGCCCTCAGGGGTTTCCTAAGCTCCAGACCCTTCAGAAGGGTTTCTGAGTTTGTGTCCACAATCAGAGGATTAAATCCAAGACTGAATTTCAGGGAGATATTGATTTGAATCTCCTGATCTCTGATCTGTGTGATCTGGTTCTCAGTTTAGTTAAGAATCCAAAGATGCTTCTTGCATCTGCTCTCTCAGGAAACAATTTTTGTCATTTTTAGAATTAGATTTTTTGGTTCAATGTGTGGTCAGCTGGAACTGTGTGATCCCTCCAGGGTGATCAACACAAGAGCCACTCTGGGCATCCCATCTGGGGAGTATTTTAGGAGTGCCCATCAGTTAGCAGCTTTAAACCCAAGTCTTGAGTCTGTCTGTCAAGTTTTCTTCCCCCTTTGCCCCCCAAACAAAAAGCAAACAACAAAACCAAGCTACTAGAAAGTCATCCAAACCTTCACCATGTGCTAGGAAAGGCAGATGTTGGTTTAATGGGGTTAGGAAGTTCCACAGTCCCAGTGGTTAATGTGTTCCTTAGGCACACAGATGTGATATCAGCAGAGTTTTCATTTTAAAAATGCATTTTTTAAAAAGCATCTTGGGGGGAAATAGTTATCATTCCCACACTATCATTACAGCTGAACTATCCAGATCCATTTAAGGAATAAAATGAAAAGGAATTTGGCATTGAAAGTTCCTAAGAGGCTCTGAAAAAATCTCAGAGGTGCACAGACAGCATACTGTGTGTCCCAAATGTTTGCTGTGGTATCTGAGTGCTGGGGAAATAGAGGAATGCCAAGGAGTGGAGGGGGGATAAGGAAATGAAGGAATATCCCAAGATGTGGAGGAGGAACAGTGCTGCTCATTTGCAAGGGCTCAGGCTCCCTTAGCAGTTAAAGGAGAGAAAGGGGTCTCCCAAGGTGGCTTTACCAAAAAAAGAGCCCCTGAGCAGTGAGGAATGAAATCAGTTCTGCTCTGAGGCCCTGTCCTGCTTCATGAACTCCAGAAAGCCAGATTTTGCTCTCTGATCTGCCTGCCTCTGCTCCATGAATCCTGCACTTCCAATGAAGATTCCCAGGAAAGGGTGGGAGAAGCAAGGAGGTGGGACCTGGGCAGACCCCAAGCCATGAGAGCATCAGGGTTTGCTGTAGGGGCTTCTGTAGATGCTGGGTGGTTTTGGGGGTGCTCATCCTGTCCTGGGAAGTGCTTTACACTGAACACACGTGTGGGTTTGCTTGCCCTCCCAGTGCTGCCACCTAGCAAACTGGGATGGGGTGCTGGATGGAGGTGATGGTGCCTCTGCCTGCCAGGGACCTCCAGGGATGTTTGTGACCCCAAATGCAGCTCAGATCAGCAAAGGCTGGAAGTTGATGACTGTGCTTGGAACACAGCTCTGACCGTTTGCTTTCCCTGTGTTTTTAACAGTCTCCAAGAGACTTACGAAGCAAAGAGGAACGAATTCCTGGGTGAACTCCAGAAGAAGGAGGATGAAATGAGGCAGATGTTTGTCATGAGGGTGAAGGAGAAGGAAGCAGAGCTGAAGGAAGCAGAGAAGGATGTGAGTATGTTCTAACACAGAGGGCTGTGTGGGAAGGTTTAGGCTGGAGCTTTTCCAAGAGAGCCCTCAGAAGGTGAGCATCCAGATTCCAACATGAAGCCTGCAAAGGGCCTTGCTGGGCAGAGGCAGTCTCAGTTAGGCAGTGGGAACTCCATTCCCAATCCTACCATGGATTTAGGGCCTCACTCACAATCCTCTGCCACTTCCTGTCCCTGTACAGTGGAGCAGGAGTTATTCCCTGGCTTTGGGCAGCTGGAGGAGGAGGCATCCCCTGTGGAATGAGGAGTGGGAGGTGGTGCAGTGGGACAGGAGCAGCAGCTGTGGCTGCATAACCCCAGCAAGGCAGCTCCTCTCTCACCTCTCCAGTCCCACCTAAAGGAGAGAAGACGTTTGCTGCTCAAAGCAGTGCTGACTGGCAGTGGATCTTCAGCTCTGCCCTTTACCAGTGACAACAATTTGGAGACTTTCAGTCAGTAGATGAGGACTTCCCAGAGGGCAGTGAGTCCTACTCCTACTCAGCAGAGTTGCAGAGCAATGTCCCAGAACTGCCCTCCCATGAATTGCTGGGTGCATGTAGGTCAGCACTGATTCATGTGGGACACAAAATGCAGCTGTCCTGCTAGGGATGGGACCTGCTGGAGGAGCCTCTCTTTCTGCAGAGGCACAGAGAAGAGCCCCAGAGATTCATATCCCCCTGAGTGGCCATGGCCAGGTTTTCCTGAGGTTCCTAAGCATGAGAATCCACCTGGTGCAAGGCAATGAGGTTTGGAACATAGTTCCCTGGGCAATTCCAAAGCCTGTCATGGTCCTACAGCAACTCAAATTGCCACCAATGTGTGCACAAGTGTGTGTTACCTGCAGGGATGTCCTCACAAGGTCAGGCATGTTTGGGACAGGCCAGTGACTTGGTATTGGTGTAGTGAGTGCCAGCAGAACAGCTTCAGGCATCATTACCCATAACTGGGGGGGAAATTCTTCTCTTCCCCTCCAATTCTCCTTCTCTCTGTCCTGGCAGCTTCACGAGAAGTTTGACCATCTAAAGAGGACTCACCAAGAAGAGAAGAAAAAAGTGGAAGACAAAAAGAAGGAACTTGAGGAAGAGCTGAACAACTTTCAGAAGAAGAAGGCAGCAGCTCAGCTATTACAGTCACAAGCTCAGCAGGCAGGTTCTCAGCAAACCAAGAAAGACAAGGACAAGAAAAAGTAAGCAGATGTCCCCCACCTCCTTTGTAGGGTTTGTTACACTTTGGGAGGTTGTTTTTTCTTTCTTGCTGCATGTCTGTATTTGCTTTTCCCCATTACCAGACTGGAAACTGGGCTTTTATCAGCCTGATCAAATAAAATATTTTTTTCTAAAGGGTGGGCCAGGGACATGATCTTAATTTTTCTCTAGAAGAATAACTTCAAGTTTTATGTTGAAGTCTGACTGGTATGGGAGAGCAATTGGATTGTGGAGGTTTGACCTGTGATCCCTCCAGCATCTTCTGGAACAGCTCTGGGATGTTCTGGATTCAGTTTCATCTGCCTCAGCCAGAATTAGTCACGGGGTCTCCATCCATCCCTTCACCCACGAGTAGTCTCCAGTTTCCCATTCCTTAGGTTATAGCTGCAAGTAGAAGTAGGTTAGAACCCAAACCCACCATGTTATTTTTACATGGGAAATGCTAGTGCCAAAAGTGAATATTTGGAAGCTTGCTTTAAAGACAAGAAGGATTTGTTTTGTTTTTAAAAACAAACTACTATGGTACCATAATTGCAGGTAAATGACATTTGTGTCGAGGTGAGGTAATAAGCTAAGAAACCTTTTAGTAAGATAATAGCACTGGTTTTTACTCTTTTATACTGGTATGCTAGGAGGACAATCCTCTACCCTCCAGTACTCTGAGATTCCAGCACAGCAGTAGGCACCAAGTGTACCTGTGGGCAGTCTTGTCCCATGGTCACTGTTGGGAGGTGGAGTTTCAGGTGTGCTCAGTTTGGACCTGGCTCTGCTTCTGTTGAGGCTGGAGGAACAGTTCCAGTGATGGGAGCTGAGAGTGAAGTCACTGCAGAGCTCCCCTGAAAACCTGGAGCTTTTTGGGTTGATCCAAACTGATGTAACCACCACCTCCTTTTGCTGCCTCCAGCTGGGGATGGCTGTGTTTAGCTTGGTAGTAGTGTGAGAGCACCCTGCTTCCTATGTGCTACCAGCTACTTCCCCCTGCATTAAAAACCAGAACCCAAGCTCCACTTGGCTGTGGTGTGTCCAGTGAAGCCAGGCAAACCCTGCAGAGGTGAAGCAGCTTGTTAATGGTGTGCTTGGCTAGACAGGTTACAGAGGCTGCTTGGAGGCCTCCTCTTGGAATTCCCATCCACCTTTTCCAGTAAGGGAATCCTCACACAAGTCCTTTCTGGGGCAGCTGTGGTGAGGGTGCCAGTGGGTAACTGCAGGGGGGAAGCTGTGGAGCTGGTGATGCAGCAAATCCCTCACTGGGGTTCAAACCTCTTGAACCCACACACAAAACCAACAGTTCCAGGCTTCTCCCAACAGTTCCAGGCTTCTCCCAACAGTTCCAGGCTTCTCCCAGCAGCTGGTAGCAAAGGGCTGTGTTCCTTAAGAGAGTCTGGCAGGGGAACACACTTGGTTCTTCCACCAGCAACGTGTTGATGTTAATCAGAACACTTGTAGGGCTGTGGTGTGTGGACACTTCTCACCCCCCATGCTAACCTGTGAAGTTGAGTCAGGTCTGAGCTGCCTTACAGCAGGAGCCTAGGAGGTTCTGTTGTCTTGCAGATATAATAGTATATTTTTATACTTTGGGAAGTTAGGCTGCTGCTTGCTGCATGTCCCCAGTCTCTACTGCTGGTTCAGTACCCATCACTTGTTGTTTCTGCCCCTGGCTTCCCCAGGGCAAGTGGGGAGGGCCCTAGGGCAAGTTTCTGCTCTGATGTAACTGGATGTAGCTCCTATGGAGCTCTGCTGCTTTGTGCTGAGAACCTGGCCTTGGGCACCTGCTGAAAGCCAGGGAGCTGCTTGTGTGCTGCATGCTCTGCTTGGGTGCAGAAAGCATTGCTAGAGACTGGGCAGGGTTGTGTTGAGCTGGAGAGAGACAGTGTCAGCAGCTCCTGTCCACCTGAAACCATGGAATGTTATCACAGTGTCAGGGCTTGGAAGGGACCTTTAGAGCTCATCCAGTCCAACCCCTCTGCCCCAGCAGGATCCCCCAGGGCAGGACACACAGAACACATCCAGGGGGGGTTGGAAAGTCCTCAGGGAAGGAGACTCCAGAACCTCTCTGGGCAGCCTGGGCCAGGGCTCCCTCACCCTCACAGTGATGAAGTTTCTCCTCATGTTGAGGTGGAACTTCCTATGTTCCAGCTTAAAATGCCCTTGTGCCATGACACCTGCAATAGGATCAGGCAGAATGCCAGTCTGCTCTTGCTCACAGGAGAGCTCAGTCCTGATGATTTGTTTCCTATGAAGAGCAGAGCATTCTGAAGACCCTTTTTCTTATCTTTTAAACAGAGTCAGTAGCTTAATACTTTTAACACCTCTGCAGTTTTTTCAGCTCTTAGCTCTGTGAGCAGTGGAGTCTGGGGAGGTTTGTAACTCTGGGTAGTCAGTGTCAGCTCCAGTTTGGTGCTGGGGAGGTGGCTGGCACGTGGCCAGCGTGGGGTACGTGGGTGTTCCCAGTGACTGTGACAAACCCCATTTCTGCTTTGCTGCTGCAGCCACAGAACTCCACTCTTGAGGAACATGCTGGTGTTCTAGTGTGGCTCCACACCAGGTGCTGTACCTGCTCCCCTTCTTCTGTAGTGTCTGAGTTACTAACAGGGCTTGGGAAGGACACGCTGGTGCTTTGCTGGGTACCACACCTTGGGGGTTCTCCAGGCTTTAGGATTCTCCTTGTGCTCTAATGGAAAGCTGCAGGGTGGGGAGGTAAGGCTCTCAACCTTTCTCTGTGCTGACATGAACTGAGGTGGTTCTTGGGCCAGAGGCAATCCTTGCCATGCACAGTCCTTGGAAGCCTCCCCAGAAGCAAAAGTAATTCATGGGAATGCTTTTTCTTCATGTGGGATCAGATTTCTCCAACTTGGACAACAGAGACTTTCCACTGAGCTCTGCAAGCCAGAGGGAAGGCTCAGGGTGGAATCTGGGGTTGGCCTAAGTCCATGAGGAAGAAGTTGGCCCTCTTGATTTCCAGGCCTTTCCTGGAGGAACAACTTGGCTTTTTACACATTCTTTTTTTTGTGATCCATTTCTCAGATTCCTGTAGCTTACATATTTTATTTTTTTTTTCATCTAAAAGTGGTGCAGCCCTGGCCTGCTGCAGGCCATGCTGTTTGCAGGACAGCACAGCTGTGTGCCTCAGACACACACTCAGGTCCTACCCTGGCTCTGGGGCTGAGCATGCTCATCAAGCCCGTGCCAGCGTTTTGGGATGGGGACTGTGCTTCAAACCTGAACAATCTGGAGCTGGTTCCTTGGCAAAGCCAAAGCAGAGCAGCAAATATCCCTCTGGTGCTTGCCTGGAGTTTGGGAGCTGGCCACATGCATGCCTCAGCATATGCTGTTGTCTTTCTTGCTCATCCTCACACCCCCCTGGAGCCAGGACCATCTGTTTGGGGCTCCATTCCTGGTTATTTCGAGCTCTTTCTGCAAAGCAGAGCAAACCCTTTTTTTCCAGTTCCCTCTCCATGTGATGGTTTCCAGCCCAACACGACTGCTTTGGCCCCTCTTGGCCAGGCATAGTCCCTGAAAGCTGCTGTTTGCTCAAGTGTTGGGAGACACCGTGGTGCCCAGCCCTGGGATTTCCTGACTTTGGGTGAAGGCTGAGCACCCAGGGCACCCACGTCAAGTGCTCCAGGCTGGACATCTGCAGCCATACCATGAAAAAACAAAACCTGAAGACACCAAGCACATACAGACTGCACCCTGGAGTAACTTATGTGCTTGGTTGTGCAGTAGTTCTGCCCCCTCTGGTTTTCTTTTTGCTTTTGCTTGTCTTAGGCTAGAGTAGAGTCTGTCCTTGAGGTTGAATTTCTTTTTAATTCCATAATCCATCTGCATGCACACCCACCAGAGCAGGTTGCTGGTGTTGGCTCCCCCAGCTTTCTTTGATTTTGTTTTTGGTTAACTTTTTGTTTTTTTTTTTCCATTTTGGGTTCTATTATTGCTAACTTCTTTTGTTTTTTGTTTTTTTTAACTTGCAGTGCAAGCTTCACATAAAGCCTGTCAAGCCAAGGATGTTCCTGCATTCACCTGCTTTTGCAGTAATGTGTCTCTGCCACCTGTTTTCTTTCTTTTTGTTTTATTTTTTTTTTTTTTTTTTAACATGAATAACTATTAACTCATCTAATAACATAGTGGGAACAAGGAGGAAGAAGGGTTGGGTACAGTGCTGTATGCAACTAGACATTCAGGGGTGGGTGGAGGGGCAAGATAACAATAACATATATTTTTCTGGTCCAAACCAGCAGCAGTAAATAATTTTTGGCCCCATATTTTGACCTGAGAGCCAGGGCTGGACATCAGCAGCTCAGGGGGAGCATCGTTGGCTGGATGAGATCCTCAGTGCCTCCCCTGCTCCCTGTGCTGAAGGGTGGGGGGGTCCCTGGGTCTGCAGAACCAGGCTGAGGGAATTCCTGCTCCAGAGGAGCTCAGCCCAGTCCCCAGGGGTCCCTTCAGTCACTGGTGGTGCTGGAGCAGTGAGGGTCCTGTGTTGGGGAGAGGGATGGGGGGTGTGTGTGTGTGTGTGTGTGCAGATAACCCACTGTAACTGACCTGCATGCCATGACATTTGCATGAGACTCTTTACTACTTCCTGGGTTTGTCTGACTTGATCATAGGAGTGGGTTTGGATTTATTGGCAGATTTTTCCAGTCCCCCCCCTCTTCCAGTTCAGTGTGGTGGCCACCAGCTGAGCTGGAGCTGCAGGGGGAAGGACATTGCTCATTGTCACCTCCTGTCACTGCCCTAGCACAACCTCTGGAACCTCCCCTGGTACCCGGGCTCCAGTGTGCATCCCCTGAGCAAGGCTGAGCAGCCCTTAGGCCATCAAATGCCTGGGCAGGGGGGAAGTCACAGCCTTCAGCAGCCTCTCAGAGCCCTCAGGGAGGATCCAAAGCAGATTTAGCACAAGCCAGACCTCACTCTGTGGCCAGCAAGGTGTGGGAATTGCTCTGTTTAATGTGTATTTTTTTTATGCCGTTGCTTTTTGGACAGAGTCTTTTCCTTCCTTCCCAAGAAGTGGCGAGCCATGCTTACCCTATGACTTCTGGAGTTCTTTCTCTCCTGCTGATGTACAGCCAACATTTCCACTGCTTCTAGCTAGGTAGTTTCCTCTTTCTTTCTCTAAAGCACTCTTAAAAATAACTCTCTCCACCTGAGTCTCATGCACTGCAATTCTTTGCTTGCTTTGGGGATGGAAATTCTTGCCTCTCGGGGGGGAAAAAAAAAAGGCAGAATCATCACTTTTTCTGAAGTGTTGGATTGGGAACTGTGTTTTGGGCTCAGCTTTTGGGTTGTCTTGGTTTTAACTCACTGCTTAAACATGGCTCTGGGAAGAGGATATCTAAATACAGGGGCTTGAACAGAGCAGAAAAATATTTGAGATGAATAGAATAGAAATAAAATAGTTGAAGTTTCTCTTTTGGGGGGTGTTTTCAGTTGCACCTTCTGGTCTTATTAACTCTGATGCACTTGTTGTAAGGTTAGATAGCTTTGCTAGGGAGTTGTTTAGGAAAATGAAATGATGGTTCTTGTGGCTGCTGGAAAACCAGCTTTAAAATCTGGAGTTATAAAGGAAGAGGTTTGGTTTTGGCATGAGGTTTGTCCTGTCACATCAAATGCACATCACTGGCTGCTTGTGGCAGTAGCTTTGCTTTAGCTGTCTCTGTGCATGTCCTCTTTTTACTTATCTGCCTTTTGTGTCAAGTAGAAAACTTAATTTTAACATTTACTTGTCCTGCTTCATTTAACAACCCTTGAAGGGATGTTTGGCAGGGGAAATCAGCTGAGTCTTTTTTATTTTTTATTTCCTTTTTTTGGACAGAAAGCTGTGGCCAAGTGTATTGTATTTTTGGTTGAGTTTCTCCAGCAAAAAGCAAACTGTCTGGGGGAAACCTGAGACTAAACCATAAGCTTGAAAATTGTAAAGGTATCGTTTTGGTTTGTTGCCAAAGGAGATATTAATGACTCTTTTTTTTTTTCCTCCTTAAACCCCTGGGCCATGTTTAGCTTGTTACTGCTCTGCTTCTTCTAAGTCTTTTTTCACAGTAGCTGCTGATTCTGCATGGAGTAAGTGGTTACACTCTAGCTGGATGTGCTTCCACCTTTGCATGTAAGTACAGTAGTAGGAGACTCACCCTTTCTGCCTTACTACTGATATGCAACCAGGTGTCTTTCTCTAAGGGGTTCTTTTAAGTCCACTTCCTTACAAGTGGCATGGGTAAGGAACAGCTTTGAAGCTTCCTGCCATAATCTGCTTTGGCTGAGATGCTGAAAAAGAAGCCCCAGGGAATGCACCATCCATGAACACCTCCAGCCACCCAGCTTGGAGCTTGCAGGCCCCTGGGCAGAGGCACTGCAGCCTTTAGTGGGTGTTGGACAGGCAGGACATCAGCTGCATGGCCCCCACAAGGAGGTTTCCAAACCTCAGAGCATCCCAAAAGGAGCAGGCAAGCACACTGAAAGGTGTTCCTGGTGTGTGCTGGTGTTCCAGGGCATGGAATGAGCCTCCTGGAATGGGAACCCAAACTCCAGGTTGCTGAAAGGGGCCAGGGTGGCTCTGTGGAGTGGGCAGGTGTGTGTCTGGCAGTCAGCTGGAAAGGTAGAGGGGAATAATAAGGGTTTTGCTTCCCCCAAAACCTCCCTGGGGCTGCACAGCTCCTCTCCAGGAGGGCAGTAAGTAGGAGGCTCCCTCTGAGCTTTGGGGTGTTTGCAGCACCAGGGTTTGGGGAACAGTGCCTGGCACCCACCCCAGGAGCCTCTGTGTCCCCCCATGGGCTTTGCTGGCTGGAAATCCCAGAGAAATCAAGGAGCTGTGTCCCTCTGTGTCTCTCTTTAGCATCTCTGTATTTGGTGTGAGCAGTGTTTCTCCAGGCAGCTCTCCCTCTGCTCTGCTAAAGCCTCCACGTGAGAAGGGAAATGTCCTTTTGTGTGTGTGTGTGTGTGTGTGGTCACATCTGATCTGTCCAGCTGAACCCAGCTTTGCCATTTGTCCCTCTGAGATGTTAAAGAGCCACCTCTCTCTGTCTCTCCTCCAAGGACCCAGGTTGCATGTGCAGTGGGTGCTCTCCACCATGCTCTGAGCAGCACAGAACTGTACAAACAGGAGGGGTTGGTTGCTGTGTGGGGGTGTTTTTTAATTCACGGAAAAATAAAGCTGTGAACAGCAGTAGGAATATTGTATTTGTATACATTTTTAATATCCTGGTTGCCTTAATTGATAGATGTAGAACTTGATTACCTTGCTATTTGCAAATTAACCCGTGTTTGTAATGGAATAATTCTGTAACCTGCCTACGGTGTTCATGCCAATTATATGTATGCATCTGTTAGATATTGTCACTTCATTGGATGTTAAGATATTTCCCTCTTTTTTAATTACAAGTTGAATAATAACCTTATAGCATAAGCTCACTTATTTCCTACATGTGCTTTAGTTTACATAAATAATGCCAACACTTGCAGTGGGGAGGGGAAATACATTTTTACCCAAACATTTTGATTTTTCTGGTGGCCTTTGTGACTTTCTGTGACAGGCAGGAGGGGCTGAGGAAGCTGAGGTTCCCAGCAGGTGGGTTTGTGCCCTTGAGATGCCTCTCTAGGTTGGTGCTGGTATTTGTCAGGCACTTTTTTATGGCTTTTTGAGCTTTTTCTCCAAACCAGTTGGTGTCCTGAAGAGGTCCAGGGCTCTCTGGTGCAGTCGGTTTGTATGACACCTCCCCAGAGCACTCTCCCCTTGTCTTCAAAATGTTGTTCCTCGTGTGTGTTTGGTTTGGTTTGGTTTTTTTCCTTCCTCTCTCACTTTTTCATTTCAATTCTGAACCTCTCTTTCTCTTCTGTTTCTCTCTCTTTCTGTAGCTTCTTCTTTATGTAACGTCACCTCTCCAAAGCCCCCACACCCTCTCTCCCGGTGGAACCAGGGCACTGGAGGAGCCTGGAGCCCCGGGGCAGAAGAGCCATCTCATTCCTCCATCACCTCTGCCCTTCCTCTCTCCTCCCTTTTTCTTTCCCTCCCCTGGCTCTGGGGCTGTGGGATCTCTGCTCCCTCTGCTGCTCCGACACAACCAAGGCTGCCAAAAAATGAGAGGTAACTGCTGGAGGAGGGAGCCTGACCCAGGCTGGGATGCTGCCCTGCTCCAGGTGCTCTGGGCTTGCCTGGGCTTCTGTTTGCCCTTTTTTTTTGCCATAATATGCACCTGGTGACAGGTAGGATGACAGCCCAGGGCAGTGTGGGTGGCAGGAGGACTTCGTTTCTGCCTCTGAAAATCAATTTGGGCTCTTTTGGACACCACAACTTCATCACCAACACTGGAAAGAAGTCCTGTGCTGGAAAGAAGTCCTCAGGCCTGGGTGGCTTCTTATGGTCAGTTGTGGGAAGCCCAGGTGGCTGAGGTTTCCTGCTGCTGCTGCAGTGATGGAGACTTGGATTTGGGGCTCAGTTGCCTTTGGATGAGCAAAGTAGGGATCTGCTTGGGCAGCTGAGCTGCACTGACTTGAGTTTAGATGGAGGGCTCCTTGGTGTCTTCATGAAGCCTAATTAGGGATTTTTTTGTTGCTTGTTTTGTTTGGGTTTTTGTTGTGGTGGTTTGATTTTGGTTGTTTTGTGTTTTGGCTTGGTTTTTTGGTTGGTTTTTGGGGCTTTTTTGGGGTTTTTTTGGCAGTCTTTGGTGTGGAGTAGTTGTTTATAACTTGTTTGCCTTGGAAGTTCATTCAGTCAAAAAGCTTGAGAAGTGCCCAAGTTGGATTGAAGGTGAAAGCAGAGCTTGCAAACTTGGTCTGTAATGACCTCTAGCTGGCTTGGGATGGATGGATGGAAGGAAGGAAGGAGACACCTGATCCTACTTGGATGTTTTTCATGTGGGGTGATGCACTTATTTTTTATTTTAACTGAATTATTCTCCTCATCTGCAAACCTCAGTGAAGGAATTCAGCTCCTTTAACCTGCCATGGAAAAAGCACTGTTAAAGCAGTTAGATTTTGCCTCTCCCAGTCCCTGTGTGAAGCCCAAGCTGCCAAGGCTCTGGGTTTTTTTTCAGAAGCACAATGTTCCTCAGCACTCTGCAGTGCCAAGGCTTTGAGCACTAGAAGCTCTCTCCAGCCAGGTCACTGTTTTTTCTTTTAAAGCAGCAGAAAACCTGTGTATCCTGGAGACATTTCCAACCGCTTAAGTGACTTAATAGGCACAAGAAGAAAGCTAATTAAATATTGAGCTTAGGTGTGTGCTGTAACAAGTTCCCTGCTCTGCAGATGGAGTTGCTGACCAGTGCCCAGACTGGAGGGATAGCAAGATTTGCACAATTGTAGCTTAGGACACAATTACCATTAATACCAACACCAATACCAAGCTCTCAAGGCTCCAGTGAGCTCAGGAGATTCCTTCTGAGGGTCTGCTCAGCAGCCACTGGTGCTCACCAGGAGCAGCCAGGTCTGGAGAGCTTCCCAGGCAACTTCTGGGGGGAAAGCAGCAGAGGTGGTGATGCCTTAGGAGCCTTCAGCCTCCCCTCTGGGAATTCTTTTATTCTGCAGAACTCTGGGGCTGCTTTGCTCCCTGGCAGTAGTGGCAGTGCCTGCAGGGGGGGATCCTTTCTGTGCTGCTGGGGCAATGGGATGAGCCCCAGCTCTGAAATCAGCTCAGGGACCTTGCAGCCCCAGTGCTGTGGGACTGGGAGATGCTGGTCCCTGTGCCTTGTGCAGGAGCAGTGTCACCCCCAGTGCTCCCCTCCTGGAGGCAGAACATGGCTTGCCTGTTAAAACCTGAGGTCAGGAGTGTTCTGTCTTCTCTCAGGGACTCATCTGTGAAACCTCCATGGTAGCCTCCAACTTGCCCAAATACCCTCCTGGTTCACTTGCCCACTTGGCTCCTGCAGCATCTTGTGTGGTGAGACCCTCCCCAGTGCTTCAGGGCAGGAGTCTTCTCCTTATTCCCTGGACTGTTTTGCTTTGGGTTTTTGGTATCCATGGAAGCACTGTAGTGTGGGGTTCTCTGGTGGCAGTAGTGGTGTAAAACCCAAGCCCTGTGCCATGGCCTCTCTTGTTACTGACTGCACTCATGATGGGCACAGAGCTCTCTCCTCTCACCACCTCTGCTCTGCTGATGGCAGTGGTGTAGGGCCCAGGGGCATCAGTTACTGCAAATAAGAAGGGAAAAACCTTGGTGATTTATATATATATATTTTTTTTTAAATCCTGTCCCTTAAGAGAGGCTATTAGGTGTTGCTGACCCCAGCAGCTCATTCCCTGTGCCCAGTGACTCTGAGATGTGTGACAGACAAGATCTGCAGGCTGGCAGCACTCAAGGATGGATTCCCATCCGTTGGCTCAGCCCTGGGCTTTTCAAGAAGCTCTCAAGCCCTTTCCTTCCAGGGTTTTCCTTCTGCCCTGGGCTTTTCAAGGAGCTCTCAAGCCCTCTCCTTCCAGGGTTTTCCTTCTGCCCTTCCCACCTGCTGGGCTGTACCTGATGTGGTGGTTGTGCAGCAGAAGCATCCTGGGGCCAGGTGAACCTCCTGTAGGCTGCTGTGTGAAACAGGCTGAAGAGGGTCAAAGCCCTGTGTTGGTCGACTTCTAAACTCCAAGTAGAGAAATATTTTAAAGCTTTGTATAAGGAGGGGCAGCAAGGTACAAACCAAATGCCCTCACTTACATGAACTGCCTTCATTTTGCAGCTCTAGAGTTTTGCTGAGTCCTGCCTGCACCTCTGGATTGCTGTTTCCAGAAGGCCATAGTGGAGTTAGAGAAAGGCACTAATGATAAATAGGATGGAGCAGCAGCAGCAGCAGCCTCAAGGTGAGAGGACAAGGCCTTGGAGAGCTCAGTTTGGAGAGGGAAAGGCTGAGAGGAGAGGGAGGATCAGCCCAGCTGTGAGCTGGAGGTTGCAGCAATGGCCTCTAGAGGTCCCTTCCAGCCTAAATTTCTTTGTGATTCTGAGTTACAAACTCTCCCAAAGGTGGTGGCTGTGGATGCTGACCTGCCAGCTGGAGGAGTAGCACCCAGCTGGAAGGAAATCAGCTCCAAACATGGAGAAACTTCCTTACAGAGCTGGTGATGAGCTGCTGGAATTTGTTAGCTCAGGCTGTTGAGGCAGGTGGTACCAGCAGAGGGTTTGGGGGCTTGTTTATTTGTTTTTAAAAAGGTAAATTCATGGGGAACAGAGCCATATGGAGCTTTAAGGGTGGGGAGGGGAAGCAAATGGAACATCCCTAATCTGGTGGTGGTGGATACTGGGGATGAGAGGAGGAGAGCAGGGAGTCTGGATGGGCACTGGGAGAGGGGCTGAGGCTTTCCCAGCCCTTGGGAGCTGTGGGGGGAGGAGGTGTCAGCATGGGGAGGGGACAGCAGGGAGGAACCTGTTGTGGGACACCACAGAGAGGGTGGTTTGTCACCCGGGGTCACCAAATAACCCCAGCACAGCTAGGGAAGCTGCTTCATCCTGAGGAGGGAGTGGGTGCCCAAGTGTCAAAGGCAGGGGAGGAGGTGAATCCGTGTCCCCAGGGCAGAGCTGGGGATGAGGCTGAGGCTGCTCTGACTGCAGAGCAAACTCCTGGGGCAAGGGGTTTATCCCAGCAGCAGGGAACTCTGACTGGTTTCCAGTCTGGCCTGGACTCCTCCACTCACCACTGGTGCCAGAGTGGGCAGATCCTGTGCTCAGCACCTTTGGTAGCCCCTTGGCAAGCCCCTGGCATGGAGCATCAGTGATGAAGCTTGTGGGGTGGCCACATGAATATAAGGAGTCAGAGGCAGCAGCGGCTGTTGTGGGGGTTCCAGGGAGCCCTCCAGGCCCACACTGTGTTCTGACAGTAGGGACAGCACTCACTCACACACACCCCTCACACACACAACAGCCACACACACACAACACCCACACACACACACACCACTCACACACACACACCACTCACACACACACCACTCACACACACCACTCACACTCTCACACACACACAACACTCACACACTCACTCACAGTCACTCACACACACACCACTCACACAAACACACTCACACTCACACCCACACCACCCACTCACACACACACCACTCACACTCACACACACCCCCCTCACACACACACAACACTCACACACACCACTCACACACACACAGTCACACTCACACCACTCACACACACACCTTCAGCTGCTGCCCCAGGACTGAGCAGATGCCTGGGGGCCCCCTCTGTCCCATGTTCCCCACCTGGGTGCTTTATGGGGTGGAAAGTGTCAGGTGGGAAATGGTGTTTTCTCTTTGGCAGTGCAGGTTATTTCCAGATCAGCTGGGCCTGGCTTGGAGCTGAGCTTGCTGGAGTGTCCAAAGGCCAAGTCTGGCTTTGACCATCCCCTTTTTAGCAGCAAAACCCCAGGGATGCAGCCCTGCATTTCCTCAGTGGCTCCTGGGACACAGGCTGACTGGTCCCCAAAACACAACCCTCTCCTCCCAGGGCCAGATGGACCCCAGGGTGGGGGGTTAGATGGGTGCAGGCAGCCTGGTTGTGTTTTACAGCAGAGCTGGGCCCTCCTGCACCCGGGACAGGGCTGGTTTTGAACATTAATCCTCTGCTCTCTGCTGCAGCCTCCACCTGGGTGGTGCAGCCACCTCCTGGGTGCATCTGGGTGCCCCAGACACAACTGGGTGTTCCCTTAGGGACACAACCTCTACGTGGTGGTGGTGTGAAAGGGTGTACTGAGCAGGAGAGGGTTCACAGCTGAGGTGGAGGGGAAGAGGCCAGTTCAAGAGGTGCATCTGCAGTTGCAGAGATTGGGTTTTTCCTTTGGCATCTGGAAAAGCAAAAGGGAAGAGGATGCTGCTGGGTTACAGAGCCAAGGAGAGGCCCCACAAGAGGAGAGGCAGGCAGCAGGGCCCTGCAGAGGTAGGTGCACCAAACAGGGGCTGGGCTTTGTCTGTCTCAACCTTATTTTTTGGTGGTGGAGTTGCCTGTATCCAGGCAGAAGGGAATCAGTGAGCATTTGGTTTGAGTGGCAGCAGAATAAAAGTGATGTGCTGGGGTGTGTGTGGCTCACAGGAGCAGGGTGTCCCTTGGCAGGCGGGGTCTCCTCTCTCTCTTTGGGGATTTGCCTTGCAGGTGCATGCAGAGCTGGGCTTGGGGCAGCACTGGGAGTGTCTGGTTTGGGGGCAGAGCAGGAGCAGGGTCTGCTCCGTTGCAAACAGAAGGAAAACCACCTCACAAAGCAGCTCCCCACAGCTGCAGCACATTGAAGACCTGCTCCTGCAGTATCCAGATCCCTCTCCCCAGGCACAGCCTCCCTCCCTTCTGTTCCAGCCAGGCCCCTGCCAGCTGATGCAAGCAAATCCCTTCCTTTTCCCAGCCCCAGGCCACCCCTCTCCTTGTGCAGCTCTGCAGCAGGGTTTGGGCTGGAGCCCTCCCAGGTGCCTGTGTGCTGCTGCTGCCCTTCAAACCTGGAGAGAAAGGAGTGTGAGGAGTGTGAGAAGCCAGTGGAAGGTGAGGCTTGGGATTTATTGCTGTGGGGTGACAATGCCACAGTGCTTTGGTCCCCATCTCCTCTCCAGGATGTCTCCCCTGCTGTTGGGAGCCACCTGATGGATGCTGTCACCCCCCAAAACTCTCCCTGTGGGTTTGGACCCTGCAGGCTGATGCTGTCAGGGTGAGAGCCCTGGCTCAGCCTGTTCTGACTGCACACACAGCCAGAGTGGGTGTTCTGAAGTACAGCTGCCAGGCTGTGTGGTTTAACTGGGAAAAGATGGGTAATTTAAGTGGGAAAGATGGGTGCTGTGAAGCCCTGAGCACCAGCACTGTGGGAATCCTGCTGGGAGGGGTGTTGTGCTCAGGGTGAAGCCCTGGAAAGGTGGAGAGAGGCAGCCAGGGGCTGGGTCCAGCATGGGGATGTGGAAGGGCTGGAAGGGAAGGAAGGTTCACACCCCTCTGGCCCCTGGAGGCCTTTCCAGGATGTGAGCTGGGACAGAGCTGAATCCCAAGGGAAGTTTTGTCAGGGGGGATTGTGAAGAAGGGGAAGGATGGCACTTGGGAAGGCATGAGCAGCTCCCCTGCTTCTTCCCTGGGTGGAACTCACCCTGGACTCAGCTGAAAAGCAGAAAAGAAGACTTGGAATCCAGGACAACTTTCTTTATTGCTACCAGAAGGCTTTCATCAGTACAATGGCTCCAAACACAATACCTTCCTCAGGGCTGTGGAGAGAGCTTACAATTGGGAGAGGTCGTTCTGAGAAAGAGGTGTAACACTGAAGAGACAAGTTGTTAAAGGTCTGACTCTTGGTTAGAAGTTACAGCAACAGAAAACTTCAGGGTTAGGGGTGTTTGGGTTGGGTTGGTGGCTGAACCTTGCAAACCTCAGGGGTGTGCAGCCACCCCAGCACCAAGCAGTGCTGGGCACGGGGGGAGCTTCTAAACACAGGGAAGGGGAAAAAGGACTCTGCAGAATTCAAGGTTTACACTTGACATAGAAGATCAAGAACTGGTGAAAATCCACACTGAGTGCAACGTTTCTTGGTGCAAACAAGGAAAAAAATACCGTTTTTGTTCAAGTGATACAAACTGCAGTAACTGCTTTCTGTGCTGGGAAACACAAACTGAACTTGGAGGAGTCTCTGTGAGGTACAGAGCACCCTGGCTCTGCCCTGCTGTTCTCCTCAGGTATGTTCACACTCCTATGCTTATTTTACTTAAGTGTGGAGCAGGTTGCAAGCATTTTGTTGTTTTTTTTTTCTTGACTAACCTTTAAATCCAGTTTTTAAATATTATCACATTTAAACACCAAAGTGCTAACAAAACAAAAAAGGTCTTTTTTTTTTCTTTAGAAAGGAAAAAGAGCTGGCACTGAAAGTCAGGTAGTACAGAACATCATGCACGAGACTTGCAGAGAATTAAAAAGAGGAGCAAGCAGAAAGAGAGCAAGGAGCAGATGGAAATGGGATCTGAGAGGTGTTAGTTGGCTGGGAAACCTGGAACAGCTCTGCACAACTGATGTGAGCTCTGGGACGTGAGGAATGGGTTACAATACACAGGAGCAGATAAACAGTGGAACTGACAACACTAGAAAGGAACAATTTCTTGCTACTTTTTTTTTTGGTTGGTTTTTGGGTCTTTTTAAAATTTTTATACTTTTTTGTGTTTTTTAAGTGCTTAAATAGTGGAACTATCATTAGCCTCACGAGGAAAAAAAACTGAAAAGAGGGTTGGGATTTTTTTTTTCTGTGGGGTGTTTTTTGTTTTTGTTTTTTTTTCCTTTTCTGGTTTTTTTTTTGGCTCCCTTCAGTTCAGCCTGACAAGGTATGGCCCCTCCTCCCCCTCCCCCAGCTGCCAGGTTCTGCCTGGCTCCTGGAGCTCAGGGCTACATGACAGACACGGGCTGTAAGGGCGGACAAGGGGAGACGCTGCCCTCCTGCCTGGAGACGTCAGCGCTGCAAACGGAGCCCACGGGCTCCAGAGCCACCACCTCAGGAGCTGTGTCCTCGTTGTAGAGACGTTTGATGCCATCGTAGAACTCGTCCACTTCCATCTCTTCCACTTTCCTCTTGGCTGAGGGTTGCTTGCAGCTCCCGGGAGCTGGCAGGCGCTGGTAGAGCCCGGCTGTACCTGAGACTGACGCTTCTGGCCCGCTGTTGTCCTTGGAGAACCCCGGCCCTGGGACAGAGGAGGGCTGGGATTTGAACACTCCTCTGTTACAGGTCACCAGGGTGTGCTGGAGGGGACTGTAGACATATACAGAGTTGGGAGGCAGAGAAGACTGCTGAGTGGAAAGGTGATGTGCCACCAGCTCCCGGCAGTGGATCAGCTGCGAGCTGTCCATCTGGAGAGGGGAGAGAAGCAAAGAGAAGGACATTGGGGGGTGACTGGCACCCAGGAGAGGGGCTCTGAACACTCCCACAACCCCAGCACCTCCCTGCTCACAGAGGAGCTGGAGGCAGGACAAAGGAAGTGATAGAGAGCAAAGACCCCTGACGCAACTCGGATGAGAAAACTGGGTCTGTTCAGCCTTGAGAAGAGAAGGCTCAGGGGAGACCTTATTGTGATGTTCCTGAACTTAAAGGGGGCTACAAATCAGCTGGAGACTCCCTGTTCACAAGGAGTCACCTGGGCAGGACAAGGGGCAATGGGTACAAGGTGCTCCTGGGGAGATTCCCATGGGACACAAGAGGGAAATTTTTCCCCCTGAGGACAGTCAGACCTTGGGATGGTCTCCCAGGGGAAGGGGGGGATTCCCCCACTTTGGGAAGTTTGAAGTCTCAGCTCTCTGGGGTGCTGAGAGATCTCAGAGAAACAATAATATCAGAAGGGTTGGAGCAGGGGATCCTTGAGGTCCCTTCCACCCTGGCACTCTGGGACTCTGTGAACTTCAAGTGATGTGGATCCCTGCTTCTTACACCTCATGGGAATAGTGGGGATGGAGAAGGAAACTTCAGATATGAAGTATTTTCACTGCATATTTTAGCAGCTTTCCAGCACTTCCAGCCTCCCTGTGTGCTTAGAACAAATGCCTGAGCAGCTGAAGAGGATTTTCTCCCCAGTGCGTTATTTCCTCCCTGATGCCCAGAGCCCTCTTCCATCAGGACACAAAGCTCCTCCCTGTGCCAGCTACTGTCAAGACTTGAGACTTCACAGCACTGTCCCACCAAGCTGTCCCTTGGGGCTGAAGCACAACCAGCCTGGCAAAAGCCAAACTGCAGGCAGAAACCAACAGGGAAGGATCCCAAAGGCCCAGAGGTGGCTCAGATCCCTGTGATGCAGAGCAAGATTCCAACCTCCTGCATCCCCAGGTCCCTCCCCAGGAGCAGCAGCTCCTCCTCACCTGTGCCTTCTGGAGCAGCTCGATGATGAGAGCCAGCCAGTCGGGGAGCAGCTTCTCCAGCTCCAGGCTGATGATGGCCAAGGCCAGCATGGAGCCCTTGAACTGCAGGAGCTGGTAACAGGCCATGCAGTGCAGCAGCTGCTTGCTGAGCACTGCCACGTGCTGAGAGGGGCTCAGCTTGGGCAGGATGGTCAGGAGCTGGGGCCTGCTGGACACTGCAACTGCGTGGAACTGGGGGGGGAAACAAGCACATGAGGCAGCTGGGGTCACTGACAGGCAAACCCCCCCAGGCAAAGCCAGGGCAGACCTCAAGATCAGCATGCAGCACCTCTGGGATGCACCAGGATCCTCCAGCTTAACCTTGGAGGCAATTTCCACAACGTGGATGGAGAGAAACCCCAAAGTATTGAACCTCCCAGGAGCTTTGGGGCAGCCTTTCTGGTGGGAGCTGGCATCTTGCACATCATCTGCCCAGGGCTCTGCAAAATGCTGTCCCTTCCCACCTTTCTCAGCAGCACAGGTGGCAGTTCAGGTGCCCCACATGAAAACTCCTCCTCAAGCAAGCAGAGAGGATGAAATCCAGCAGAGAGCCTCCAGACACCTTCCTTCCCTTTGCCTCCCCCTATCCATGAATCCAGCTCTCCAGCCATGCCTTTCTGCAGCAAACCTCTTGCCCAGCATGGGTCCTTTTTTCTCCAGGGTTGTACTGCCTGGCTTTGTGCTGCCTGGCATTTAGCTTTGAGCAAACCACTGGCAATCAGGACTTGGGGGCAAGGTTTTTGGGTGCTGTGAGTCTCAGCATGTGGTTTAACATGCCTCAAAATCAGGGCAGATGGCAGACCCATGTTTTGGAAATTGCCCTCAAAGTGTCCCAAGTCTCCTCTGCATCTCTGGCATGGCTTTTTCTTTCAGAAACAACTTGCATGGAAGAATTATGAAACACATCTTGAGGTCTCTGCTCCCCGACAGGCAGAGATTTTGTCTGGGTGCCTTATTTACACCAACAGATCTCAGCATGTAAATAGCCCCTGACTTACAATATGAAGGAAATCCAGTGGTGTAGCCATGTGAAGATCCCAGTTCAGTTTATCCAGGATAATCTTCTCCATTCTGCGAATTTCAGCTGGAGAACAACCACAAAAGCTGTCCCGAGCCAACACCTTCAGGACTGGAATCCTCTGCAGGAATCAATGCAAGGAAGAAAGGAGAGAACCAATCGTGACAGAAATCCCACCAAAAGGCTCCAGCCCTGTGCTGCTGAGTGTCAGGGGCAGGGCTGGGAGGGTGCAGAATCAGACAATGCCAAGGGAGTAGGGAATAAAAACCAAAATTACCTCATCTTCCTCAATGGTCTTTGCAGCAAGGAAGAAGCAGCTGATTGCAATACAGTTCAAGTACTTTGGACGAGCCTAGGGCACAGAAGAGCAGAGAAGTTTCTGCATGAATGTGATACAAAAAATGATCCATAATCCTTTTCTGGTTGGGCATCAGGAGCCCCAGGCTCTCAACTGCCCATGCAATGTGTTCTGGCTCAGCAGGCTGACCCTCCAGCCTTGCCAAGCAAATAATCCATGCTCTGTGACATTGGGCAGAGAGCAATCTGCCAGCCCCAGGGGGTCACTGCCAGCTGCTGGGCTGGAAAGAGCTCACATTTAGGTGGTGCAAAAGGAAGGAGGAAATCAGAAGGGTTTGATTGTCACCTGGCAAAAAAACTCTGCTGCCACTCCAGCTGCTTCAGCAGAGCTCTACTGTTAGTGGTGCTGGGAGTCAGACACAGCATGGGAAGGAAAAAAATGGTATTTAAAAACACTTTCCTTGCCTAGGCAAGTATAAAATGCCCATAAAAATCACCACTGTGTAATTCCATCCTGTGGTGCCCAGGGATTATCAAGGGACTGCTGATCCCTTCTGCAGTCAGTTGCTTTAGGCAAGGTAAGTGAAATTTGGAGGGGATGGGTGATTATTCCTGTGCATCTGAAAATCCTTTTAAGGGCCTTGGCTGGGGGCATCTTGGCACCTGCTGGAGTTTGTGCTCAGCTGCCACCTCTGACTGTCAGACCAAGGACTTCACTTCCACCATCAGCACAAAGCCAGAGACTGAGCTGGGAGAGACAACTATTGCTAGAGGGTGTCAGAACCCAGTGTCCCAGCCTGCTCTCCTGGAGGAGCTGCTCCCTTGGGGACTGCGAGACCCAGCAGTTTCAGTGTGTTCATGGTGAAGGGAAGTTCCTCTTAACAGCTGCTACTGTCTGAGATTTTTTTTGTTAAAAAAAAAACCAAGAGGAGTTAAGCTGCAGCTGAGGAATGAGGGCTTTATGGGAGAGGAAACACAAAGCCCTGAGCTGTCTGCACAGTGCTCACCCAGACAAAACACCTTTCCACATTCCTGCCCACTGCCTGAAGCACTCAGTTGGACGCCTTACTCACGTCCTCATAATTTCTTTGCAGACTCCTTGGCTGCTGCAAATTACCAAAAGAAAAGCTGTCCTGGAGGGCATGAGCTGCTGAGGGATTTAAATCTGTTTCCCATCTCAGCAGTTCATCAAATCAGCTTATTTCTCCTTAAGAAATAAAAACCTCCACGGCTTGGAATGCAGAGATGCTCAGTATTTATTAAACTGGCAGGGCAGGGACATGGGTGATGTCACTTGAATCCTGCCAGCCCCAGTCCCATGGAGCTGCAGGTGCCCAGGCAGTCAGTGCCTTCAGCTTCCACCTCCCCAGCTCTGCTGCTTGCCTGGGGATGAGCTCAGGGCCCCTGCAGAGGAGGCTGCAGCCCTGCTGAGCACTGAATGGCACTGAGCAAATATTCTCAGAGATAAGGGCTGCCCAGAGCCTGACCTCACAGGTCAAGGCCAGGGGTTTCAGGCTGGCCCATGGCTCAGTCCTTTGCAGGGGTACAAAGCACAGTGCCTGTCACCTTCCCTGGGATTTACAGGGACAGAGGAGTGCCAGACCCCAGCTCCAGGTAACCCAAAGGCTGATTTCTAGCTTGTCTTTTTCTTGTCTTTTTTTTTTTTTTTTTCTTTCTCTCTTTGCCTGCCCACCTTTCCCTCACATCTGCCTGGCTTCACTCACATCACTCTGAAGCTCTTACTCTGTCAGCTACCAAGTTGTAATGCACCAACCCCCCCAAAAGCAAGCAGCTCTGGCTCTATCTTCTTACCCCAACACCTCTTTCCTCCCCTATTTCCCTGCACTTGCACACCCAAACCAGCCCTCAGACATTTATTTGTTTCCTCCAGTGGGTGCTCCCACCCCTTCCAGGTGGCACAAATGAGATCAGATGCAGTTAAAACATCAGAGAAATGAAGAGGTGAGCAGGGACTTCCCTGACTGGTCTGACTCCAGGGCAGCAGGCAGCTCCTTCAGCTTCATGAGAGGATATAATTTAAACCAGACACACTTTTATCTAAAGCATAACCTCTCTGCAGCCACTTTCTTATGATTGTTTAAGGGAATTTTGTGATTGTTTAAGGGGACAGATGCTGTGCTGTGGCACATTCAGTGTTCAGACCAGGTTAAGAGTGAAGAGGAAGGGTCAGGATACATTCACACTGTGTTACATGAAGGAAATGAAATGGGCAGGAAAAAGGAGAAAGGGAAAAAACATTTTTAGCAGGTGTAAGCTCTGGGGCAGTGCCCTGAGAACTGGGTGTTCTCTGGCTACTTCCACTGGGTGAAAAATTCCTATGGAGATCTAATTCCCAAAGTCCCTCCTGGAGTAGTGCAGGTACCACCCTTTGCATGCAAGAGAGAGGAGGAGGGGTGAGAGCAGAGGGGGGGAAGGAAGTGTTGCTGTACAGCCCCCCAAACCTCAGACTGCACACAGGAACAGCTGAGTGTGGGTGGCAGAAATCTATTTCAGAAATCTATTCTGCAAATATTTACCTTTACTGCTGCTAAAAACCTGTCCAAAAGGCTGATGGCCAGGGCCAGCGTTTCTGGATAAAGGTGGAACTGGTATTTGAGCTTGGCCAGCCACTGAATGACCTCATCCCTCTGCCTTGGAGAAATGGCTACATCCTGTTGGAGAGAAAAACAAACTATTCTTACACACAGGCTCAGCCAGTCAGAAAAACCAAAGGTTTTACCTCCACAGGAGCTCTTCAGCAGGGAAACCAAAGCTCCTTTGGAAAGGGGAAGAACTGGAGCCAGTCTGTGTCTCCACTCAGTCCTTGCAGTTATTTACCCCATCCCCAGAAATCTGCCCTGGAAAAGACAACTTTCCTTACAGCACCTTCAAATGTGACTCAGGAATTTCACTGTTTGTGGGGAAAAGAGGAAGGAAGCCTTGTGGTTCCTCAGGTACTGACAGCATCCTCCAGTTCAGCTCTCAGAGATCTATTCATGTTGTAACCTTAGGAGCAGGCAGACACAGAAATGCTCAGCCTGAACAAAAGCAGCTGTGCTGCAGCAGCCAGGGGGATGCAGAGCTCCTGGCAGACACAAGAGGGGAGGGCCCAAGCTGGTGGTTGGAGAGGAAAGGTTTCTTTTACCTTCAAATTACAGGGATATTTTTAGCTCAGTATATGTTAAAAAAAGAAAATCAGAAACAGCTTCCAAAAGACCTTTAGCAGTATATTTAACTGTGAGCTGGGGGTAAAGCAGGTACAATGTCACCTAAAGAAGTCTGGGTTTAGGTTTTGTTGGTTCTTTTCAGATTTTTTTGGCCCAAGTCCCCAGCAGCATTGATCTGTTTGGGCAGCAGCTGGATTTCAGCCACACACAGATCAGCCATTGACATCTTTCCCTCTGACTTGCTTCAGAAATATTTACAGCTTTTCTAGAGCCTTGCAATTCAGCCAAGTGGGGGGACTATTCCACAGGGGATTAGCAAGGAGGTGTCCAGAAGTGAGACGATGCAACCAAACTGATTTCATCTGCTCCTCTCAGAGTGGTTGGGCTCTCTGGGCTGCTGCTGGGATGGTTTAACAGAAAGGGGATGAAATGCTGTGGAAAAGCAAACATCAGTGCTGGGCTGGGCTGTAGCTGCCCTTCCCATGGGGTGGGAGGGGGACATGGAGCAGAATTTTAGAAAATGAAAATGCCCAGCAGTGATGCAGAATAAATCCTTCAGAATTCACCCAAAGCAGCTCTTGTGTGCAGGTAGGAATGTGCTTTGTTATTGGGACTTTTGACTCCTGCCTTGGAGCTGAGTGTGAAGGCAGAGAGCTGTGGGCAGGACTGGAATTACAGCCCCACACCCTTCACCACTGCCTGCAGCTGGGACCTCTACACTGTGGCTTTTTAAAAAGCACCTACCTTTTTTTCTTTTTATTTTCAGGAGAGGAGAAAAATCTGTTTCCTCACTTCCAAGGAAATCATGACTCTTTCTAAAATCACTATTGCTGTTTAAGGGGGAAATCTGAGCCCAGGAGGGGCAGGACACCCCCTGGCTGCAGTGAGTTACTGGGAGCACACTGAACACACCACCCAGCACTAAGGAGTTTATGAAATGTTCTGCTGAAAACATGTTTGGGACAGTGGGAAATGGACCTGGGTCTACCTGAGGAGAAAAACAGGCAGTGCTCTGTTAAATATTATCCTTCTAGAGCACTCACTCCTGTCCTGCACAACACGAGCCCTGAGCTGCTGAACCTCCAAGAGGCAGAACAGGGAGGAGTGATCATTCACATGGAATTCCTCACTGGAATTTCATTGGTCCTGGTTTGAAGTGGAAGGAGACAGAGCTTATAACCATGAACAATGCTACAGGCTTTAAAAAAAAAACAAAAAAGGTTTCCAGCAGCTTAAAAGATTGTTTTGGCAATGCAGTACCTGGATCTGGCAGGTAAGCCCCACGTGTGTCTGCTGAAAGCAACCACCCCATCACAAAATAAACCTGGCTGGAAAAATCTGGCTCCTCAGGCACCTCCCTGGCCCTTTGCCAGCACGGGACAGGCTGGGGCTCCCTGGCAGTGTCTGTCCTGGGGTTGGTTTCCTTGTGCCTTGGGCTCTCTCCTAAAAACAGCCCAGGTGGGAAGGGGGAGAGCAGCTTTCCCTCCTGCCTCTGGGTCTGCAGCTTTCCCAGGATCTGTCCTTGTGTCTTCTCAGCCTTCCTGAGCAGTGGGAGCACAAAAGGCACACTCGCAGGAGTCAGCTTTAAATGGTAACATAAAGAGAAACAACTGCCCCTTCCATGGGGAAAAGAAAGGGTCTTTAAACCTCTAAAAAGCAACCGTGTATCTAAGCAAGACAGAAAATCAAACAAACACAAAGCAGCCCCACACAAGGCACTGCCTGCTTTCCCTGGGAAGGAACAACTTCCAAAGGGAACTCCCAGCTAGAGGCAGAGCAGGAGAAAGGCTCCAGAATAAAATCTGGCTCCTTGAGAACTGTCTGGGGAAGCAAGGGAAAGGAGGGGAATCTCCAGCTCTATTCTGCAACAGTACCAATGTTACAGAAGGGATTTTTGGGGCTGTTTCAGGGGACAGGCAGAAGGAATGAGACCAATCCCACTGCACACATAAATCCTGCTGCTACCTCCAAGCAGAGCAAGGAGCTTCTCACACAGGTGTATCCATCCATCCACCTTTATTCCTCACCCTCAAAGCTGTAACACAAATAAGAAATGCAGCCCTGTATAATTAATTAAGCTGTGAGGTCACTGTTCCTTAGTTATACAAAATTAAAAGCAAAAATGGCAGAAAGTGGAAGAAAAAAAGGAAAAAAGTCCCTTTGGGCCAGAAAGCAGAAGTTCCTCTTTGGTGTGGAGGTGTTTTCCCACAGCTGTTCCCCAGGTCTGTGTGTGTGTGTGTGTGGCCACAAATCCACTGTGCCAGAACACAGACCTCAGCACCCACCCTGAGGATGGCAGGGCAATTGTTTGGAGCTCACATAGTTCTACAGAGCTATAAATTACTGCAGTTAAGCTCACTACTTCATTTAGAATCTATCTCAAAAGCAACTTCTACATTTGTGTCTTCTAGAACAGCAAACACTGCTTTGTGATCACCAAGATCATGTACTGGAAACTGGTGTTGTACAGAAAGAAACTGCAGGAGACAGTAAGAGTGTAAAACCCACCACCTCTCAGCTGCAAATTAACTTGGTAATGTGCAAAACTCAACCTTTGACCAGGCTTTACTGCTTGATTTCTCAAGCCTTAATCACATGAACACTTCTGAGTGTCACCTGCATGCAGTGCAACCCAAGAGAGGGAAAGAGAGGTGATGGACAAGCTCACTCTGAAGCACCAGGAGGGTTCCAGGCTGAGCCCACCCGTTTTCTTCAGGCTGCAAAGTCCCTGGCACATCTGGCTTTGGTATATTGCAAACACCTGGAGCCACTGGAGGGAAACTCAAAGGGACAGACATGCTAGTAGGACACAGGAGCTTTCAGACAAAAAGTAAAAACAAAACAGGAAGGTTACATATATTATCAGGGCCAAACAGATGTGTCTTGTGCTAAAAATGCAAAGGCTTCCTGTTTCTGTAAATACTTTCTTCCTTTCCAAGACCTCAACTCTGGAACGTATTTGAAAGCTGAATTTGTTCTGCTTTTAAACATCAGAACCAGAAATGTGTCTGAGAGAGTCAAAACTGAAAGTTCACTCCTGAATAACAATTACAGCCTACCTCAAATCTATTATTAAGTGATGTTTGGAGTTGTTTTTTTTTTTGTAGACACATGCACATTTCCTCATTTGCAAACCAGGTGACTTCATTAAAACCCTTTCTGCAGGCAGTCCACCTGGGGAGCCAGGAATGGAAAGTTACCCAGGCTGCAGGGTGCCAGATCTGATACACAGAGGGATGCAGATTTCCTGACTGTCATGGGAAACACACAACACTTCCAAGACCAGGGAGGTTTTTCCAAAGCAGCCCTTTTCCAGAGGAGTAGATGCTAGGGAATGTGACCTTCTCCAGGAATTACAGAAAACCAGAGTAATTCACACTGCATGGCTGTGACTGCCAACATGAGCACTGCACAAGGGGAAGGACAGGGGACAGTTTGCAGAGTCAGGGGTCCCCAGGTGCAGGGACAGAGAGGAAGCCCTAAGTGCAGATGCAGCCCTGGGCAGGCAGCTGTGCTGGGGGTGCTTGTTTGGTCCCATCTGGCCTGGGGACATCCCACATGGGTGCACTCAGAGCTGCCAACCCAATGTAATGATTATTTACTGCTAGGAAACATTTAATACTAGGGCATTCTAGCTAATGGAAGTCAAGGTTAGGGACAAAGGGAGCTGGTTTCAAACTTGAAGAAAGGAGATTTAGGTTGGACATTAGGAAGAAATTCTTTAATTTGAGGGTGCTGAGCCCCTGGCCCAGGTTGCCCAAGGAAGCTGTGGCTGCCCCATCCCTGGCAGTGTCCAAGCCCAGGTTGGATGGGGCTTGGAGCAACCTGGGCTGGTGGGAGGTGTCCCTGCCCATGCAGGGGGTTGGCACTGGATGAGCTTTAAGGTCCCTTCCAACCCAAACCAGTCTGGGATTCAATATCTGAACTGACATGTAGGAAAATACCAAGGAAAAGGTTATTCTTTCTAACCTTTTACACAGCACAGTTTTACAGGTGGAAATTCCAGTAGAAAGCCAGAGGTGACAAGCACAGGGAGCCAGGAAACCTTCCCAAACATGGTCTCAGTGGTATTGCTGAAGTGCAGGGGAGGAAAGTGTAACAGATTGTTCATCATCATGACATAACTACCCACTAACATGACAAACTTGGTGTTTCTCCAGGCCAGACCTGGGGCTCTGCCAGCAAGCACAAACTTCACACTGGCTTTGGCCACCAGGCTGGTTCCATGCTTGATCCTACTCTGACCTTCCACACCAAGTCCTGTTAACTTCTCTGAGTATTCACTGGGTGAGGTGCTGTAACCCAACATGGCACAGCTGGGGAACCTCATCTCCCAAGGGTGACAGGGGAGGAGGGACTGCCAGGATGCTGGCTTTCGAGCCAACAGCCAAAGGTGCCAAGGCAAAAATGCAAATACCTGGTCCCTGTGCAATCTTCACACAAGAATCTGGTTTGTTTACACTCTCCCAGTCCCTCCCCTCTCCTGTTATACTATAATCTTATCTCCCTACATTATAATCACTAACTCAGCATGGAATAACAGGCTGGTTTACCAGAAACCAGGGGCTTACACTGCATGTAACCCAAAGACAGCCACAGCTTCAACACCTCTGACAACCAGGTCACTTCTGTGGAAACCTAAACATAACTATTACTGAGCCCCTTGGAAACTACTGGCACAGTAACAGCAGCTTCTTGTTTGCCAGACAGAACACACAACCACCACCCTGGTTACCTCTGACAACACCTGACATCCTTGCAAGGAACTCTTCACAAGGAATCAAGCCCAGCAAGGCTGGATCTGAGCACATCAGTGTGGTGACTTCTGCCCAAGCCAGCAACAAAGGACCAGAAACTCTGTGACAACTCTCCTTGTGTTTCATGTTGTGTTTGAAACAAACCTGTGGGGAGTTCACAGGCAGGAGGATGGGATAATGTGTGTGATGGGATCACACATGGTGAGACAGACAAGGAGCACAAGTCAGCTCAAGCTGGGTAAGGCTGTGAGTGACCTGGTCCACCCTCTGCTGCAACACTTGAGCAGGAGGTTGAACTACAGACCCTGCAGTCCCTTCCACCATGGATTTTTTTTTTTTTTTTGGTCCATTCCTATGAGAACTCAATGGGACAGGTCAGCACCTGGGTCTGCTCTCCCTGACATGAGCCTGTACCCTCTCCAGAAACAGTCATTTTTACAGTCAGTGGGGTTCTTCCTGAAGTCAGATCCTCACCTGGCTTCAGCTGCCCCAGCTGGAGCCCACCCTGCAGAATGAGGCTGAGTTGCACTAGGGAGGAAGCTGGCTTGGAATGGGAAGAGGGGCAGAGTCTGGCTGCTGCTGTGACCCTGGCGTCCCAGGAGGTGGGGTAACCATGGTTCCTGCAAGAACACATCACTTCATGGGGACAGCAACCATTTCAGTGCTGCTACCTGGGAGCTCAGCCCAAGAAAATGAAGATGTGTGTAAGAACAGCAGCAGAGCTGGTGCCTGTTAGGAATGGGCATTAGTTATTAAATTATATATTAGTTTTATATCTTTATAAAGTGAATTTAATGAAGGCAGTGTATGTAGGTGCTTGCAGAAGCAGCAGCAGGGATCTCACAGCATGTGCTGCACAGTGTGTCCCCTACCCCTGATGGCAGGCACGTCCCTTGGGTAAGAAGTCACCTCCTAGTGCAGAGGCTGATTTCCCAGCTCTCAGGCAGAAGGCAACTTCTGCACCAGTTCCAGCAGTTCACACCAAAACACACCAGAGGACAGACTGTGTCTTTACTAAGGTGAAGGAGGTGGAGGAGAGAGAGAGACTTTACCTGATTGGGCTGAATTTTCGGCACATGTGCTTTCCACATTTGAGCTTCCCTAGAGATTGCCATCTCCAGAAGGAGAGACAACCTCTGGCTCTCCAGGGGTCCTGAAAACTTCATGGTAACCCTTGGATCCACCTGCCACCCAGCTGGATACAGCTACCTGCAAAACCAAAGACAGCCTGGTCAACTCCAGAGCCACACCTGTCCAGGTAAGTGAGCAAAAGAAAGCAGAAAGGGGACTAAAGCTGCAAGAAATGGCACAGGCAAACTTGGCAAACCTACCCAAGGAAACCCAAACCCCTCAGCTCAGATGCAGATGAAACTGGGGCAAAAGTGTCCACAGGTCTCCCACACCTGCATGGGGTTTTAGGCAACCAGGCAAGCAGCACTGAAAAGCAGAGGTGATTTATGAAAAATACTTGAGAAGAGGGAGGAGCTCTATGGCAAACAAGAAAGGGATTTCAGGCTGCTGGTTGCCCTGGCCTGAATCTTGTTGGAATTAATACCTGGGGCTTCAAGGCAAGTTAAGACTGACACTCCGAAGGTTTTCACAAATCCCAGCCTTGAAGCCTGGGTGGTGCCAGCCTGACCCCAGCCCTCTCAGCAACAAGAGGAAGTTCTGTGGAAAATTGAGGAAGGCTTGTTTGAGAATTTAAATTATTTACAAGCTGAAGCCTGACACAAAGATCAATGTTTTCCCTCTCAGCCAGCAGGGTTTGTGGCTTCTCACAGAAGCTGTGACCTCTTCCATGGGCAATGCAAATGCACCAGGAAGTTCAGAAAGGTTCCTCTCAGGTCTGATGACTCTGAAAACATCCACAAAACCTGAGGGCACATCTCAAACATTACACAGGAAAAGGTTTTTTAAGGAGGGGGGAAGCAGCAAACAGGGTGACAGCCTTTGCAGACCAGGGAATGACCACGAGCAGGGTTAAATGACAGAGAACATTTCTGCAAGCCCTACATCATTCAGGGCCACCTGGTTCCACTGGCAGAAGTGATGATATAAAGCAAGTGGGAAGCAGAACACCTTGTTATACACCAAGCAGAAAGAGGGGGCTTGTCCTGGCCTCAGCACAGCCTCCACAGGAACAATGTGTTAAGGAACTTGTAAATTGGAGATGAAAACCAAAGCAGAGATAAGATTTATTTTTATTTGTTCTAAAGACAGCAAGTTTCCACCACCTGCTTCAACTGAAGAAGATGGTTTGATTGCAAAGGTTATTCCCATTGTTGTGGTGCTGCTACCACTCCTCTGCCTGCAAGTTTCTGGCTATGATTCTATCACTGATGCAAACCCATCCAGCCCAGCAGGGTAAATCCATAGGGAAGGGATTTAAACTTTCAATTCCTCCTGCCCAGCTCTTGTGAAATCCTCAACAGGTGGATGCTGGCCAAACTTTAACCAGGCTATTCTCTAAAGAGCAGCTTGTTAATTCAACACTTGATGCTGTATTTAGAGGAAATAAGGCAACATCTTGAGTCAAGAGAAAATAAACTAAATTCCCAGTGAAAACAATCAGTTTATTACAAATAATAACAACAGCAGCTCTGAACAGGGGAAGACTCAGAGTGCTTCCACAGAGTGAAGGGAAACTGTAAAACAAATATTTTCTTTATCACTTTGCAGGAGTTTTTAATGGGCAGGGTTCACCTAGAACCTGCAGGAGGCATAAACCCACACTCGAGTCCCACTTGTAGCCAGGCAGGTTTAAAGTGGCAAATAAATGCCAAGCTTCCCAGCCCTCACCAGAAACCCCTTTTATAATAGATTTATATACAACAATGGCTTCTCCTTGAACAAAAGAGAGGCTGTGCTGGCCTGCCATACCCCTACACAAGTCTCCCAGCAGGAGCCAAGGTGGTGTGGGCTGTACACATGTTTTCCAGCTGGAGGGAACACCTTGGATCCAGGGAAGTTGGAGAGGGAAGAGGGATGCACATTTCCAGCTCATCCCCCCCGGGGGCTTCATTAGAATCTCATTATCCTCCCATCAGACACCACAGGTTTCCACACTTTGGGATGGGCTGGGATTACCCCCCATCCCCAGAGCCATCAGCACTTCCAAAGGAGGAGTAAAGCCCTGGGAATGAGGATGGCAGTGATGGATGGCAGTGATGGGGGCTGCACTCCTGCACTGATGGAAACCCCCCCCCAAAAAAAAAAAGCAGTTCCAACTGCAGCTGCAGGGGAAATATTTGGTCCCCTCTGCCATGGAGAGCATCCACACAACCATGGACATGATGCTCGTGTTCATGCATCCACACCAGGGAGCAAAGCCTTCCCACCCTGCCACTCAGGAGTCCCAGGAAAGGGGTTTCTCCAGGTCTCTGCTTAGCAAAAAATGGGTGATTTTAATTTATTTACTCTATTTACTTACTGAGCTTGCAGGTTGGCAGTTGCTACATACTAAGGTAACATCCAACAGGGCACCAGCTACAGTCTCCCAACAACACCTGGAGTAGACTAAAGGTGTTGCACAAGGTGAAATCCAGGCATGGAGCAAACCAGGGAGGACAGGACCAGCCCCAAAGCTTGGCCAAGCCTGCAGCCACCATGGCTGAGCACTGAGAGCCTGGTGCCAGTGAGCTGCATGCTGGTCAGGAAAAAAGCAGGAGCTATATTTAGCCCAACCACATCTCCTAATCTGAAATATTGATGATCCTTCCTGGGTTTTACAGGAAAGAGAAAGTAATTAGCCACCCCTCAAATCACCAGAGAAAACATGAAAAATTTCAGGCCCAAGTGAGTGTCCTCAAGTGTCTTTGTTTGGGTTTTTTTTCTGTTGTGCCTGATGAACATTCTCATGAACATTCCCACCTTATTTACAACACAAGTGGGTTTCAGAGGCTTCTGGGCACAGAAAAGATCTCCCAGTTACCCCAACTGCTTTTTAGGTTGTTCCTGTGGTGCCCTGGGCCAGCAGAGAGCTCAGGGGTGTCCCTGGAGCACCCCTGAATACCAAGAGCCCTGCAAGGGCTGTTTTTAGTCGAGAAGTGATGACAACTCCTCGTGAGTTGCCAAGGGGAGAGAAAAGGGAAAAAGAACCTTTCCTTTTGGAACCAGGGAGGCAACTCAGTGAGGGCTGATGCACAATAACCTTTATAAGGAAAAAAAAATAAGAGGAATGACATGCTTGAAAGTTTCCCTTGGAGCAACAGTTGTGTGCAGACTTTTCCAGCAGTCAGAGCAGCCCAGGCACCTCGCCAGGCACCCCCAGGGCTGAAATGAGTTTGCATCTAAATTTGCATAGCTCTTAATCAGATAAAGAAAATATAAAATAAAATTAAAAAAAACCCATGCCTGCATGCTCTGAGTGTATGCAGGGCTTGACAAAACACTGCCTGGAGAGGATGAGAGAGGCACAGCCAGCATAGCTTCCCAAAACCCAGCACGTGAAGGTGGGGTGAAGACCATGGAGGGAACACTTTCTCTTCCCTGGAAATGCTGAAGTCCAGGTTGGATGGGGCTTGGAGCAACCTGGGCTGGTGGGAGGTGTCCCTGCCCATGCAGGGGGTTGGGACTGGATGAGCTTTAAGGTCCCTTCCAACCCAATGAGTTCTGTGCTTCTCTGATTCTCTCTGCTCAGAGCCAGGAGGTAAAACCTGAGCAGAGAAAAGCAAGGTTGAGGCTCCCACCAGCAGCACAGATACTGCTCAGTGCTCATTATGGGAGGCTTTTATACCACTGTTCAAACTTCCTCAATCTTCACTGGAAGGTCAACAGTGGAACTTCTTAGGGAACAGCTGGGAAGTCAGTAATGGAGCAGTGAGCTGAGCCAAGGCACTGGCTTTGTTCTGACATCTCCTGTGAGCAAGGTCACAAGCTGCAGGCTGGAGCCTGCCCTGCAACCAGAGAGTCAAAACTGTGCTGTGAGTTTGTAAGAGGCATTAAAAATCACCTGCTTATCCATTACAAATACCCTGGGCTGGTCCATATAGTGTAACCCACCTCATAAAGATCTCTCCTTTTGATTGGATTTTACAGCTGACTTTACTAAGAGAGGTACTTCCAGTTTCCCTAGAGAAGTGTTTTAAACTGCAAAGTGCTGCAGGCTACAGATTTCAAAATCAGTTTTGTGTCTGCAGGAACTGGGGCAGACAGCTACCTAGTCAGGAACACTTTTTAGTTGGAGGGTTTGTGCATTCCTGTAGGATGCAAAACACTTGATCATTCAGGGCAATAATAAAAATACAGTTTGGTTGAGGGTTGGGGTGGTTTTTTGGTTTTTCTTTTTAAAATATGGATCATTAACTAACAATTGACTTCTAGGACTAGAGGCAGTCTAAAAACCCTTTCTTTTGTACATAAATGCAAGTGGAAATTCTGGACAAAAGGGTAATTCCAACAGAGCTCAACCACCACACACATTTCTGCAGACCTTGTGTTTTCCACAACCAGCAGCTGAATCTGCTTCAGCTGTAGTGAATAATAATAATAATAATAATAATAATAATAATAATAATAATAAAGACTTAGGACATGAGAACAGACTTTTCTGGGCAGGGGAGGAAGGTGAAGCAGAGAAGAGGAGAAGAAGGAAGGTGAAGGAAGAGAGGAAGGAGGCTGAATATACCTCTCTGAGCTCCAGCCAGCCATCTGTGATTTCAGATGATAAAAGAGGGTTTGCACTGCTAGAAGAGAAGCTCCTCACTGCAAGTTGTGATTAGAAATCTCAAAGCTGTGGGTGGGGGTGTGTGGGATGGAGGTTAATTTTAGTATCTGGGGCTTTCTCCCAGCTTAACTCTTCCCTCACCCCGTGTCAGGAGAGCAGACTGGAAATAGAAGGCAGAGAGGTAAATGCCTCCAGTGCTGCTTACAGCTAAGCAAAAAGCAGCAGTATAAATGACTTTTACAATTTTACATTGGTTTTGTGCCACATAAACAGTTGTAAGAGGACAATGTTTCTGTAGAGTAGAGTAAGGTTTCCCATGAATGCCTCACCACTGGAAATCAATGCCTCACTGTCTTTTCAACTTGCCAAAGTACAACCCCACGGGACAGTGATAAGCAGAGGACCAGGATGGGTTAAAATAAACTGGGTTTGAGTTGTAGCAAGTAACTCATGTGCAGCCTGGTCAGTGGAAACAGCTTGACAGAGCTGTGAGACAATAGACAATCATCTTTCTCAAGTTAAATGACTGGGAAAATGATGTTTGGGAGTTTCAAATTTCAACCTGTAAATGAGTGAGTGTATTTGAAGCAATGAACTGTCTGCTCTGGACTGAATACTGAATCAGACCAGGACTGTGTTCCCCCCTGAGAAAACATAAATATGCCACAGGTACAGGATGATACTGCACATTGTCTGAGTGGTGCAGAAGGCAGGCAAGAGCCTAAATTGGGAAAGAGGTAATTTTATTCAGGCTGGGAAGTGAAAAGGGCCCTTGCCATTTGTCTGACTCACCCAGAGCTAACTCCCACAACCTGCTACAAAGGCAAAGCCTGTCAGATATTTTGGCAGCATGGCTCAGGCAGGCTCATGTACATCACACACTCGCCACTTCTTTTCCTCCAACCAGATTTCTTCCTGGGACTGCAAATAAAGTTGACCTCATTTTAGTGCTGGTTTTCCAAACCCAAGGATTATTTTTTTTTCCTAAACATTTCAAAGGAACCTGCCAGTGAAAAAAAAACATTGGGTGTGCAACTGCAAGTAGAGAAGGCAGAGCAATGTTTTGATGGGAGGGAAGGGAGGCATTTGGAAGTCTGTTTTGAAACAGAAATCCCAGAAAAAAATCCCAGAAAAACCCAGCAGCTTAGGAGAGGGCTACATCATGCCCAGCAGCACTGCAGGCTTCTCCCTACCATCTCCTGTTCAGAAAGGAAAGCTCAGAGGGAATTCGTCACAGCATCACAAACACTTCTGGATTTGTAGAGCAATGCAGCAGAAAACATCTCCAGCTCTTCACACTATTCCCTAAGGGCAGTAAAAAAAAATCATCGAGAAAACAGGAGGAATAATTCAGGGGGGAAAAAAAAAAAAAGCCTAGATGGTGATATTTCTAAGCAGGAGGGAGGGAGGCACGGATAAAGCTAATAAAAGCCAGACTGGTTCCAAGAAACCTTTGCTGTCCTTCCTTCCCCAAGCCTCATGCCAGACCCCTGGTTTTGCTATTGAAGGGACACTTAAATGGTATTTTTCCAGAATGAGGACTTTTAAAAAACAAGGTAGAAGATAAACTCCTGACTGAACTTTCAGACAATGCCACCATTCTCCCCTCCTGGTGAGCCAGGCAGGTTTCCAGCCCCAGCCCTGCCCTACCCCCTTTGCTGATGCCATGGGTTTGTGTTTCTTTTTTGTCTCAGCAACTGCCAAGATGAATCCATCTGCCCAGAACGGCCTTTTGGTCAGCAACAGCTGAAATGTTTTGTGCCACAGCTCGGGAGTGATGCAAGCAAGATGTTTCCTTTTCCTTCTGAGGCAGTGTGTGTGTGTGTGTGTGTGTGTGGCAACATACCAAGGAAAGTGTGGATAAAAGGTAAATTTGGAATCCAGCCCTAGGAGAGCAGCTCCAGCTGCAAAACGTGTGCGTTTGATGCAGAAGAGGAGATGAAACTCAATACACTTTAATGAGTTCTGCCTTGAGATTTTTGGTTTATTTGAACCTAAATATCAAAGGGAAAGCTATTAAGTGATGGAGGCTGTTTGCTTGCACAGATTAGATTAAGCAAAAACAAACCCCTTGCAGACAAAACCCCCCTATGCAATTTCATGAACACTTGCAAAAGAAAAGCTCACACTTCAGACCCTCTCAATGCTGTGGGCTCATCATCTGCTGCTGCTGTGATGCAAGATGCCTCCTGAAGATGTAACCTCCTCCCAAGGTTTATTAAAATCAGCCAAGGGACTCAGGCTATCACCTGAGGCAGGCTTGGGTAGGAAGGGTTCCTGCTATTTATTGTTTACTACACAGATGTCAGTGCCAGGTCAGGACTGTGAGCATTTATTGGGCTGTCACACCAAGTAAAGATGTGAGGTACCAAGGTTTGCACACCAGGCTCTGGGTTCTGCTTGGGGACCTTCTGGATCTTTTGGGGATGAGGTCCAGGATCACCAGGGAACACCTGGTGGAATTTGAGGGTGCTGCTGTTGCTAGGTAAGGGGAGACCACAAGGCTGTGGGGCTGAGGGAGGTTCTAGCAGCTTCTAATGAGCATGAGCAGCTGCCCCTAGTTAGGGAGGGTCAAGCACCCTATGAGCCAGCACTTGGGTGAGGTCTATATAAGAGCACCCCAACAAATGCAGAAGCTTCTGGAAAAGGCTGCTGTGAGGGAGGAACTGGCTCCATCTGTTCCAGCATGAACAATCTCAGGTATGTTGGTGGCACACTGTGAGGCAACTTGGATGTTGGTGGGGTTTTGGATGGTGCACTCCCCATGCTGCAAGGAGTGCCCAGGGCCTTTCTCTGAGTCTGGGAGAGATGGTCCTCTGTCTGCAGGGTGGATATTGCCCTGGAGGAGCTGCAGGAAGCTGTGCAGCACCAGAGAAGCTCCATAGGAAGGAGACAGGATCTCCTCTGGAGCTCAGGAGCTAGGAGAGACTCAGCCCCCATCTGCAAGAGAGAAGCAGGCAGTGCCTCCCTTCCCTATCAAGCTAAGTGAAACCTCTGGAGAAGGAGAAAGGTGGAAAATGGTGGCTTTTGTGACACCAAGAGGTTCCTGCCCCACCTAAGGGCTCACAGCTACAAATATATTTACCACCCCTGAAGTTAAGGAGGAGCCAGATGTCCCCATCTGTGGGTGACCTGACCCTAAATGGTACAAAACCTCCAGGAAGAAGGGGTGAGTGATTGTAATTGTGGGTTCCTTGGGTGACCTGGAAGGGTTATGAGCAGCGAGGGATGAAGTGAGGAAAGCCAAAGCCCAGCTCTATCTGGCACGTGATGTCAAAGTCCAGAGGGGCTTCTATAAGCATGGAGGTGACAAAAGGAAGACAAGGGACAATCTGGGCACACCAGGGGTTGGAGGAGCACTGAGGGGGACTGAAAATTGGCTGAGTGAGTGCACCTGGAGAGTGCTGCTCAATGGTACAACACTGAGCTGAACGTGGTAACCAGGGGCAGATCTGGGGGTCACCACTGGGTCTGGTCCTGTTTAATGTCTCCATGAATGATGTGGGAGAGTGGGCAGAGCATTCCCTCTGCAGGACCCAGCAAATGGGGAGGAGTGGCTGGTATGGCAGGAGCTGTGCTGCTATTCTGAGGGACCTGAGAGGCTGGAGAAATGGGCTGAGAGAACCTCCTGCAGGGTAAGTGCAAAGTCCTGCACCTGGGGAGGAACAACCCCAGGCACCAGGGCACCCTGGGGGGCTGGCTGGCTGGGAAGCAGCTGTGCAGAAAAGGCCCCCCCAGGGCATCCTGGTGGAGTCCCCAGCTGACCATGATCCAGAAGGGTGGCCTTGTAGTCCAGACAGCTACTGGTACCCTGGGCTGCATCAGGAGGAGCACAGTCAGACTGAGGGAGGGGGACCTTCCCCTCTACTCAACTCTAGTGAGCCTACACCTCAGTGCTGTGTCCAGCTCAGGGCTCCCCAGGACAAGGGAGACATGGACATACTGGAGAGAATCCAGTAAAGAACCAGTAATACAGTGAAGGGACTGGAGCATCTCTCTCATGAGGAAAGGCTGAGAGAGCTGGGGTTTGTGTGTGGAGGAACTTGCTAATAATGTGCATAAACACCTGAGGGGAGGGTGCAAAGACAGAGCCAGGGTCATGCCAGTGGTGGCCAGTGACAGGACCAGAGGCAACAGGTACAAACTGAAACACAGGAGGTCCCCTCTCAACATCAGAACAGTTTTTTTATTGTTAGGGTGCCAGAGGTGGACCAGAGAGGTTGTGGAGCCTCCATTCTTGGAAATAGTGAGAGGACACCTGGACATGAGATGGGGCAACTGGTTTTAGGTGGTTCTGCTTGACCTGGGGAGGCTGGACAAGATGACCTTTGGGGAGGTCCTTTCCAGCCTCAACCATTCTGTGATCTGATGGGCTTTAGGCTGAAAAGAGCTCAGCTGTATGATCCCCAGAGCTGCCCGTGGCTTCTTCAGGCAGCAAATACTGAAAGCAGAACAGGAAGGCTTTGACAAAAAGAGCAAAGCAAGCCTGGCATTATGTAATGTCTCGCTGGTAGCCTCCTCAAAGCAACACATGATTCACTCCTCCCATCACCCATCTAACTCGTTATAAATCAACAGCAACCTGAAGGAAGTCACTCTGAGGAAAATCAAGCTCACAAAGTAGGAGAGTGAGCAGTAATTTTGTAAAATAGAGGCTTGCAAGCTCGTAAAAGCTAACTCCACAGGCAAGGGCCAACAGGCATTCAGCATCTAAAGCATCATGCACCACTTTTTGAGTAATATAATCCCCTGAAACCAAATAAATACAATGCCTCTATGGGCAGAAACAGAGAAAGAGGATTCAGCAGTAATTCTTTTTGTTCTTTTGGTAGTAGTCAGTCATTTATATTAATGAACAGCAACAAAACTGAACAAATTCATACTCAGTTCAACACCCACATCCAAAAAAAAAAAAAAAGAAAGTAACTACAATGGCTTGATTCCTCTTGATGGCAACAAAAGAGAATTTTCTCTGGAAGTATAAAAGTATTTTGCCAGTATTTTGCTTTGCAGATTCTGAGTGGCTTCAGGGTAAATTATCAGTGATTGCAGCTAATATCAGGATACAGTGTGAGGCACTAAAAAGATAATTATGAGGAAATGAGGAATTATCTGCTGTTGAAACAATAGATCAATTATGAGGTACAGCACTGGAGCTGCAGAGCAGCATTCTTAGGCTCTGAGGGTACTGTCTCCTCTTTCCCATCAACCAAAGAAGAACCCGTAGTTATAAAGCTTAATTATTCTCCAGGAGTTTGAGCTCGTTGACTAATTAGCCTCTTGTTGAGACAATACAGCAAAGGAATGAATTCCAATTGTCTGCAAAACCAGGATGGCACAGCCCTGGTTCTTCCCTGGGCATTTCTGCCTCCTGCCCAACCACTACGAATGCAACAGCCCTGATATTCCTAGATTTAGGATGACTGAAACACAACAGTCCTAAGCCTGAAATAAAATCAACCTCAGGAAGGAAACCTTTTGGGGGAGGGGAGGTACTGATAAAGAGAATGTAAGCGTGAGGCAGTATGTGATAGCAGCCAGAGTTCCCTTTCTGCTGCTTCCACAAAGTGTGGTGAGCAAGGTCCTCCTCTGGTGCCCTCAGTGCAAGTGCAGACACATTTGCAGAGCTCTCAGAAATGGAGATGAAGCTGCATTTGATGGCCATGTTCTTACAGCAGTTGAATCCTTAAAGCAGGCAGGCTCTCAGGAGCATTTAAACCCCAAGATTTCCAGCCAAAATGGTTAGGAAGGTGAAGATGGAAGTTTAAGGGAGCCAAATTCTTGTCTCAGACCACTATAGGTAAGAGCTACCTCAGCCAAGAAACAGAATCTTGCTGGATGCAGCATAATACCACCAAAAAGACAGAAAAGCCTCTGGCAAATGGGTTCATCCAGCACCTCCCATCATCCTGGTAAAGAAAATGCTTGGATGTCTGGGCCGTTGAGCAAAATGGAGTATCTGCAGGAACATGTTATATGAGTGAGCTTTCAGGGGAGCTCACTGCATAGGAAGTGCAAACACTGGTTCCTAAAGTGGTGCTGATAATACTTGCAGTTAGTAAGCACACAGGAAGCAAAAATTTTGCATGACATATGCTTAATACTGAGATGGGAGACACCCAAGGTTTGTTTTCTACCTTCACCACTTCACCTGGCTTTTGTGGCATTTCAAAACCACTGAACAGCTGGTAGTGTGCTGAATCCCCAAAATAACTGCTGTCTCTTCTTCACTGAAGCAGAATTCCTCTTGAAATCCACATCCTTGAGAACCTGCATTTCCTGACTGCTCATGGGAGTGTCCTGGTGCTGAGTACTTGGATTTGTACCTTCTCTATCCCCACTGAAAGCTATGGGAGTGAAGGAAAGCAGCCACAATTTGTTCCTGAGCAGGTTAGCTCTAAACACCCATTTTACATCCTGAGGGGAGGGCTTTCAGGTTTTACACCCCTTTTGCTCAGTGTTGGAGATTTGCCTCTTCTCCCTTACCTATGTTTTGCTGCCTGCTTGGGCAAGAGTCCTAAGGGTAATTACTTGGCAATTAAAATGTAGTGACCAAGTTTTTCTGAAGATGCTTTTGAAACCTCTCTCTGGCAGACTAGAGAGCAATGTGAAAGAAACTGCAGATTGTCTGTCTATCCACTCTGTCACCCACTTTTTAGATGCTTAATTTACATCAGTGTGACAGCTGCACCAAATCTGATTTCCTAAAAGGTGCCACGTGAAAGCAGAAAGATTAAAACCCATTATATAGGTGCTCCCAAAGAGCCAGTTCAGTGTGAGGTCAAGATTAATTACTGCCTTAGCCAGCACACTGCTGCGGGTGTGCAAGGAAAGCATCTTTCCCACAGGCCCTGGGGGAAGGCAAGCTCCACCACACCAGTGCTGCTCACCTCCTCAGTTCTGCTGCCTGCCTCAGGTACACCAAGAAGCAGGTGAGCACAGGAAAGCTGTAAGGGGAAAATGGAAGAGGCAGGGGAAATGCTCAGAAGTGTAAAAAGCTGAACTGCTGACTCGAGAAGCTCATCCCAGGGCAATGACACAAGCAAGGGTAGGGGCACTGAACAGCCTTATGTTTGGACATAAACATTAAATTAGTGAGATCAGTAACAAATAATCTGAAAATAGGGAAATAACACTTTTTAGAAAGTAAATGCCAATTGTGTCTAAGTGTAATATAGGGTGGCAGCCAGGTAGCTCTGGATCCTGGTGTCTGGAAAACATCAGTCCCAAGACATGGCTTGTCTGCTCCCTCAGGTGAAGTCTCCATGAGGCCTTGAGGATGTAGGGACGTGGGACCATGGAACTACAGTCACTTCCCTCAGACTACACCTGAACCAAGACAAGCTCCTTTTACCAGCTGGCTGTGCAGAGGAGTGCAGGAGGGAAGGCTGCACAGCCAGCCTGAATGAGCCCCAGCTGGCCCCAGGCTCTGCTCCTCACCAGCCCCAGGAGGGGAGAGCTGGCAGGGGACAGGGTGTGTGGCACCCTGGTCCTGTGACTGCTCAGGGTATCCCACACCTGGCAAACCTCTGGCTGTGCTGAGGCATGCCAGTGTCCCAACCTGCACCCAGGAAAGGTTCCTGTTAGTGAGAGTGGAGCAGAAACAACCCAGGGATGTGCTGTTTTGTTCACCGTGGTGTCTCATCAACACCCACTGCAGCCCTGTGACACCCCAAAAGTGAAAGCCTGGCCCAAGCACACATCCACCCAGCAGGACCTTTTGTGGAGAGGGTCCTGATGAGGGAAAGCTTTCCCATGCCATGATAGAAGCCACCTCAGTGTTTTTAATTGAAGACCCAGAGCAAACAAGGCACAGGACCCCAAGAATACAGAAAGGACACAGTGAAAGAGTCAAAGATCAGTTATGCCCTCTCAAACTATGCACAAGCTCCACACAGGGCTTGGAGGATAATGAGAAATATGTATACCATGTGAAAGTCGAGTTCCTGCTGGGGAGAAGCCAAGAGATCAGCTTCCCACATCCCATGCCAAGGCTTGTGCAGGCACAGATGTGAGTGAGCTGTCCCCCAGCTTTACGAGCCAGACAAACGACTTAAAAACCAACACTGAAATCATTTGCAGGGCTCCAAAATCAAACCCTGGAGACAAGGAAAAGATGCTGTGATTTGCCTTTCAAGAGAGGAACTCCTACTCAGCCTCACCTTGCAAGACCTGGGCTCTACACACATATCCCCCAGCTTGATCTCAGGGCTGAGGCAGCTGGCAGCCCCAGGGAAAGGGGGCACAGCCCCATCTGCCACCCCTGCAGGGAAAAGGTGAGAGATGCTCCCCAGAAAGGGGAGCTTAAACACATTCATTTTGCTCAATTTCAATGGTTAATTGATAGAAAAACCAATCTCGCCCTCCTGGCTTTTCAAGGGGCTGCACCACGTACAGGTTGTCACAGCACCCTGTGGAAAAGACATTTTGGGAGCACACAAAGGCTGATGCTGAAAAGAGTTTTTTTGAAAATTCAGCTTTGAAACGGTCTTTTAACAGCTTGACTTTTAAGAGCAGGGAAGTATGAGGGATTGTGCCTTTTTTTCCCCTTTCCTTACAGGGTCAAAAGGGGAGGACAAGGGAACAGGTTTTTCCGTGTTTTGAAGCAAGTCTGCATGAAAGAACCGGCGGTAACCTCCCTCCTTGGGTTCACCCCAGTGGAGACAAGATTTACAGAACACAACCTCACTCTTCTTGCAAGGAAACTTCTCCCACAGCAGCCGAGACAGCAGAGAAAGAAAGAAGGGAGGGAGGAGGGAGGCAGGAGGAGAGCGCAGCCCATCTCTGCAAACAAAGTGCTGGCGGAGACAAGGGAACAAAACCCAATTCCCTGCGTTGCGAAGCGGGCTGTGACACAGAACCACACCTGGGGCAGGGATGCTGCTCATCAGGGGACACCGAGGGGACACCGGGGGGTGCGGGAGAACACGAGGGGGGGGGTAGCGGGCACACCCGCTTGCACACACACAGACACCGCACCGCGGGCAGGCTTCGCACACCCTCCCGCAACGCACACGCACCTTGATCGTTCAACGATGGGATGCACAGCGCGATCCCCCACACACACAACCCCTCCGCCATCCCCTCCCTGTGTACCCACCCCGCACCCCCCATTCCCGCCTCACCTCCCCTGCGCGGCGGCGGGGTGCCCGGCGGGGCCCGGCCATCAGCACCCCATAGCGGGGCGGCGGCGGCGGGGCTCCTCCGCGGCGCTTCAGCACCCTGCGGGCCCCATCACCGGGGCGGTAGCGGCGGGGGCCGGCGGGCTCATGTCGCCATGGCGGGGGCCGCGGCAACGGGGGTGGGGGGGGGAAAGATCGGTGAGGGAGGTGTGGGGGAAAGGGAGGCGGGCCGCCACCGCCGCCGTGCGGGGAGGGGAGGAAGGGAAAGGGGGAGGGGGGGAAGGATTTAAAATAAAATAAAATAAAAATTAAAAGGGAAAGGGGGAGGGGGGGAGCGAGAGGCAGCCCGCAGCCAGCCGCTCTGCGGGGGGAGCGGGGCAGGGAAAGAAGGGCCGGCGGGGCCGCCTCCCCTCACGCCCTTCCCGCCTCCCGCGCGGGCGGGGCGCAGCGCAGCGCCGAGCGGCGTTCAGCACCACAGCGGGAAGGAGGAGGGGGACAACGCCAACACCCCCTCCCCAGCCCCACCCAAACACACACCCTATGCCCTCCGCCATCACACGCTGCGGGCCTCGCCCACGCGCGGAGTGGGAGAGCGTCCCGCTGTGGGAAGAGGGTATGAGGGGAGGGACTATCTTTTTTCGGGTCGTCCGGCGGAAGGATCGCGGGGATGCCTGAGATCCCTCCGCGGCGCCTGCGCGGCTGTGGGGCGGGCGGGATGGCTGAGGGAGCTCCGGGGGAGGTTTCCCCGCTGCGGGTCCCGGGGTGCTGGGGCTTTGGGTCCCTGCCCGGGAAGTGGCTGCGGGAGGTGGGTCGGAAGCGGACAGGACCTCCCACTCACTCCTGCCCCACTCACTCCGTCCCCTGCCGCCGCCACCATCAGGGGAGGTTAAAGTTGGCGCCTTTCAGCGACGCTTGGGCAGCGGGCGGGTTAAAGCTTTAAAGTTTCATTTAAAACGCGGGCGAAATGATAGGCGAAGCCGTTTATTTACAAACACCTGGGTGCGTTCAGTAAAAAGCTTCGAGTTGGCGGTGCCGTGGTGCCCGTGCTCTCGGCTTGTGTGAGGGGCCAGAGCTCCCGGTCAGGGCTGGAGCTGCCTTCTTGCTCGGAAGGGGAATATTCCCCTTTCCTTGCTTTATTTACTCATTTAGACCTCACTTGCCCAGCCCAGAGGAGGAGGATTTACGGTGCTTTTCCTTCTGGTTTGCAGATGGGTCTGGCAATCCCCCTGAGCGAGCAGAAGACGGGCTGGGAGTGCCAGGGAAGCTGAGGTGTTTCCTCACGGCTCCGTTTTATCCCTTTTGTCCCCTCAGCTTAAGAACTGGACGGCTAAACTTGTGAGTGTTCAAATGTTTTATAACATAAGCATTTTATCAGGCAGGGCTGGGTGTGTGTGTGTGTGTGTTAAGACTGTAAAGACAGGGAAGAGAAAAAATACTTAGCATTAAAATCTTGGCCCGGTGAAGATGAGTGGCAAAACCTTGCTGTACCACTAGAGGATGGAATTAACAGATAAAAGCAAGAAGTTCAGAGCAAAAGCAACACATTTTCTTTAAACTCCTTCCAGTATCTCTAGTCATTAGCTTCAGACAGCACACAAAGGAGGATCTCCATTTGAGAGTGATGTATATCAAGCGTAGAAATCGCATAATGTTTATTTTCTGTTTATTCCATGACAAAATAACTCTGAATCAGTCACAAGCTTTTTTAACCCTTTCTTTAAATAACTCTGGGGCCACACAAGACTGGAATGAAAGGCTGCTTTCCCTGCAGCAACTCTCGTGTAGGGTGAACTGCTTTTCAAATCCAAGCTTGCTGGGTGCTGCTCCCTTCCATTTTTCTTACTTTTTATCGTGAAATAGGGTATGTCTTTTAGAGCTGGGTCCCACTGGAATTTTATCTAGCTTCCCCAGTTTTCATTCTGATTCTCCTGGCTCTTGTTGTTCAAGGATCAGTGTTTGGGGAGTCTGTAAAGCTGTTACAGTTTGCAAAAATCTGTTTGTGGCAGTGAGCAAGGGAAGATAGCAGAGCTGATGCTCCCAGCTGGGAAATTCTTGCTGGAGGTCTGGTTGGTGCTGTCCCAGGATTGTTCCACTCCAATTACAGCACTTCTTGTATTTTCTGACTGTTTGTTCACTGGATTTCCATCAGGGCCCTTCCCAGAACGTTTCACATGCCAGTGCTGGGAGCCTGAGGCAGTGCAGCACATCCTCAGAGCAGCAGAGTGTGGAACTGATGGTTTGGCAGGAACCTCCAGCACCAACATACCACAACAGAGTTCCTTTTATTCATCTTGTGCTGAATATGCCCTCAGCTGGGTATGGATGATTAGAGTCCTTTGTCCTCTGTTACAGCAGGAAGGGACAGTTGAGGCAGCACCCCACTGAGTTAAAAGTGCTATCAACTAGTCAGCTACTGGGTCAGTACTCCTGACAGAAACCCCAGAGCTGAGTCAGCTGGAGCAGGAGGCACCTCAGAGAGCCTCACAGGGTGGGCAGTGAGGATGAGGTCTCCCAGGACCCTTTCCCAGGTCTGAGCACAACCTCCCAGGGGTCACAGTGGCAGCACGGTTGTACACATGCCAGGAGGAAAGACACAGCGTGTGCCAGAGCAGCTGAGGGTCATGGTGGGCAGGCTGTGAGTTAAGTGGTGGCTAAAGGGTTTAGAGAGACTGCTGAGAAAGAGATGGAGGCATCCAGCAAGAACTCTTTGTGCTGGGGCCTGTGGCCCTGGGGAGAGAGCAGAAGAGGTGGTATTAAAGCTAGGAATAAAATGTACCCAGTGAGTGTCATGAAGAGCAGCTGGAAGAAGGTCACTGCTCCACCCCCCACAGGTGTTCTGCATGCAGGGACTTGGCACACTCAACAAAAACCTGACAGCTTGGAACAGGAGAAAGCCCCCAACCCCTGGGGGGGAATGAAGTGCATCTGTTTTAAAGAGACTGGAGAGTACAAGTGCACTGGCACAGGCTGCAGGCCCAATGGACTTGCTCTCTGGGGGTGCAGAGGGCTCACCTGCCTTTCAGCTTAGCCACTGCCTGATTTTTCTACCTCTGAGACTCTACATTGCCAAATCCCAAGATGTTGAAAAGGGAAGGACATGTATCTTGGCACCAGACGTTTCTATCTGAGCTGTTTAAACACCCTTCAGAGGGAAAAACAGATGGTCTGGTGGTTTGGCTGTGTGTTCTGCTTTGGAGACCCAAGTGTTGATCACTGCATGACTTTTGACCAGTCAGTGAACCCCACAGATGCAAAGGTTAATACTCATTTTCATATCCAGCCAACTTCTCTGCACACAAAGTCCACCACGAGCAAGCAAGCTTGATGAGTCCAAATCTGTAGGCAGCCAGCAGCTTGAGAACAGAGATAAATTTACCCTCATGTCAGGTTGGTTGTGAGGCTAAATTCAAATATTTTGTAAAGCATTTGAGTGTGTCCCAAGGGGCTGGAGACATGCAAACATTTAATAATAATAATTTCTGTCTGTATTTAGCTGGTTGAGTTCAGTGTGGCCAAATAAGTGTAGTTATTCCTGTGTTTGTGCTTTGACTCCAACTTACTTATTTATTTTTTTTTTTTTTTCTGATCTGAGGTGTTTAAAATAGCAAGCAAATTTTGATCAGCCCAGAGGAGGCAATATTGGTGCTGGTTTAAACAACAAAGCACATGAAACCAAGGAAAAAAAACAGTTCTAATCTTTTTCAAACCAATCTAAAACATAATATTTGGTGAGCAGCAGCACTCCCTTTGAAAGTCACATTCCTTAGTGAAGTGGAAGGGCCTGGAGCATCTCTGCTGTCTGTAAGAAGGCTGAGGAAATCCTCCCAGAGGCATCTGAGTGCTGATCCAAGCAATCAGGAGAGATATGGATGCTGATAGCCCTGAAGAAACATCATCCTGAGGCTTCCTCAGGGCTTGGGAAGGTTTCTCTGCTTGGAGGGAACCCCTTTTTTCAAAAACTGGAATGAAACAGGTCAAAGGCTGCAAAGAAAGTTCCACTCTGTGTTCTTTGTGGAGAGGCAGAGTTTGCAAAACAAGGTTGTGGAACATTGGGAAAAGCAAGAGAAGGAACAGAGGAGAGTCCTAAAAAATAGTTTTTAGGGAGATTACCTGACAAGGTTTTGCTCAGCTTCCTAGGAGTCAGTGTTCATCAGATAAAAACCAGCAGCAGGCAGGAGCTCTCAAAGAGGATTGAAACAGGTTTGAGCACTGAACTGTCCTTGACCTCTGTGAAAACTGAACTCTGCAAAATCACTGGTTATTTTTGCAAATCTTACCCTTTCTCTCCAATGAATCAATCCACCAAGTGCTGATTTTCCAAGCGAGTAGCGTGGAAGTCAGGAGATACAAATTATAACACTGTTGTACCTTGAGAGTACATTAGTGCATTAGTGATGCTTGTTCTTACAGGCAAATATGTAATTGCCCTTTGAAAAGAAAATAATCTGGGATTCCTGAAGTATGTGGCAAAGGAACAAAAGAAACTGGATGCAGGCTTCTTCATTTCTTTCAGCTTAAAATGTAGTTTTCCACTGCAGCTGGACACACAAACCCTGGCTTCAGTTTCACAAGCAGAATTCATCTGCTCCACGCATGAAATTGAAGCTAAATTGTTGTCCTGGCATGGAACAGGAAGCAGCATTTGGCCAGCAGGGAAGACCCAGCAGAAAGCAAGCCCCCTTTTTGAAGTACCCTGTGTTGGTTTACTTTTTCCAAAACAGACAAGAAAAAAGAAAAAAAAAGCAGCATGAATTCTCTATCAAAATACTTGCCAGCTTTAGGAAAAAAAAAACAAACAACAAACCAACATGACTTTAACAAAATCAAATGGCTTGCACACTGTCTCAGATACCTGAATCCATTTTTGAATAAGGATAACAAAAAAAGCAGCCAGTGTGTAGTATGCACAGTCAACAAATTGTGCAGTCTGTTCCATCTCTTTTAAATCAGTTTTAGTGCTCAGCTATCATGCCCAGAGAGGCAGGCACTTGGGTTTGATTGTAAGCCTGAGAAAAGCATGTTAAAAGCAGCCTGTTGGCATTAGAAATCATCAGAAGCTGAATCACAGGAGTGCCACATCCAGGGTAACAGGGTCTCTTAGGACTTGTTCCACTCTGCTTCCCTACAGTCTCTTGCAACTTCTTCCTCACAGCAGGAACATAAATTATTTACTAGGAAAACAAACCCTGCTATTTGAGCTGCAGAGGATTCCCTTACTGTCTGTTCCCACCATGGAGTTGCTTCAAACGCTGAGACACACTTCTGCTTTCATCCAGAACAGTGAAATACATGCTTCAGTTTAGCAAATGAAGAACCTCTTTCACATCCAGAGATTTAATTCAGAGAGGAGAACTGCAGGCACTAAATTACCCTTTTTACCTGATTTATTTTTACTAGATAAACAGCCCCACAGTGGCATTGTCTCAGCCAGCACATCTATTTTCTGTGGTTTGCTTTCCTATTTGGAAAATGTTTTAATCAATTCCATTTAACTTGGTGCTAGTAAAAACTTCAAGCTGTGTCCCTCAGCTTAGGGACTGCACCTGTAAATCATTGGTTTGTCCTAAAAATGAGATGAGCAGGCAAAAACCCACACATTGCAACAGGCAGGAACATGGACAGGAGACAGGAATCTATATGCTCCTCTACAGCAGTTCCAGTTTTACCCTTTCAGTATTGGCAGTGTGAATGACATCATGGAACTGCTAGCTGCTAAGTAGTATTTCAGGCACATTCCTCCTTAATTTCATCCCATTTCATTTCATATATATGATCTATATGAATTCATGCCTGAATTCCAGCTACTGGAGGCAAAATGGAAATCCTTCACAGTTCAACTGTGTGTATCCAAATCTTTTTGACCTGCCCTTCTACAGGATAAAATGGTGCCCAATTTTCAAATTGCCATCTGCCTTCTAAGCCATGGATAATTTCATTTGAAAAGATGTGTTTTCTGGAGTCTCTTTCTAAACTAAACTATAATTTCTTGATGGCCTTCTGCAGAAGCAGAAAATTAGACTCTTGCAATTGAAGTTCAATAAGTAAATGGGCATTACAGAGGTGTTAACTGCAATAAATAGTCATAAAATCAAAGAGTAGCAGGGTGGAAGGGGCCTCTGGAGGTTTTCTGGGCTAAACTCCTGCTCAGAGCAGGGCTGGTTTCGAAGGTAAATGAGGTGGAATAGTTTTCCACGTTGCAAGTAGGAAAGGCAATGGGTAAGTGCACAAGAATGGACAACAGGGTAATGACACAGCTACCCCAAAAAGCCTTCAGCTGAGGCAACTTTCCTGGCCTTCAGGAAGGGAGAAAATGTGAGTAACAACAACTTTAGGAATTCATTCTCTCCTGCTTATTTAACATAGGCTTTCTTTCCTACATTCTTCCCCTTCCAGATCATAAAAATTCCTTTCTTTACATGACTACTTAAAGGCAATTCATGTTAATTACCTGACTGTGATTATGTTTCAGTGTAGACATCATCTTCTGTAGTTGGATAGTTTCTGTTCTGGAGAGTTTATGTTGATACCAGCATTGTAGCTGATTACCTTGCAGAACATCCTGTGTTTCTGTGACACTTGTACCCAGGCCTTTTTAAATGGGTAATTTGCTGCCCAGTGATTTACACTTTGCTGTGTGTTTGCAGAAGCTCTTTTGGAGAGAAGAAAGGCTGCAGATTTTACACTCCTGTTTGCTGAAAATCACCTGGATTCAGAAGTTTTCCTTTCCTGTCCTCACTCTGGAATCCTTGCTGGTAGGGTCTGGCTTTTCTTCTGCTGAAGGAGATGGGAGCTTTGCTGTGGAGTGCAGTGACAGCAGGAGAGCAGACACAGCAGGCAAGGTGTCAGGGGGGATTTTCTGCATGCTCTAGAAGTATTTAGAGAACTCTGTGATACCTGATCCTCAACACAAGGTTAGCTCTTGAGTTAGACCCAGATATTTCCAGACAGGCAGAGCTACCTTCTGCCTGTACATCTGAGAGAGCAGGGAGGAATTACTTCTTCTGACAAGTATCAAGGGTATGTTAGTGAAATGTGCTGGGATATTGTAGCTTAAGATAGAACTATGCTGGAAATGTAACTGCAGCTGTTACTTGGGAAACATCTGTGGTACTGCACATGGAAATTTGTACATCTCTGTTCACACTAGCACAGAGCAATTAATCTCATGAAACAAAGTATAAATGATTACTGGGAGATATGAGAAGGGTGTTATGTACCAGTGGACATGAAATGAGTAAAGGTAGTTGTCCTTTGGAAAAAGGGAAAAATAAGAGGAATATTCCATTTCTGGCATATGAAATAGAATCAGATGGGCAAATTGTGAGACTTCCAGAGCTCCAGCTGCTACTTATTTGAGTGAGAACAACCAAACCATTGGACTTGAGAGGGGAAATTTTTTTACACTTAACAGTTGTGAAAGAACCTTCTGTCTGTGCTAATTTGTGACACTCTGTGTTTGTGTAGTCAGACAAAGAGAAGAATATGCCCACTGACATAATTTCTTATTTACACTTCATGCTTATCTTTATGCAGTGTGTAAAAGACATTGCCCTGAAGAACTCAATTTTAGCAGGACATACAGGAAGGTCAACTTAAATTTTGGTCACAGCACGTTAGATAATTAAGGGATTTTCCATCTCTTGAGGCTTTCAAATTAAGCCTGGGTCATCAGGAGGTGTGCTTACTGGGATGTGACAGCCTGTTGTGTTCAAGAACTCAGACAGGATAATCTGAAAGGAGACATTGTGAGGAATTGAGGCTGTCTCTGATAAGACAGCAGAGAGCAGCACAGCTGAGTGGTGGCCCTCAGTTTGTCACTGCCTGCTGCTGAGGCCTGGGCTGCAGTGTGTGCCCTGTCATGGCATCTCCCAAACAGCCAGCGATGAGCCCTGGGCAGCAGAACACCTCTGCATGGCTGTTGATTCTCTCTTTGCTCTCAGGAAGCTTGCTCTGTGTGATTAGAAAAGCAGAAGTCAAGATGGAAGCATATTGCTGTTGTCTGGTGGGTGCTTTGTGCAAAGGGCCTCTCAGCCTCTTAACTGTTCCATCCAAATTTTATACAATGGATTTGCACCATATTAAAGCTGAGAATAGATTTAAAATACCCATTCCCAGTCCTTAGAGCTGAGTCCCTCCTAGCAGATCATTTAACTCACCAGCTGCCTGGTTCTACAGTCAGCAAGGTGACTGCTCTTTTTTTCTTGGTTTCACTTTTATTAACTCATTGAAATTCCATTTATGAGGAATCCCTGGGATTGTCAAAATGCCTTCTGAAATTAGGCACAGCTACCTTCCTGAAAAAAAATTCTTTAAAAAGCCTTCAGAACAACCTTGCCTAGAATTATCTTGTCAATTAAATAAAAGAACCCACTTGAAGCAAGTGACAAAAAATACACAGTGACTAAAACACACCTTCAAGTAACAAATTGTTATTAAAAGAGACCTTTAAGCAAACTGCTAGTTATGTGGTCATGCTTAGACAAGCACAAGGTTATTGAAATGTACAGCTTGCTTTCAGCCAATTGAACTTGCACAGAAGGCAAATTATTGCCCTAAAAGCACTGCAGTCCTTTGCTCAGGTGTTTGCTCTCATTCTGCTGCCTCCTCTGACATTACACTCCCTGCCCAACAATGGCACTGGGCTCAGAATTGGGTCTGCAGCTTCAGCTGCCATTACCAACACTGCCTGCAAAGTCTCCCTGCAGAAAATGGATATGTGCATCTGATATGATTATCTGAAGAGGACAGGAAGTGTTATTTTAACAGACTTGAAGATGGAATATAGATTTCTAACAACAGCTGTACTGGAAATAAGTGAGACTGATTCTCAGCTCACAAAGAAACCCACCCAGCACACAAATCATGAATAATAATTGCATTCACTGGGTAACTCATGAAATGTGTCACAGATCTGGAGCCTCCCTGCTTCTTTCCTTTTCCTCTGTGCACAGGGAGTGGAATTTGGACAAGGTGGGGCAACAGCAACCCGTGAGCAACAGAGCTGCAATATTCTTGACGTGGCAGTGGTGAAGTAACCCAGGAGCACCTTTCCCCTTCTCACCCTCTGTATGTGAAGGCTTGCAGGGATGTGGGGGTGTAGTTCCCCCTTCCTCCTCTCGTGCTGGAGCCATTTCTCAAGGCCTCCAAAATGAGACTTGGTGGTGTTACAGGAATAAGCTGCATTGGGTGTTGTGTTTGCAATCTGGGGAGTTAGCTCCTTTACCACCTCTCTGGGTCTTTTCAGCTCTGTGTAGAGGTCTGCATAAAAACACCAGCAGCACCAGGGACTCTGTTGACTCTCCAGACACTTCCTTAGGCTTTGCCAGTAGCAGGGCTCGTGGATTTTTGTGGCTACCAGCATTCTGTACATGGGCTTGCCCAGAGCCATGGAATAATAAGTCAGGGGCCTATCCATGGTGTTATTCCTTGTACAAACTCATTTTATATCAGGGAAAACTCTCTGTGAAGACTTGGAATTTCCTCCACAATCCCAGGTTTTTGCACTGGAGCCAAGTGAATGTAGCTTGGTTTACAAGTTTTATGCCAACTACTATCAAGGGAATCAGAATATCTTCTAGGAAAGATGTGTTTTTCATTAGACTTTTTGATCTCTCTTCTAGTAAGTGCATCCTGGTACTCAGAAGTTTCTGTGGTGTCAGAGGGAATCCAGAAATGCTTCCTGTGACAGTTTAATGTCACAAAGTACATCTGATGAAAGCAGATAGATGAGTGGGGAGGAGATCAGTGCATTTAAACCACCATAAACTGAATGAAAACAAACCTGATGTGAATTGAGGCAGATCTGAAGTAGTCCCCTTCAGTGCTTCACATCAACATTTCATCTCCTCTGGAAGTCTGCTCAGAATCCCAGAGTGCCAGGGTGGAAGGGACCTCAAGGATCCCCTGCTCCAACCCTTCTGATATTATTGTTTCTCTGAGATCTCTCAGCACCCCAGAGAGCTGAGACTTCAAACTTCCCAAAGTGGGGGAATCCCCCCCTTCCCCTGGGAGACCATCCCAAGGTCTGACTGTCATAGAATCACAGAATTGGCTGGGTTGGAAGGGACCTCAGAGCTCATCAAGTCCAACCCTTGATCCACTCCCGCTGCAGTTCCCAGCCCATGGCACTCAGTGCCACATCCAGGCTCTTTGGAAATATCTCCAGACACGGAGAATCCACTACTTCCCTGGGCAGCCCATTCCAATGCCTGATCACCCTCTCCAGAAAGAAATTCTTTCTCATCTCCAACCTAAACCCTGAGCCTCCTCTTCTCCAGCCTCAACACCCCCAGCTCCCTCAGCCCTTCCTCACAGGAATTCTGCTGGATCCCTTCACAGCCTCCTTGCTCTTCTCTGGACCTGCTCCAGCACCTCAATCTCCTTCCTCAGCTGAGGGGCCCAGAACTGGACACAGGACTCAAGCTGTGGCCTCCCCAGGGCTGAGCACAGGGGCAGAATCCCTTCCCTGGACCTGCTGGCCACGCTGTTCCTGATACAGCACCTTGTGCCCATTGCCCCTTGTCCTGCCCAGGTGACTCCTTGTGAACAGGGAGTCTCCAGCTGATTTGCAGCCCCCTTTAAGTTCTGAACATCACAATAAGGTCTCCCCTGAGCCTTCTCTTCTCAAGGCTGAACAGACCCAGTTTCTCAGCCTCTCCTTGTATGCCTGGTGCTCCACTCCTCTGATCTTCTTTGTGGCTCTTTGGGCCTTCTTCAGCCTGTCTGCATCTTGTTACAGCAGGGACCAAAACTGAACACTCCAGTTGATGCTGCTCCTTCAGTGCTTAACTGGAGTTTGGCCTTCTTTATACTTGGAAGTTCTGTTATTTAAGTTACACAGAGACACTTTTTGTCACAGGGCTTGGGTGAGTGCACTACAGGAGTACTTATACCTCCACAATGTTATAAATACAGCAGGGTTGGGGTTTTTTTTTGTTAAAATATGTGGTATCAGTACACAGCAGCTTTATACCAGCTTAAAAGCATATATAGTTTTATGTGTGTGTTGGTATCTAGAGTATGTACAAGGATGATTGATGCTTCCTCTAAATGTGCACTGGAATTCTAGGGTGTGTATATATATATGTGTGTCTATATATATTAGCACTATATACAACCAGGGTTCTTTGCACCTGGCTTGCCCCAAAAATATGAGGTGCTTGGCTCCAAGTACCCTGCAGTCAGTCAGCCAGTCAGTCAGTCAGCTGCAAGTGGCAGCTTAACAAAATCTTCAGTGAACAGATGGAGCTTCCAGACTCACTCCCTGGATATATCTGAAAAGCCTCTGGGTGCCCATCCAAGGAAAAAAAAAAACTACATAAATTTTAGCTTTGCAAAACAAAGCAATACACCTCAGCAGCACAGCTGGGCTGTTCTGAATGTTCCTGTGCAGGCTCACTGGGATTTCCCTTTGTGCTGAGCTCCCCCTGGTAATGGCAATTCCTCTCCCCTCCCCACCGGTGCTGCCAGGTGCTGTTTCTGACCTCTTTGCCATGTGTTGCAGCAGGAAGACAAAAATCACCATCTCAACGAGTTAAACCTATTAAGTTTCCATTGATTTGTGTTTGGGTCTTGCCAGCTAAAAAATATTTTCTGCTAAGTATAGCTCCCTGCTCTGGAGCAAACAAGTTGGGTGTCTTTTTTCTGCACCCTCCCTTCCTCATTTCAACAGCTATTTTGAACCCGGGGTGTGGTCACAGCCAGACACAGACACACTGGTCCCCAGATTTTTGTTCCTCTTGCCTGTGAACCTTTTCCCTGGCACCAAGCCTTGTTCAGCAAGCCTTGCTCTCCTTCCAGCTTTCAGGAAGCATATGATAAATCTGAATATATTCATTTATTTCAGAATTCTGAACCTGACCCACTTCCAGGAGCACGAGGTGAAACGTGTGAAATTACACTCCTCTGGACTGAAGGCAGGAGCTGCAGCAGCAGGGATCAAGTGGCACTCTCCTTTCAGGGCTCCTGTCAGTGGGAAATTCTGGCAGATTTTAAGCATCATTTAATCTCCTTGACCTGTTCCCTCACAAAGGGCCTGGTGGGGGAAAACCTGTATGAAGCTTTGAGTTCTGAAAGCTTTTGGCAATGTGCTGTCCCACTGCTTCTAAAAGCAAGAGGATCTGCAAAATGTTTCTCAGAGACATATCTGTGTGTATCTGCATATGCATGGAGCCTTTACATGTGCTTTAGGATAGGTATATATCTGTATAAAAATTAAATGTACACACTGAGGTTCTTTTATTTGCATGAAGAACCTACTTTTACTGCCCTCAGTTAAAAACACCCAACTCTCAAATCATCCCATTTAATTAAAACAGAAGTTATTCTTTTATATCTGTATGATGCTCCTTAAGGAGTTAGGAAGGAATAAGCAGGTCTCAAGGGCTGCTTAAGGGATTCTGGGGCTAATCTGGTTTGCTGCAGGCTCCCTGGATGTTTGACACTTTACCTGTACAGAACACCAGCTTGAATTACATTTGAAGAAAATGGTAATTCCTGCACGAGCTGTTGTCAGCACTGCAGCAAAGGAGGATGTTGGCCAAAGTAGACTTTTTTTTTATTTTAATTTATTTTTTTCCCCCCGAGTTAGATGCTAAGTCCCCAGTCATCATCTAAGCAGCAGTTTGGTCTTTGGGGAAGAAGAGAAGCAGTCAGAACCCTTCCAGCTCTCAGCAGTGCTGCTCTCCTGGTACAGCTGTCTTCCATTCCAGCAGAATGGAATAGCAGTGGGGCACTTAGGTTAATTAGTGGCTGGGAAGCCTGTGGAGCTTTCTGGTTAAATGGTTCAAAGGAAACTATTGTTCTCTGTCACCCCTATTGTTCTCACCTGGGTGTCCTGCTGCCAGTGGGCAGACTGCTTGTGTCTAGGGTGTTAATGACCATCAGGAATGCCTGTAATCCTGTTTCTGTTTGGAAATCCACATGCCACCAGGCCCAATTAACAGCCCTGATATCATCCCCTGCCAGTCAATACACAGCTATTAGCCAGCCATAAATACTGCCCAGGAATTGCTGCCCAGGACATGCCAGGGCAAGTTTTGCCAAGCCAGGCTGCATGATTGTTTAGCAAGGCTAATTAAAATAATGCATATTTAATTAATTGGATGGCATTGAAAAGTCTCCCCTCACAACAAATAAATGTGCTGAGTTTAAACATTGTCTTGCAGAACTAAAGGCTTCAGTGTAAATCTTTGCTTTTATTGGGATCCCAAAAGGTTTCAGATGGAGTTTCCTCCAATTTTCATTCCCTTTTCTGTTGGTTTCACACTGCCCTTCCTGCTCAGTGTAGCTCAAGAATTTCCCTCTCAAATGCTATCGTTGTTGTTTGTAAAAAATGCTTCTCTGTAGCTAAGGAATGTGTAACTTTCTTTTAATTTACTCTATCTTTAGGTTCCTAAAGAATGTCAGGAAGGAATTGCTATTCTATAAAGCACAGCATGTTACAGAACAGATAAAATGGGTTTTCTTCTAATACTGGAAATGCTTTTCATTCTACACACACACTTCCCTTTATCACAGGTAAATGCCACACTGAAAGAAAATTATTCCTTGCTTAAGAACAAAAAAAAAACAACAAACCCATAACATTTTATTTCCAGACCTTACCATGGCTCTTCCTTGGCCCAAAACACTTGCTTGGTCTTCCAGGTCCAGACAGCACAGGGTGCAGATTAATTTTCCCTGTTTATAATCCCAAAGCTGATGAGAGCATCACTTATCCTAAGGATCCTTGGGGTTTGCTGGTTGTTTTTTTGTCTCAGTCTTACTCAGTACTTTGCATTAGATCAGATAATTTCAGAGGAACGAAGATGGGGTCAGAGACCTTTTTCTGCCAATGCAGAGAGCCCTTCTCTGCAGGGAAAGTCCTGTTGAGCCATGCTTTTGTAACAGATTTTTCCCCCTTCAAATTACTTGAGATATGAATGGTAATTTTGCAGAGATTTCTCTGAGATTTGAATCAGGAAAGGGAGAGGAATGTATGTGGGTGTCACAAGTACCATTTTTAGAGTTGCCATTGTTTACAAAATGAACCTTTTTTTTTGGCTGTTAGGTAAACTGAAGCATATATTCCCCTATGTGGCTTAATGCAGCAGTTGAGGGAAGAAGGACATCCCTGCTCCATCTCTGTGACAGCAAGAGACACTTCAAAATGAGGAGGAAAAAAGTAGGGAATGCCAAGGACAACAGAGAGTGGAGCTCAGAGCCTCTTCCTGTGAACATCACCTGGCTGACACCACTGCAAGGAGTCCTTTGGAGTCAGCTCCATTATCAGGAATCATTGGTGTTCCAACTGGAGCAGATCTGCAGCCTGAGGAGAGCGTAAAACTCCTTTTATCACACACACACAAAAAGGAAAAACATTATAGAACTCGGTCACCGAGTCAGCCTGCAGGAATGCTGTGTTTGGGGGTGCTTGGATGTACCTGATGTACCTGGAAGAGTGCTGGCCTCTGTCAGGAGCATCCCGAGGGAAAGTTGGGTGTGCTCCTGGGCATTTGTCATCAAAATAAACTTGAAGAAACTGTTGGCTGCCATCACTGGCATAGCAGGCAGGAGCTGTGCCTAGAAATAGAGATTGGCATAGCAACCTGGCTGCCTGTTGTGTAGAAAGGCAGCTGATTTTTAAAGGCTGCCTCATTTGATAAACATTTGCTGCTTGCTGGAAGTGCAGAACCCGGCTGGATCACACTGAGCACTCATCTGCTTGAGTCACCCCCACAGCATGGAGACACCAGGAGTCACTGGGCTTTCCTTGGGTTTGTCCCATGACAAAGACTGGATGTGGCACTCAGTGCCATGGTCTAGCAACTGCTCCAGTGGGTCAAGGGTTGGACTAGATGATCTCTGAGGTCCCTTCCAACCTGGCTAATTCTATGATTCTATGATTCTATTTCAGCCTTGGTGTTTGTCAGGAAAAACAGCCCATGGAACACGTCAGAACAGCCCCACAGACCTGCCAGGAAATGATTGGATTTTGCCACATCCCTTTTGTTCAGCTTATCATTTGGTTGGGAAGCTCTTGGATACAGCCCCTGGCCAGCAATCTGCTGGGGGGGGGGTCGATGAAGCTGAACAGGAGCCAGCAGTGTGCCCAGGTGGCCAAGAAGGCCAATGGCATCCTGGGCTGGCTCAGGAACAGCGTGGCCAGCAGGTCCAGGGAAGGGATTCTGCCCCTGTGCTCAGCCCTGGGGAGGCCACAGCTTGAGTCCTGTGTCCAGTTCTGGGCCCCTCAGCTCAGGAAGGAGATTGAGGTGCTGGAGCAGGTCCAGAGAAGAGCAAGGAGGCTGTGAAGGGATCCAGCAGAATTGCTGTGAGGAAGGGCTGAGGGAGCTGGGGGTGTTGAGGCTGGAGAAGAGGAGGCTCAGGGGAGACCTCATCACTCTCTCCAACTCCCTGAAAGGAGGTTGGAGCCAGGGGGGGGTTGGGCTCTTTTCCCAGGCAACTCTCAGCAAGACAAGAGGGCAGGGTCTCAAGTTGTGCCAGGGGAGGTTTAGGTTGGAGATGAGAAAGAATTTCTTTCTGGAGAGGGTGATCAGGCATTGGAATGGGCTGCCCAGGGAAGTAGTGGATTCTCCGTGTCTGGAGATCTTTCCAAAGAGCCTGGATGTGGCACTGAGTGCCATGGGCTGGGAACTGCAGTGGGAGTGGGTCAAGGGTTGGACTTGATGATCTCTGAGGTCCCTTCCAACCCAGCCAATTCTAGGATTCTATGATGGCCACAGCTCCCCGGGGGTCCCTTCCACCTGAGCCGTGGGGCCCCCAATTCCCACTCTGGACACCACAGCTCTGATAAGAGCAGCTTTAGAAGCAGCTTTAGAAGAATCTTTTTCATCCTAAAAGCTCTGAAAACACCTGGCTGGAGCTGAATCTGACCCTTGAAGCTTTTAAATAGAGCTGTGAGATCCAAGTGGGCTTCTTGAAACCCTGGAGAAACAACATGAGGAGAAGGGGCCCACACAGAAATAGCGTGAGGAGAAAGGTTAAACCCGGGTGTTCCGTCCACGGGAGCTGAGCTTCCCTCAGCCTCTCCCCCTCCCCAACCTCGGGGCAGGAGGTCAGGTTTATTTTTACCCTTTATAAAAGCACAGGAGGGCTGTGGGGGGTGCCCTGGGGAGCACAGCTCCAGTCGGGCTCCGGTTGCCCCCGGTGCGCTCCGTCCCTGTCACGGTTGCTAAGGGCCGGGCTGTAGGCGGGGCAGAGGTAGAACCGCTCTGGCCAATCGGAAGAGAGAGAGCGTCAGTCGCGGCCAATCAGCGCCGGTAGGGGCGGGGGTAAAACGAGCTGCTGGCCAATCAGGGGAGGGGAGGGTTTGGGCGGACTTTTCAAACCGATGCAGCCGCCTCAGGGGCTCCGCTCTCCCGGCCCTTTAAAGGAGCGATGCGGCTCTTCCCTGTCTCCCTCCGCCGGAGCCTCGCATTCCCTCTGGAGCAGCGCGGCTCCCGCCCGCTTCCCACCGGACAGCAGCGCGGCTCCCGCCCGCTTCCCACCGGACAGCAGCGCCGCGGGGCGGTTCTGGCACTCCCTGACCTCCGAGCCCTTTCGGGAGGCGCCCCTAGAGTGCGTGACTGGAAGCGGACTATTTGCCCTCTCGGCGGCGCCTCACCGGCCGGGCCTATCCGGGAGCGCTCCGCGGGGGCCATCTGTGTGCCGGCAGAACAAAAACAACGGGGCGGGGCGCGACGCCTCCATTTTGATGCGGGGCTGGGGTGGCGGCGGCTGCTGCTGGGGGCCGGGGATGCTCCTGCTGCTGCTCCTGCCCCTGCTGCTCCCTCAGGCATCGCCGTGACTCGCTGGGGGAGGCGAGCGGGGCCCGCCGCGGGCGGGGGGCACAGGAGGCCCTGCCTGGATGCGGGGCCTGCGGCGGAGCCGAGCTGCATCCGTGCGGTGACGGGAGCCGGGCTCGCCTCCCCCTCCCCGCCGCCGAGGAACCGAGCGGGGAGGGCCGCGGGGAGGGCCCGGTGCCCTCTGATCACCGCCCCGGGTGAGTGTGCCGGCAGGGCCCCACTCCTTGTGGGGGTTTGTCAGGGCCCCTTTTGTTCCTCTCCCCGGGGCTTGAGAGGTCTCCGGCAAGAGGGGATGGGAATGGGAATGGGGAAGGGGATGGGAGTGGGGAAGGGGATGGGGAAGGGAATGGGGATGGGGATGGGGAAAGGCATGGGGAAGGGAATGGGGATGGGGATGGGGAAGGGGATGGAATGGGGAAGTGGATGTGGAAGGGAATGGGGATGGGGAGGCTCCCGGCTGCCTTTGTCCGAGGGGGGAAGCAGCTGCCAGGTGTTGACGCGATGTGTCTGCCCTGAAGGTAAAGGATCCGGAGGCAGGGGAGAAGATGAGCAGCGAGGCACTGTGGCTGTTCAAGCAGCTGAACCTCCACCTGGAGCAGGAGGGGAGGTTCCAGCCCCGAGAGAAGGGCATCAGCCTCATCGAGTGTGCTGCCGAGGTGAGGGGGCAGCGGGGCTGGGGGGGGGGTGGCTTCCTCAGAGCAGGAAATCGGGGGGGGTTTAAAAAAGACTCCGAGCTAACTCCGTTCCTTAACTTCGGAAAGTTATTTTTTTTCTCTATAAACGCCTTCGGGTTTAGTTCTGTCTTAATCTGTAGCTATTAAGATACACTGCACTATCAAAGGTCTGTGACCCACGGGGCAAGGAGAAGATTTAGGCGTTTCATATTGATGGATTAAGCTTCGAGTGAACACAGAGCCAAGAGAAATTTATTATTTTCATCTCGGGAGCTTAGCAGCAGTGTGTTGTAGCACTGCAGGAAGGCTGGGATGTCCCCTAGGCAAGTAGTCACTGGGGAAATGGCTGGCTTTTCACTAGCAAGGTTTAGGGAAACAAACCTAGAAGCACTCAGTGCTTAACAGCCATAAATAACCCAAGTGTAAACACTTCCTCATTAACCACCAGAGTTCTTTTGAGTCCAGGGCAGGCTTGCTTGCTTGCTTTCAGGTGCTTGTGGGGTTTTTGGAAGGGGCCTTAATGTTTAACAAAAGCAGTCTGTGAAACCAGTCTGCTTGTTGGATCTGAAAGCACAACTCTTGTCGCTTAAATATTGACCTGCAGGCAGAGAGGAGAATTAGCTGAGTTTGGTCATCTCTGTTCCCAGAGGGTCAGGAGTCACTGTGTAGGCACCCACTTGGTAACTGTTGTCTTAATAGAGCAAGTGCCTTCTTGGAGATGTGGTTGTGCTGGGTATTGCACCAGTGAGACTGGGGAACTGGCTGTAATCCATAAAGCTTGGGTGTGTTTTGAGTCTTAAGTACCTTTTTTATTGATTTTTCTTAAGTTAAGAGAAATGGAGCATCTTTGGATTATTAGAATTTGCTTTCCTTTGATCTGATAAAGGTGACTTAGGCAGTGAGTGGTCCCAAGCATCAGTGCTACCATGGAATAATTTTGACTTTGCTTCTCTTGCTGTAGAATGAAAATACTCTGTGTCCAAGACAAAGGAATGGCAAGGTGGAAGATCTGTGGAGTCTCACCAACTTCTTTGGTTTTGCAACTGAAACCTTTGTTTTGGCTGTTAACATTCTGGACAGATTCTTAGCTCTTATGAAGGTATTTTGGGGAGATGGGACCTGTTGTGGTGTCAGCTGGGAGTACATGAGCTTGGTGTGAAACTTGACAAAAAAAGGGAAGGTTGTGATTTACTCATTCTATGCTGGAAACATTTTTCAGGCCCTCCTATGTAAATTTAAAGTTCTTGCATGAAAGATGAGCTTCATTGGTGTGATTTATTCAGTATTTTATACTCTGGTCTCTCTTTACCTCTATAGGCAAGTAGCAGCATGGTTTATTTCTCCTAATTAGACTGTAGCCTTCACCATTTAGATACAAAAGACTAAGAAAGGAGGTGTTAAGACAGAACAAAACCAGCTTTTGTTCCAGACTATTTCTAGGTGCTGTTAAAAGCTTGGCTTAGCCCTGGACCTCCAAATGATTGTTGCCTGGATGGTTTTTCTGTGTGTGTGTTTGTGCTGCTTTATGGCAGATGATTTGAACCTAAACCAGTTCCCCCTAAACTGGCAGGGAAGCTACAAGTTGGATCAGTTCTCTGGTCTGAGTGTCCTTGAGGCTGCACCAGAAGTCATGCAGCTCCACGGGGGTGAATAGCAGGGGTAGGAGCAGGTTGTGGAGGGAGAGGACTGCCTGGAACAGGCTCAGGCTGGCTTTCTGGAGGCTTTAAACTGAGTGTAAGTGAGCACTGCCTCTTGGAGCAGCAGATTATTACAGTTCTGAGCCCAGCTTTAGTGGCTGTACAGTGCTGTGGAACATTTCAGCAGAGGGTGCTGAGCTGATGAACTTGCTCTGAATCAGCTGTGTCAGGCTGGAGCTGCCTCCCTGCCTCTGCTGGACATGAAACCAGTCCTGGAGGGGTGAGGTGTGTGAGCTCACTGACCTCAGGACTGCTGGAAATAGAATCATAGAATCCTAGAATTGTCTGGGTTGGAAGGGACCTCAGAGATCATCAAGTCCAACCCTTGATCCACTCCCACTGCAGTTCCCAGCCCATGGCACTCAGTGCCACATCCAGGCTCTTTGGAAAGATCTCCAGACACGGAGAATCCACTCCTTCCCTGGGCAGCCCATTCCAATGCCTGATCACCCTCTCCAGAAAGAAATTCTTTCTCATCTCCAACCTAAACCTCCCCTGGCACAACTTGAGACCCTGCCCTCTTGTCTTGCTGAGAGTTGCCTGGGAAAAGAGCCCAACCCCCCCCTGGCTCCAACCTCCTTTCAGGGAGTTGGAGAGAGTGATGAGGTCTCCCCTGAGCCTCCTCTTCTCCAGCCTCAACACCCCCAGCTCCCTCAGCCTCTCCTCATAGGGTCTGTAATAAGCAAATTCCTCTTCACATTGAAGTGTGAACCTGTGAACCAGCTCCCCTGGGTGGGTTAACTGTTTGCTGAGCAGTGTGCTTGAGCCTGGGGGGCTGGAGGTGTTGCTAGAGCTGCTTTTCATCCCCAGGTGAAGCCGAAGCATTTGTCCTGCATTGGGGTTTGCTGTTTCCAGCTGGCTGCCCGGGTGCTGGAGGAGGAGTGCAACATTCCCTCTGCTCCCGAGCTCATCCGCATCAGCCAGTGTAAATGCACTGTGTCTGACCTCAAAAGGATGGAAAAGATCATTTCAGAGAAGCTGCACTTTGAATTCAAAGCTACTACTGCCTTAACCTTCTTGCACTTGTACCATACTATTGTACTCTGTCATACCTCAGAAAGGTGAGTTGGGGTGGTGGCCTCTGTTCAGCCTTTACTTTGCCTCTTCTCTTGCTTCTGAAATGGTTGTGGTGTTGGCTGCAGAGGGGGCACCTGCTGAGTTTTCACTTCCTGACAGGTGAATTCTTGTTGATCCAAATGCTGCTTCTCTTGGGTGTCTTGCAGGAAAGAAGTTTTGAATCTTGACAAATTGGAAGCACAGCTAAAAGCTTGCAACTGTCGTCTGGTCTTTTCTAAAGCAAAAGTAAGTAGAATTTACTCTCTTTGGCTTCTGAGGTGGCTTTGATTCATGTCGTGTTGAGGTGGCTTTGTTTTTTCTTTTTTTTGTCCTTCAGCCATCTGTTTTGGCCTTGTGCCTTCTCACTTTGGAAGTTCAGACTTTGAAATCTGTCGAGCTGCTGGAGATCCTCCTGCGTGTTCAGAAGCATTCTAAGGTAAATGCTGCTTCTGTGGCTTGTTTTAGGGACTGCTGTACAATATTACACCCAGGGGACTCTTCCTGTCAGGGTACAATCTTTACTGTTGGGCAGCAGCTGAAATAAGCAGTGAAATGGATCTGGAAGCTTCTGTCTGCACCTTGTGTCACTAACACCATTTCACTGGTAGGATGCCAGAAGACAAAAAAACCCAAACTGCTGTGTAGAGAATGATCTCAGGTAGTTAATTAGCACTGGCACATCTTGGCAGCCTGGTACATCTCTAGATGTATGTTCTTGAGAAGCTTCCAATCAGTTTAAGACTACAGTGGCTGCTGGGCTGGTTGTTCTTTTTGCTCAAGTAACTACCATAGGATTTATAGCTTCCAGCTGCATAGTGTGTGTGTTGATGGTCTAAAACAAGCTTTTCACTCTTACAGTCAAGCTACCCCAGTTTCATGGCTTAGAAATAGTACCCTAGAATATGAGTAAAGTTTCATTTTACCTTTGGAAGCAATAAGGAAAGCATTCCCAGCAGCTGACAGGTGAACTTGTCAGCTTAACTCAGAGCTCAGTGTGGGCTTTTCTAGGAGGTGCTTAGGAGTTCAGCCTTAAAAGCAGCCCAGCTCTGACAAAGGTATTGCTGTTATGACTCACTTTTTGATATTTTTTTTTCAATTTTTTTCTGAGAAGGTAAAATGGAGGGAGGGGTTCTCCTTAGAACCTGTGTGTAATAGACTAAACAGATGCTTTTGGTTGGTTTTTTTTTTCCTTTCCAGATCAGTGATAGTGACCTGCTTTACTGGAGGGAACTGGTCTCAAAATGCTTAGCAGATTATTCTTCTCCTGAATGCTGCAAGCCTGATCATAGAAAGCTGGTTTGGATTGTTTCAAGACGTACAGCTCAGAATTTACAAAACAGTTACTACAGTGTTCCTGAGCTGCCAACCATACCAGAGGGTGGATGTTTCAATGAAAGTGAGAGGTTGGTAAAACTTCCACCAGGTGGTTAATTTGTTGGGAATTCTCATTTTCTGGAGATGTCTGTGGCAACTCTGATTAATTAGGCTGATTCAGTGCTACTTGAAAAACAAGTGCTAGCTTTTTGAAAATACTGGTGGAAGTAAAATGCATCTCAAACAGGAAGAAAAACAAAATGAGGAACTCACTGTGGTGGTCAAAAAGTGCAAGTGCTTTGTAGGTTGTGGGAGGGTGTTACAAAGCATTTAAGTCTTGTAAAATAATTTATATTTGATATCTTCAACTCTGGCTTCTTAGTTGGCAGGAGGGGTTTGGTAATAGGAGAAAGGAAATTGTACCTTGTTCTAAACAAACCCTGGTGCTGCAGAGTGTTTGGATCTGGGATGCTATAGAAGGAACAGAGCAGCTTGCACAAGAGCACACAGAAGTGAGGAGTTCTTAGCCACTTGCAAGGGGTTGTGCTTTGTTTAAATCACCTTTCCTCCTGTTCCTTCTAGTGAAGACTCCTGTGAAGACATGAGCAGCGGGGAAGAAAGCCTTAGCACTTCTCCTCCAAGTGGTCTGGAAGGCACCTTCTTCTTTGAACTCAAACCTAAAGCAAAGTGGCAAACTCTTGGCTGTCTGGCTTAGCATTGTGCTGATTGTGTTAGGTTGAGATTTTTCATGCACGATAGTCTTTTTGCAATAATAATAATAATATTAATAATAAATGAGGTGGTAATCTGTGAACTGTATTGAGGCAAGAGCTGCTGTGGTATATTCATGCTTTGAATGCCTGCCTTGGGTTTGTTGTTGTAATTTTAAGGAAGAAAAAAAAAAATCCCAATCAGGTTCCCAGTTCAGCAAAAAAAAAAACCAACTTCCTGTGTAGTTCTATTGTCAGCAAACATAAATGCAGTACCTGGTGGCCCAAAATGCTCACAGCTAAAGACATCAGCCCAAGAGAATTCTGCCCAAAAGGCTGAGGAATCTGGGGCACAGACCTGTGAGGAGAGGCTGAGCAAAGTGAGCTTCCTCATCCTGGTGAGGGAAAGTGGGGTTAAACAGCAGCCTTTTGGGTGTCTTAAGAGGAGGTTGTGAAGGAGATTCAGGAGCTTGAGGATTTCAGGGTCTTGACTGAGAAGTGTTGAGCAAGAACGAGAAGTTTCATTAAATTAAAATTTGAAGTTCTTAATTAATTGGAAGAAACTTGCTCCATGGGGACAGTCAGTCCTGGGAGTGGGCCAAGAGGGGCTGTGCTGTCTTTATTCTGGGAATTTCTCAGGATTCAACATGACAAAACCCCCAGCTGGAGTTCAGCAGTGACCCTGCTTTGAGCAGGGTGTTGGGCTGGAGTCCTCCTGAGGGCATCTCCACTTCTGTTTGGAATTAATTAGATGCCATGGTCTGAGCAGGTCGTGTGAAGTGATGGGTATCCAGAGCACCAGGCTGAAACAATTTACTGGCAAATGGGCCAAATACTGACACTGCTTTAATGCTTTATGTGCTGTGCTCCTTTTTAGCAGGCTCTTGATTTGTGTACTCCAAGCAGGTATTTTATTTCATTTAATTTTTTAAAGCTTGGTTTTCATAAGCTTCAGGAATCCCTCTTTCACAGAGGAATATGCATGGCAAGCAGGTGGCTTCTAGTCAGTCCTAGTTTTCACTACAGGATAGTACCAAGCTTGTGGCAGGGAGTAGTTTCCTATTTTCATTCAGACAGAAGTTTTTACACTGAAATTCACATCGTGTACTTCAGTGGGTTTAGGATTTTAACTGTTAACGTGTCAATCCATACTATTAGCTTGGATTTAACATGGTAAATCTTTAAGTCTACATTCCTTTTAGTATTTAACCCTTGTAGTTGCTTTGCAGTATATCCATGTTATTGATTGAGTCATAATCAGACTTGTTTGCATGCTGGTGTAAAGCAGTTAGTGCAGGAAAAGTTGCTATTATGCAGTAATATCAGGTAAATGTGATGTTGATGAAGTAGTTGATGTAATGGGGGTTTTTTCTGACCTTTTTTCTTGAAGCACAAGTGGAAGTAAGGGTTGCTTTTTCTCCATACTGTGGCTAGGTAGAGCAAGCAGACTCATTAGCTGAGAAAAATGGTGTGAAGTGTGGTGGTGCCAAAGTAGAAATGAAGGAGCCAACAAGCTGTTTTGTTAGATGCAAGCATTGTTTTAGGAAGGTGAGGGAGGTGCTGTGAGTTGCTAAGTGTTAGGTGATTTCGGTTTTATAAAAACACAAAGTTTACAAAAAAAAATGTATATAAAAATGTAAATTAAAAAAAAATGTACAGAAAAAATTTAAAACAAAAAAGGAGCAGAAAATACTGTATTTTTTTACATTGTATGTAACTTTTTTGTAGGTATTGTTGCATGTAGATAGTAATTTATTGTGTACTCTGTATGATACAAACCCTGTACCATCTGAAGATCTCTTCCTCTGAGTCTGCACCTGGAAGTTCCCTTTGGGAATGGGGGAGTAATTTGGTTGCAGGTAACGAGCTTACTGAGTCTTGTTTCAGTTGAGAACAAAATAAACCAAGTGCTGTTATTTGTTAACTGCTCTGAGGTACAGCTGGTTACTTCTACCTGTTGCCTTTATTATTATTGTTGTTGCTGGGTTTGTTGTTGGGGGGTTCTTTTGGTGTTGTTTTATCCTGAAGCTGTGTTCCAGGTTCCCCAGAAGTTGTGGTGAGCAGTTTGCAAAGGAAAAGTGGTTGTGAATCTCTTCTCAGCTTTGCTCCAGTCATCTTCAGAAGGGTCTGTGAGCTCTGTGCTTCCTCCCCTAGCTGGTTCGTGCTGGGATGCCTGTTGGGAATGGTGTCTTTGCACATCTGGAGCTTGGGAGCTCCCACTAGTGGTAAAGTTTGAGGTCAAATCATCTGGGCTTTGTTGGATTTGTTGTTTGTTGCTGCTGTGTCCAGGCTTCTGAGTGAAACCCAGCTGTGGATGTGTCTGCATCGTGGCCATCCAGAACACCTGGAATAATTCCTCTAAGGCAAACTCGAGCTTGTTTCCTTGTCATCTCATCCTGCTCATCTTGAAAAATACTTCCAAATGGTGCCTGTCTTGCCAAAATTAAGGAAAAAGGGGCTGTAAATGGTTCTTGCTGGGAAGAGGTTTCCAGCCTTAGAGTGAAAGAGAGCCAGGCCCTGCACTGCTCTGCCTGCTGAGCTGTCTGTCAGCATTATCCTAAACCTGGTGTACTGTGTAGCTGGGTACAGACCCTACCTCTTTTTGCCCTTCTTGTGTAAAGAATGGAGTGAGAGAAAAAGCAAAGATCCTTCCAGCTCTGTGCTGCTCTGGAGGGAAGTTCTGCCTTGGATCTTCCAGCATGGAGACAAGGCAGTGTGTGTGTGGGCTGGGAATCACTGAGATGCTGTCACTCACAGGCAGGGAGCATGTGTGGGAAGAGTAGGGCCATTGCTACATTAAAATAATCCTTTGATTTTATGGCCTTCAGAGCTACTTATTTTTTAAAATACAGAACACTCTGCAGGGCCTCTCACTTCCCACGTACAACAGATGCACGATGGACACTTGCTATGCCTAAATTCTGCATAAGATTCCCTCCTCAGAACTCACACCTACTGCCAAAAGCCACTGCTGTACTGGAACTTCATCTTGGCAACCCAGGCTGTAATGTTTTGTGAGGAAAGGCTTCCTTGCTGCCTGCTGCCACCTCTTTGAACATGAAAGCTGCTGCAGCCAAGATGTTCAGCTCCTACTTCAAAGGTGCCCACTCAGGTCAGCTCAGTACAGCACCCACCCCACTCAGGAGTCAGCAGATGATGTGTGTGCTGTGTAGGTGGGCTGGGAGGAAGGTAGGAAGCCATGGGCAATGTCCCTGGGTTCACCAGCAGCTTGGGAGCTGACTTTGGTTAATAAAAGCTTGAGGTGAACCATTCAGCCCCTTTCAACTCACTCCCAGCATGAAAAGAAATGTGCTTGCAAGAACATTGTCAGGTTTATTTCTGTGGTTTGATAATTTAGCCTCAACTTTGATTTTGCCAGGTCAGATAGCTGTGTTATCCCTCAAAGGAGCTTTTGCCTGGCTCTGTTCTAAGAATGGGGCTTGTAGTGGTTGCCTGGTTTTTAATAGCAGAGCTGTGCCTGGCTTTTAAGAGCTCTTTGGGGTTTTTCTTGTACCGTGAGGTGAAACTTTGAACTCTTGCAAGTCTCAAAGGCTTTAAATACATCCTCATTTTCCTAACTGCCTTGTCAGGAAGACTGGTTTGGGTGTGGGGATGAGGGGGCTGAAAGAGAATGTTCTGGGGGGGGAGGCATCTCCTGGCTGTATGGTTTGTGTAGCAGCTCTGGGGTGTTAATCCCTGTGTCTTTGGAGCAGAGTGTTGCCTAACTTAGTTAAAGAGCAGGGCTGAAGGTTGCCATCATGTAGGGAGGCTGGGAGATGTTATCACACTGCTCAGTTGCCCTCCTCTGAATTGGGCTGTGAGGGATCTGTAGAGGAACCACTTCTGTTCCTGGTGAATTGTCACCCCATAATTAAATGACAATAATGGCCTTGTAAACAGGAAACCTGAGTTCTCTGCCACTTCATTGCATTACAAGTGACAAGGAGAAATAAAATCTTACAGCATAAATCAGTTGGTGTGTTCAGGCCCTGGTTGGTGACAGCTCTTTTCTTTTTTCTATCTGGTGGGGAATGTTCCTGTGTGTCAGTGCTCAGAGCAGGCTCCGTGCTTGGCTGGACCATGAAAGGCTGAACCATACTGGGAAGGAAACATTTGAAATAAGAGTGCTGCCCCAATCTCCCACCATTCTTGGCTTGCTTGGGAAGGGGCTGGCGTAATACAGAATCATAGAATCCTAGAACTGGCTGGGTTGGAAGGGACCTCAGAGCTCATCAAGTCCAACCCTTGATCCACTCCCCCCATGGTTCCCAGCCCATGGCACTCAGTGCCACATCCAGGCTCTTTGGAAAGATCTCCAGACACGGAGAATCCACTACTTCCCTGGGCAGCCCATTCCAATGCCTGATCACCCTCTCCAGAAAGAAATTCTTTCTCATCTCCAACCTAAACCTCCCCTGGCACAACTTGAGACCCTGCCCTCTTGTCTTGCTGAGAGTTGCCTGGGAAAAGAGCCCAACCCCCCCCTGGCTCCAACCTCCTTTCAGGGAGTTGGAGAGAGTGATGAGGTCTCCCCTGAGCCTCCTCTTCTCCAGCCTCAACACCCCCAGCTCCCTCAGCCCTTCCTCACAGGAATTCTGCTGGATCCCTTCACAGCCTCCTTGCTCTTCTCGACCTGCTCCAGCACCTCAATCTCCTTCCTGAGCTGAGGGGCCCAGAACTGGACACAGGACTCAAGCTGTGGCCTCACCAGGGCTGAGCACAGGGGCAGAATCCCTTCCCTGGACCTGCTGGCCACGCTGTTCCTGATCCAGCCCAGGATGCCATTGGCCTTCTTGGCCACCTGGGCACACTGCTGGCTCCTCTTCAGCTTCCTGGCAATCCAGACTGCAAATAGAATATAAAACTCCAAATATAATAGGTGAATACCTGATCCTGGGATCCCACTTGGCTGCCAGGGCTTTGAAGCTCAGGGCAATGGGAATCAGTGGATCCTGAGGCAAGAGCAGGAACCAACTTCCAGTTTGGAGCTCAGGGTGCATTGCAGGGGGCTTTTAACAGGGGAAAACGTTTGTGTTTCCATTTTCAAACAATGTTTTAACTCACAGGTGCTGGCTCCAGCTCCCTGAAAGCTGCATGTGTGTGAGACTGGTGACTCAAGAGATTTTAAGGATGTGCTTTGCTAGCAGACATGCTCAGGGAGCAGGATCCATTTGGTGTGCACAAGGCAGGGGTGATGTTTGCACCCCATCAGCAGCTCTCCGTGCCTGGGGAGAGACCCAGAAGGAAAGATAAACAGGGGTGGATGTGCACAGATGGGTGGCTGAGCAGAGCCTTTGCTGGGTGTTCTTGTTTAACTGCTGTGTACCTCCTGAGAGCAGAAGGTAATGATTTGAATTCAGGTCCTGACTGCCAGGTTTCCAGTTCTTGCTCTGAATTCCTGCTGTGTATAAGTTTTTCTGGAAGAGAGGCAGAATACAGAGGAGGTAATGTCTAACGTGTGCTGACAGAACTGCCATTGCTCACTAACTTCTTCACAAAATAGCTTCATTTTTGCTCCAGCAGAGTGCCAAGCAGTGTAAACCAAGAACAGTTAGTGGTGGAGATCAGCATGGAAGTCATCAGCTGGGACAGCTGAGAGAAACTGGAGATTTTATCAGCATGTGATAATAATAATAAAGCAATAGATTAGAAAGTGTTGGACAGCCCTAAGGATGTCTCCAGCTACTGTGTGTCCCAGGAGCAGATCATTGGTGTTCTCTTGCCATGCCTGCTGCAACAGGGATGTGTCACACAGCTCTATGGCTTCAGCATGGTAAGTCTACTGCATGTATTGAAAGGAGAAAGTTGCCATAACAACTGAACAAAATCAATTAAGAGTAATGAGCAATTAAAATCTCATCCTTCGTGTTGCATAAACATAGCATTTTCCTGATGAATTAGTAGTTATCTTGTCTCTAGACCTGTATGTTCTGTTCCTAATTTGCAAATCTCAACAATTTTTGAATTAATGAAGCATTTAATTTCATTTAATTTCTCCTTCAAAGAGTGCTGCTGGGTTGGTTGGTGTTGGGTTTTGGGGGTTTGGGGTTTTTTTTCTATTTTTTTTTTTCTTCAGCAAGTAAGTCTTTGTCAGGGAGATATAAACACTATCACAACCTCTAAATGAAGGAAGCATTTGTGATGGGATTTCCAGAGCTCTCTCCTGCTCTGAAAGCCACACCACATGCTGGCTTCGTGCCCACCCAATGAAGTCAAAGGGAGAAGGAGCCTGTGGTGAGGAATATTGCCCTGGCCCTAAGAAGGCAAATCCAAACTCCTTCTGTCACACGCTTCCTCCTTGACCTTCTGTGTATTTTTGACTTGCTTATTTCCTTTGTTCCCTCTCAGTGGAGCAAAGATGGGAATAGCTCCATGCTCTGGCTCTCAGTCATCAAGGATAAAGCAGCTGGAAGAGGGACCCACCTATGGTGGTTGTGCAAGTTACACAACAGCAGAAATGCAACTTCTCTGTTTACTTTGCAAGACCCTGTGTGCTTGCCCTCTGAGAATTTCATGGAGCTCTGGGTAAAATGTTTCAAAGGTTAGAGTTGAATTTATAATCCCAAATCTCCAAGGAACTTAGGAAAAATGTTACTGTGGTCTAAACAGCAGTCTTCTGTACAGTGAGAGGGCAAGGGATTTGGGGTGTCTCTTTCATCCAGAGCCTCAGTTATTAACTATGTTAGGGAGCAAAAGGACTTGAGGTGATCCCCAGTTTTGGCTTCTTGTCCTGTTGCCAAAGCAAAGGCTGAGAGCCTCCTGGTTCATGCTGCAGATGATCAGGAGCCTGGTGTGGTTTAGATGCTTCTTATCCCAGATGTCAGGAGAACAGCAGGAGAAAGCTGTTCTGTGACAAAGAGCAAAGTGGCTGCTGCCTTGCTGTACCAGGAGAGCAAAGGGACAGCAGGTCCCAGCTGATGCTCTGTGCTCCTGCAGCAGGTACAGGCTGTCCCTTGCTCAAACCCTGCTCTAAGGAGCAGTTTTGGTGTAGTGCTCATGAGGCCAAGACCTCCTGTGCTGGGAATGCTGCTTCCTTACCAAGGGCACTGCCCAGTGCATCCAGGGGTCATCTGTCAGATGCCTTTTGCTTTTCTAAGCTTTTGTTGTTCCATTAAATGAAATCCTGCTGTCTTTATCCTGTCTGGGCAATGGGGAAAAGCCACACAGTCTTGAAGCTGTAACTGTGACATGAGACAGCTCCTTCTATCAGCTGTGAAATCAGATGTGGCTCTGCTGAAGGAATTGGGGCTGGTTCCAGTCTCAGGATGGATACTGCCACTGGGATAGCTGCTGTAATATTCCTGCAGGCACAAGTTAGGGATTCACTCTGCATCCCAAACTAATTCCACATTAGTTCTCAGTCTGGTTTTCTTTAACATCAAGTGATGGTGATCAACTCCTCATGAATGCACGGGCTGGATTCTTGGCTTTGTCTTGGGTTTTCAGTGTGACTTTGGAGTAGCTGCTTTCCCACCCTCCAAAGATACAGCTAAATTGTTCTCCCATTTGCCAAATGAGACTGATAATCTCTCCCCACCTTTGTTGCATGCTTGGCATGTTACTGCAGTGATCCAAGTGCTGTGCACTTTCTAGCCATGGATGTAGTGTATCTTATTTCCATTTGCATATAGCAGTCTCACCTGGAACCTTTGGATGCAGCTGAATAAAAAAGATGACTATAATTAAGGGCTGTTTTGTTGGCTGGAATAACGTCTGGGTTCTTATCCTCTCATCTACTAGCAGATATAATAAGCAAGAAGTTACCTTTGGTGATAGCTTAGCACTCTCCTCAGATCTCCAGGATGAATACAGATTAATTCCTTCCAGGGGAATGACAACAGCTTTAACCTCCACTGATGCCTCATCTGTGGCTCTGCCCCTGCTTCTCTGCTTTCTGCAGGTACCTGGCAGCATCACTTGACTCCTGAGCACCTCCAGTCAAGTGTAATCCTTCAGCTTTCCTTCTCTGGATTGATTTAGCTTGATTTCATTGCTCCTGGGACCTGAGAGAGGGCAAAATCAAACCAGGTGACTGTGGGCTAAGCAGGAACAAGCCTGCTCTGTGGTAACACAGTCCTTGGGGTGCTGCAGGCACCTTCCACTCAGCCAGGGATTTGGTCCAGGATATTCTGGATAAGCTTTGATCTCACCAGGCTGTAGTTCCAAAGCAGAAAACCCACTGGATCCCAGGTGTGTAGCTGAAGAAGATGCAGGCAATTGACCTCTCTGATGAGCAGAGAATGGTGCTGTAGAAAGAGGGAACATTTTTATTCCTTCCATCACTGATCAGGTAGGCTGCTGGCTGCTGCAGGTGGAGTGAGCACATATTCACCAATGTAGGTTTGGGGAAATAGATGCAATGCATCAGGAAGTGGGACCAACCATTCCTGTGCAGAATTTCAAGTAGAACAGAAGTCCTATTCAGTGTCTGGGTTTAGAAACCATTTAGCATAGCATCTCCCTCTTCCCAAGTGAACCACTTTGTGTCCCTCTCAGATCCTTCTCCTTCCCTGAGGAGGAACCAAGGTCACTTCGCTGCTTTTGACCATTTCTCAGCCTCACTTGCAGAGCAGCAGCTTGCTGTACAGGGAGGTACAACATTGGTTTTTCTCAGCTACATAACACTCAAAACTAATTTGTAAAACCTCTCATTACTTTCTTTCTTTTCCCATTTTCCCTTTTAGTGTCAGAAGGTGAGATGAACAAAGCTTTCAGTATCTTTTTCTAGAATTCCCCTGCCTGCCCTGGGCAGGATCTTCAGCCAGCTTTCTTGTTAGAGCACTGTCCTTCAAATGCAAATACAGAACCTGTTAAATGAAGTCCTATTTACACTGCTGGGTGTTCTGAGGTACATTTTAACCACTGTGTGTTTGGAATTGTTTTGTATTGCTGTGGCTGATGGAAAGAGACTTTGTGCAATGGTGAACTTGGTAGTTCTATTACTCTATTTAATGGGTTCTGACCACAGCTGCCATAGAAGCCTGACTCCTGAGTGCCCCTGGAATTCATCTGGTACAAAAGGTCCACCTGAAGTCACAGGGCTGAACTTTTCCTATCTAACTTTCAGTCCTCAGATGATTAAAGCCACACCAGCTCTGGTCATGAATAATTTTCTGCTTCAGTGGGGATCAAGCTTTTCTGTTATTGCTTTCTTTAGGCCTTTCCAGGCCAATTTTTCAGATGCTGTTTTGTGTGGCTCACTGAGGTCAGTGATAGCCATCTCTTGCTGATGTCACTCTGTGATCAGTTTCTATCTTTTGGCATTATTTCTTGAGCTGCAAGCAGGAAATAACTCATGTTTTTTTAAGTAAACAGTAGATGATGGTGCTCTGTATCTGGTACTTCCCTCTCAACTGATGTCCTGCGTGCCTTACATTACATAAAAAGGCAAATAAAATGCTTGGTGAAATGGATTGCTTTTTGGAGGTGCCAGGCTCTCAGCTCTGGAGATCAAAGTCCTTTTTCAAGTAGCTGACAGCAGCACACACTTCCCTGCACTTCCTCCTGTCCCTGCTTCAAACCCAACCTCAGGAGACTGGGTTTCTGAGAAGCAGCTTTGTGCTGTGGAAATTCACCCAGCTGAGTAAAGCTCCTTTCCTGCCTGGCTGAAAAACTCCACACATCTGCCTGCAAAACCTGGCCTGGCTGGTTGCAAGATAACTTGGAACTGCACATCTTTGGGCTACTGCCTCTGCCTGTGGCACTTTGTAGGGTCATCTTGGCTATAAAATAGTGAAAGGACTCAGTCCTTGTGGGTTTCTGCCCCTCAAGGATACCCAGGATTCACTTTGTGGAGAAGAGGAGGTGGGGAGTTCCAGGGATTTGCTTTTGCAAGAGTCCTTGTGACACTGACAAGTCCCAGGGCTGGGTGTCAGTCCATCTTTATGGGATCCCATAAGCACCTCCCAGGCTGGCAGATTCCCTGCCTGCTCCTGCAGTGACACAGCAGAGGTTGTTCCTTCAGCGTGATGGGTTCATGTTGTATGGGTCTCCCTGAAGAACAACTCCAGTACAACTGCTCAGGTTCCTTGCAGGGATTTATGGAGCCTGTTTGGATGTGGAACAGTTTTTCCCAGCTACATGCAGAAAGGGTGATTTTTCCAGGAGTTGAACACCTCCAGCTGCCACTGCTTTCTGTAGGAGCTGAAGGGATTCATGAGCTCCAAACCTTGGGTCTGATACACCCTGGGGTGGTGCCTGAGGGAGAACTTGGGATGTGAAATAGCTCATCAACACCTGAGCTTTGCAAATGCTTGAGTCAGTCCTTATCTTTAGTAACAGGTTTTGGAAAACAAACAAGCAAGTGAAACTGTCCTGCATTACTGGGGGCTGAGCTACAACCAAATCAGAATGTTCCCCAACTGCAGGAAGTCTGAAATTCAAATCTCCACTTTGAGACTGGGCCAGTTTTTTTGATTTCCATTTCAGAAGCAGAACTGCCTGGCAGTGGATGAAGCCAGGAGTAATTGGCCAGCCCTGGAGTCTTAACAAAGTTTGGAGCAGACAGATAGAAGCAAAGATCCCAAAGTGTAAGGTGGAGAATCTCTGCCATTTTCTCTTCAGTCCCCAAGCATTTTCAGAGCTGGGTGCTGGTACTGATGGGTTTGAGGTGTGTGCAGGGAGAAGGTTCTGGACTGGAGCACCATTTCCAGAAGTGGGGTCTTAGGAGAAACCATTTCCCATGCCCTATCAACACCAGAGAAGGATCACTGGATTCTGGACTCATTAAAAGCCTGAAAATAAACTATTTAGAGAACATATTAACAACAATGTGAAGGGTGAAGGGTGACTGGTGAGTCCTCTCCACTTGAGCATGCAGCTCAGCCTTGGAACTCTGCTACCCTGTAGCATCCAGCTGTCTCAGTTTGCTCCACACAGACACCCATTATGCCAAATTTGGTTCCCAAAGCTGTCACTTATCAAAACACTTGAACTCACCTGAGCTGCACAAGCCTGGTTAATGCCCCTGGGCTCCAGCTCTGTGCTTTGGGCTGATGGGGTGAGCTTGGTAGAGGAGCTGCCTTGCCCTGTGGTGTAACACACTCCTCTGTGTCCTATCAGTAGTTGGCAAATAGTTGCTTTTCACTTTCTTTTTGCTTCAGCTATATTTTTTTTTCTATTTGACTTCAGTAGAGTTTTTTCCTCAGTTTGCTATTGCCTCTCCTGGCCTGCATCTAGTAACTGGTTTGCTGTGGTTTAGAGCAACCTGTATGGGATGTGAAAACCCAGACTGGGAGAGTTCTTCTTCCCCCATTTCCAGCATAAGTAATGCATGCAAATCTTTCCAGTACATGTTTGGGAAGTTATCTAACTCTGGTTACTTACCTGAACCTCCTGATAGCATTGTCATGCCCTTTGGAGTGAAAAATCAGGACAATTTATGTCCCTGCCAACTTCTCAAACCCTCAGTGTTTTCAGTTGTTTAGGACAGCAACAACACTGAAGTTATTAAGAGTCTGCCATGAGGGGAGGGACTTTTCATAAGAGTTTCCAGTGACAGGACAAAGGGAAATGGGTTTAAACTGAAGGAGAAGTGATTGACTGGAGCTTAGGAAGCTCTTCAGTATGAGGGTGCTGAGACTCTGGAACAGATTGCCCAGAGAAGCTGTGGCTGCCCCATCCCTGGAGGTGTTCAAGCCCAGGTTGGATGGGGCTTGGAGCAACCTGAGAGGTGTCCCTGGGCATGGCAGAGGAGCTCTAAGGGCCTTTCCAACCTCAGCCATTCTGTGATTCTATGAAATCTTGCCAAATTAATAGAAACAAAAATATGATGGGAAGGAGAACTTGGTGTTTTGGGGGTTTTTTTGCCTTCCTGGAAAAGGGAAACTCTTGGGATTGGTCACTATGTGACAACAAAAGCATCATCTTTGCTATCTCTGTTGTTGCTTGATGGTGGCATTTTAGCAGCTCTTATCACAGATAACCTATCAGACTCTTTCTGTGAGAAAGATTTGGACAGAAATCCATGCTCAGGGGTAGGTTTTGTGGTTTATAAGGAAAAGAAGAGAGTAGGTAGCTGCTGATTACCATGCCCTTGCTCAGCAGTGGCAGATGTGTTAGCAGGAGCAGACAGAAGCCCCAGGACACTGTTCCTCCCTTCGGCAGGAGGGGTGTAAGCAAACAAGAGGTCCCGTGTCCCAGCACTGGGACAGCCTTGGGGAGGAGGGCACATCCTGCAGGGCCACCCATTTATCATCTTGTGGTGACATTTCTGCTGTCAGATGGAGAAGATGAAGCCAGCCCGGCTGGGTGCCTTTCAAGCCCTTTCTTTTAAGCACACTTGATAACTTAGATGCAAGTTTTTCAAAACCAAGCCAGTCCCTTATCTGAAGTGTATTACAATGAAGGGAGGCCTTTCCTTTCCTTTCCTTTCCTTTCCTTTCCTTTCCTTTCCTTTCCTTTCCTTTCCTTTCCTTTCCTTTCCTTTCCTTTCCTTTCCTTTCCTTTCCTTTCCTTTCCTTTCCTTTCCTTTCCTTTCCTTTCCTTTCCTTTCCTTTCCTTTCCTTTCCTTTCCTTTCCTTTCCTTTCCTTTCCTTTCCTTTCCTTTCCTTTCCTTTCTCCTTTCCTTTCTCCTTTCCTTTCCTTTCCTTTCCTTCTTCCTTCCAAGTTTACATCCACAACCCACCCAAACCTCTTTTAGGTTTTTATAGGTGCCTTGTCCCCCCTTCCCAGCTGCTTTGGGGTTTGCCCTGTGCTCATAATGAGGATGCAACCACAAAATGCCCTTCAGGGGATGTCATTTCACTTGGCACCTGCATGGTCCAGCAAGATCAATACCAGCAACATCCCCTCTGCTCAAAACCTGAGCAAGGAGTCTGTCCCTTTGCAGAGAACAGTTCTGGTGGCATCTCACAGTGATCCTCAGCCACATCAGTCCTCCTGATGTTGAAGTGGCAGAGATAGGAGAGTCTTTTGCAAACTGAGAGATGAAAAAAGGACACCCACAGCATCTTGGTGGAGAGTGAGATGCTCGGGCTGGGACACACATATTCCCTGTTTGCTGATGCTGGGCTGATGAGAGTGATGGAGTCACTTCTGCAGGGAGGTGGAGAGACAAACCTGTAGGGCTGGGGGTTCTGTGGGGAAGAAGTGGCAAGTGGGAGTTCTCACTGATCTGTAAAACAGCCAGCCTGGGGAGGAAGGGGCACAGAGAAGTCATTCAGCCATCCCAGCTGCAGATGATTCTATCTAAAGGGCTGTAATAGCAATCTTTAAATGGTGGGGGCTAATTTGTGGGAAGGCTGGGTGGAAATGCAGAGAGGCAGGACAAGGATGAGGGAAATAGTGTTTTGCCCTGTGTGGTTGATGAGAAGTGGCAGAGCAATGCTGCTAGCTAGAAAAGGCTGTTAAGAAATGGGAGGAAGAAAATAGGTGTTGAGAGAAATGATTTCTCAGCTGACTTCACAGCAGCTCTCTGGGGAGGTGAAAGGCTTAGAAGAAATCAGACTCTTCTCCTCTTCTCCTGGGTTTCAGCTTGATTAACATCAGGAGAAATGAAACTTCCACAGATGAAAACAACCTGCAGAGAGGGAGAGCCAGGGGGAGGAGAGAACCTACCTGGCAGGGGAGTCATCAAGGACAGAGGTTCTTCAAGTGCAGGCTGCAGGGCACCTGAGGCTTGCCAAGCCTCTCCATGCTCTCTATAAGGGGATATTCTGTAAAAAACTGAGGCATTGCATTTATCTGGGGCAAGGTTCCATGATCCAGGCCTAGCAGCCCCCTGACTGATCCACAGCAGAGCTTCCAAAAGTTTTCTTTAGGCACGAGTATTCCCTGTATTAAGAAAAACCAAACCTTTTTGAGACTAAGAAAGAAAACAATCTCCTGGAAGTTCTGTGTTTTACCCTGTGATTTCATTTGCTTTCTCAGAGAATTAGCCTTTTAGGGGAAAAAAAATCATAATAAGGACAGTTTGAATTTTTTCAGTGCTTAATGTCAGACTTAATCAGTTATCTGAAATCCATCTCTGGTTCTTACTGTGTTATTTTAGGGCTGTTCTGGGTAGCCTGCCACAGAATGGCTGGAATAGCAAGAAATTACCCCTTTTGCAATCTCCATCCTCTTGATCCTGACCAGGGAAAAACAAGCTCAGGGCTGTGTATGTGTTGAAATCCTGAGAACTGGGAGAAGTCTGGCTGCAGAGTCCCTGCAGCCCTCAAGGCTGTGTAAAATGGGTCACTGGAAACATGAAAGCAGAATGAAAGGAGAGAGGAGAGCCTGTCAGTCCTGGGGTTTTTTGTTCCTTGAGCACAAATTTAATGCTAAACTGCTCTTCTGACTTCAGGGATTGACACGTGCTAAAAAGCTTGGCTACAAGGAGAGGAGAGAGCAGAAATGAAAGGGAGATCCTGTGCCTCTGGAAGCAGCAGTGATTTAGTGAGACTTTTGGGGATTCCTGGAAATGTGTTCCCACTTCGGTACCACTTTATGGAAGCAACTTTTCACAGGATGAAGAAAACTTGTGGGATTCCTCTAGGGTCCTCTCCTTGTGCTTTCAGAGGCAATGCCCAGCATCAGCCTGCCCTTGGCAGGGAGGGCATGGTACAAATCCCCTGTCCCAGCATTTGGGATGATGTGAGGGATTCTCAAGGAGAGAAAAAACCCCATGGTCCCCTCCGTGGGTCATGCACTGGTGCAAACCAACACTCTGCTCCCAGCTTGTAAAACTGAAGCTTGGAAATCACTGCAGAGAAGGGATGACAGAAACCTGCAGGGAAGTAGTCAGGGGGTAAAATGTCCTTAACTTCTTTCTGTCCTCCTCTAGTTTGCCTCCTCTGCTCCTCTTGCTGCCACTCAGCAGAGAGCTGGGGGTGGATGGAAACAACCTCCCCTCTCCCTGGCTCCCAGCTGGAAGTGTTTTGCCTGGAATTGGGCAGTAGATAAAGCCCAGGCTGGAGGAAAACTTCCTGCAGGCTGGAGGAAAACTGGTGGTCACCTTTCCTACCAGAGAAGCCTCTGGGGATAGAGCTGGGAAGCACAAGCTGCCTGCAGAGATGAGAGGACTCTTCCTTCATCACTCCTTGTACAGCTCCTGCCAGCTGTTAGGCTGCAATATGTAAGTACCAGTGGGTTTTTTTCCCAGTTGTTGTACTGGTTGTTTATGCTGATGGCTGCTGTTTTGATTGAAGAGGAACTTGTTTATTCATAGAAATGCTGCTTGAGCTCACCTGCCTTCAGCTGGAAGTAAAAGTCTCTGTTTGCCTGCATGGGGGGAGCCTCTCCCCCAGGTCGGTGTTAGCAGGCCTGGGGAAGGCAGCACATGCTGTCCTTTGAAGGACACAGCTTGTGGGTGTCAGCACAGCTTGTGGTTGGAATTGACTTTCTGTTAAAAAGTTGTGTGCCAACATAGCAGTTTTTTACCTAGTTGAAAAAAGATGGTCTTGGGGGGGAAAGAAAAGGAAAGAGTCTTGAAACAACCCAGCCAATTCTATGATGATCCTATGAAAGTATGTGTTGAGGAGAGCAGCTGTAACCCTGTCCTGAAACTACAGTAATGGCCTTTTGGGTTGCTTCTGGCTTCTTTGTCCTTTCTGGAAAGAGATGTGTTGGTTTGTCTGCCAAGCCAGGCTTGTCTTCTGGGCAGAAGTAGAAGAATAAGAGGAGACTGAGTGGGGGAAGGAGCAGAGGCAGTGTGCAGCTGGAAGTGAGTGCCAGGCAGTGCTGAAGCTCCTTAGGCCACCTATTCCTAGGGTCTGGCTCCATTTGATGCCACAAGGTTGGCTGAAGCTTTGGCTCCAAGGTCCCAGTGATTTGTTGGGACCTTCTCACCTCCACATTACAAAAGCTTCCTAGAGGAAATGGGACTATTTCAAGGGCTTGGAACTTCCTCTTAATAAAACAATAACCCATGAACTTGAGCTGCTCCTTTGAGAAGTACTCAGAGAGCTGCTCCTCATTCCCTGGGAGCCAGGGGATAAGATGCCACCAGTGGAGGTGTGGAGCAGCTGGAAGCAGGAGCTGGGGAGTAGATAGCAGGGCTAGAAGCAACCTTTTAAGACTTAGGAACAGATGAAACAAGGGACCTGTGCCAGTTTTTTTCCCTCCAGAACTTAAAAACCTAGTGATGGGAGCATGGCCCCCTCTGTTGCCTGCAAGTGATGTCCCTGTCTAGCAGGACACAGTGGTGCAGGTACCAGCCCCAACACTGCCACCAGGTCCCAGACAGCTCTGTCCTGCCCCGGGGAGCAGAAAATCAGCTGAGAGCACTGCCTGGGAAACTGGTTTCACCCTCATGTGGGGAAGAGAAGTGGCACTGAGACTCTCTGAAGCTTTTCCAACCAAGCACTGGGAGCTGAGAAGCTCAGGGGGGAAAAAAGGGGGAAAGCAACATTCCTCTGGGTTGTGTCAAAGCCCAGGAAGGGTTTGTGGTGTCAGCTTCAGAGAGCTGTGGCTGGAAATGGAGCTGCAAGAGAGAAACAGACGTGGTGCCCTGTGACAGGGGCTCCTGGTTCCTGGGGATAAGCTGGGGGTGTTTGGACTCTGGAAGTTTTGTATGTGCTGTTGTTACTGCCCCAGGATCCTGCTTTTTTCCATGTAAAACTTTGCTGTCATGTCTTTGAACCAATCTTGATTTTTTTTGCTGCAGATGCTGTCTGCAGAACAGGGGCTTGGGTTGGGACAGGGATGGCTTTACCTCCATTTTAAGCACTCCTAACTTCCCAACCCTATTAAATACTGCTGGGGAATGTGCAAGCTCTGGAAACAGAGCTCCTGGCCTCCTTCCAGAGGGGAAAAGGAGGAAGGAGGTTTGGCTTTGCTTTGTTACTAATTCTAGAAAAAACCCACAACTTCCTCCGTGTGCTTCAAAGCACAGACGAGCTGTGAGGATCCTGTTTCCTTTTGAGCCCAACCAGGCAGCTAAACCTGGGAAAAGCCACCCTACCTCAGCAGCCCAAACCACTGGAGCTCTGATGGGGAGCAGGGCTTTTGCTGAGAGCACAGAAATTTGCTCAGGCTCCACCTAAAACTCTAAATTCCTGTGAACCAACCCGAGGTGTCGTGGAGAGGGAGGAAAATCCCGTGGTGTGTTTGTGATGGGAGGTGGGGGAAAGGCTGTTAAGACAGGATTGCAGTGTGTTTGGGGTAAAAACGGTATGTGGGGGACATTTTGCTTCAACCAGTGAATGCTAAGGGCAAAATATTGTGTAGCAAATCTATAACTACCTGAGAGGCCATTGTGGGGAGGTTGGTGCTGCTCTCACAGGGATAGGAGAAGAGGGAATGGGTTCAGGGTTTAGACTGGGCATCAAGAAACACATTTTCACAGAAAAAGTGTTCAGACACTGGAATGGGCTGCCCAGGGAGGTGGGGAGTCCCCATCCCTGGGTGTGCTTAAGGGTTGCTTAGATGTGGTGTTGGGGTATGTGGTTTAGGGGAGAACTTTGTAGAGTAGGGATGGGGTTGGACTTGATGGTCCCAAGGGGCTTCTCCAACCTGAAAGATCCTATGAGTTGAGCATCCCAAGTCTGGCACTGCTGCCCTGGGGAAAGGCAAAGATTGAATCTAAAGGATTCAAAGAAAAAATTCTAAAAAGATTCTAAAGAATCTGAGAAGGCAGAGCCAGGGCCCTGTCCTGAAGCAGTGTGTTGTGAGGGCTTCAGACAGTGCTCAAAGTGCCTCCTCTGCCTGCTAAAATAATGCTGCTTCTGGCTGGCCATCAACTCCCATCTTTTGAACACAGCTTTGCCATGTCTGTGTTGTCACCTACCCTGTCACAGAGGTGTCACAGTGGCTGTGGGTTGGGAGATTGACTTCCCACAGAAGGAGTAAGGAGCTGGAATCATTCCTTCCATCTTCCTTCATCTCTTGTGTGTTGGCAAGGGGGCTCCTGCTGGTCTCCCAGAACCAGAACCTGGCCTGAGCTGGGCTTCTGCCCCAGAATCACTACCCTGAAACATGAACCCTCCTTCTGGTGATGAGTAGCAGGGGGTAACTGCACCTCAAAAAAAGGGTTTTTCCATAGGTGTGTCAGAAAGCTGGGCTCTGGAGGTTAGGCTGAGGTTGGGCAGAGCAGTGAGTAACCTGAGGAGAGGCTGGGGGAGGAGGGTGTGAGTGTGCTGCTGTTTATGCAAACACCCCCATAGCTCAAGCAATTCAGAAAATGCCTCAGAAACTGAGGAAATATCACAAGGAAGTATCAGCTGGGCAGGGCAAATAGCTGTGGTGTGACCTGTGAGGAGGTGGAGCTGGGGACACAGATCTGGAATTGTCACCTTCACCTCGATTTGCCCCAGTCTGGAGGAGAAGGAGGAGGAAGGGAGGCAAGGCAGGGCTCCCAACCTGGGGGTTTGTAGCTGCTCATCTGAGAGGGTGTCTCAGAAAAGGCTGCCAAGAAAGCTCTGCAGAGCCAGTGATGGGGAAAAGCCTGGCTGGCTCACCCTGGAGCTGGGCAAGGAGCTGAGACCTGGGCCACAGCATGAATCCTAGAATTGGCTGGGTTGGAAGGGACCTCAGAGCTCATCAAGTCCAACCCTTGATCCACTCCCGCTGCAGTTCCCAGCCCATGGCACTCAGTGCCACATCCAGGCTCTTTGGAAATATCTCCAGACACGGAGAATCCACTACTTCCCTGGGCAGCCCATTCCAATGCCTGATCACCCTCTCCAGAAAGAAATTCTTTCTCATCTCCAACCTAAACCTCCCCTGGCAGAACTTGAGACCCTGCCCTCTTGTCTTGCTGAGAGTTGCCTGGGAAAAGAGCCCAACCCCCCCCTGGCTCCAACCTCCTTTCAGGGAGTTGGAGAGAGTGATGAGGTCTCCCCTGAGCCTCCTCTTCTCCAGGCAAGTACCCAGTGGAGCCAGGATGCAGCACCCTTCCTCCTTACTTACAGCAAGGACTGATATGGGAAGGAGTCCTTTGAGTGGCAAAAATACTCCAGTTGGCATTTAGCACCATGACCTTTAAACAGTTCCAGAGGCTGATTCAACTCCAGGATAGAAAGCACTCGGGGTGAGGCAGGGCCCTGTGTGTGATCTCCTGTGAATCACCTTGGTGTGATGCTGTCCACTGCTCTCCCAGTCCCAAGCACTGAAACCTGGGGCAGATAAACATCATTTGCTTTAGCATGACAAATTCATCAGCTGGGAGGGTCCATTGCAGCTGCCTGCTAATGCAGGGTGAGCACTGAGCCAGATAAGGCTTATCATGGGGTAGGAACTGAAAGCATCATTCAAGGCTCAGTTTGTGTTGGCTGTTATTTCTGAAGTATTAAAAATCCCAGCTTTTGAAGGTGTTCTTGATCTCCAGAAAGCAGCTGAATGCCCTCCAGCCCCGTGGCTTTCCCAGTATCACTCCCCTCCAGCTGGAATGATAACCAGCTGTACAGTCAGACAGGAAAAACCAGGCTCAGACAACTAACTGTAAGACAGACTGGTTGTACCAACCAGTACTCAGGACTGAGTGCTCCCTGGGTGGCAGTCTGCACAAATGCCAGGGAAAATGCTGCCCCAGCTCCTGCATTGCCCTCCTGAAGCTGCCCAGAAAGATCCTGGGGATTGGATCTATAATACTTCAGTATTCTTGGAGGATTTGGTGTTGTTACTGAACTCTGTGTAGTTTACTCAGTTAACTGATAAATGTGTCACTTACTCAGAGGCACTGAATGTCACCAAACCAAGAAATACTTTACAAAAACAAAGAGATCATGTTCAGAAGCTGTCTTCCACCTGATAGGGACAAATCTTGGTGACTGTTGGAAGGACTTTGGGGTAAATACTTTTTTCTTGTAAGGTTCACAGGCTCAGCTGGGTGTTAGGGGAACAGAACCATTCCTCAGTCTCTCCCTCCTTTTCCTGACATCTCTGGGAGTGCTGTGCTGCAGGCTCACACCAGGTTCCTTCTGAGCAAGTGAGCATCCAGCATTGCCTTGAGAGGAGCATGTCTATGGGATGCAAAACTTCCCCTGTGAGCAAAAGCCCAGGAGAAATTAGGAAATATTCATCTCAAGCTCCTCTAAACTTGGGTCCCAGTGTTGCCCCTCCTGGGCAATCAGGAAAAAAAAAAAAAAAGATCCCAAATCTTGAGTCTTGGAAATAACTTTGGTATTTCAGGCTGCTTGCAGAGTCAGGCAGAGGTGCTGCAGCTGTGACACCTGTGGAGTTGCTGAGTCTCTTTGCAAAGAAAGGGTTTGGAGTCTCTGTCAAGGAAAGGCAGTGCCCAGCACAGCACACACAGCTTGTCAGCCTGACAAGTGACAGCCTCTGTCTGACTGTGCTCCCAGGGACCAGCACAAGCCTCCTGTGCTGGCTGTGTGCAGTGACAGCTCCTCTGGAGCCTGATGCCACCTTCTGAAGGGCAATCCAACCCCTTCTGCCCTGGGTGTTGCCCTCCTGCCTGTGTCCTCACCCCCCAGAGGGTTTTTCCTCCCCAGCCACATGCCCAATGCTCTGTGATTGCTCCATTTCAGGTGGTTTGCTCCCTTCCCACCCACAGATGGTCCTGTCCCCTGTGTCCCATCTCTCCAGGGTGACCTGTTGGCTGCAGGCTCCTTTCCTTTCCCACACCTTGACCTCAGCCAATGCCCCAGCAGTGCAGGAGAAGGAAAGCTCTGTCTGCAGCTCCTCCTCATCCTGCAGGATGATCCATGCTCTGTACAGCAGTTTGCCTGGATCCTCCTTCCAGTGCAGGTCCCTTTACATTGCTGCAGGGGCTGGAGGGTCTAACCTGCATTTCTAGATTTCCAGGATGCCTCTGTGCCTTTCCCCACCCAAAAACCTACCCTCAGCCATGCTTTGCTACAGACCATCAAGACAAGCCAGTTCCACAGGTTGCTACAGTTCTGGCCTGGGAATTGAGCAAAGAGCCTGAGCCTGTGAGCCTCTTTCCCTTCCCCAGGCCCAAGTTTTCTCCCTTCATTCCCACCCCAGCACCAGGTCACTTGGTCCTTCTCCAGGGCATCCCACCTCCATCCCACTCGTGGGTGACACCCCAGGGCTGGTGACACCAGGAGTGCTGTGGCACTGCCCAGCCCTGGGGTCAGTACTCAGCTGTTGCTAACAGGAATGCCAGACAAAGGAAAAAAAAAAAACCAAAATCAAAAGCTGGTGGTTCAGAAATACTTCTGAAAATTGCCTTTCCAGCAGTGGGGGAAAAAACCCCAAGCTCCAGGATGAGACACACGTAACACCTACAGAGGTTGCTCTGGTGAGCATCTTCAAAACTTCTGCTCTGTGATCTTCTGCCTACACCTCACCACTGGTTGGATGTTTCCCTCCCCTTCCTCCTGCTCAGCTGGTGTCTGCCTGGTGTCTGCCGCTCTCTAGTGGTGCTCAGCTCCTCTTGGTACCAATTCAGGCTGGGGACAGAGTGGTTGGAGAGCAGCCAGGCAGAAAGGGACCTGGGAGTCTGGATTGCCAGGAAGCTGAAGAGGAGCCAGCAGTGTGGCCAGGTGTCCAAGAAGGCCAATGGCATCCTGGGCTGGCTCAGGAACAGCGTGGCCAGCAGGTCCAGGGAAGGGATTCTGCCCCTGTGCTCAGCCCTGCGGAGGCCACAGCTTGAGTCCTGTGTCCAGTTCTGGGCCCCTCAGCTGAGGAAGGAGATTGAGGTGCTGGAGCAGGTCCAGAGAAGAGCAAGGAGGCTGTGAAGGGATCCAGCACAAGTCCTGTGAGGAAGGGCTGAGGGAGCTGGGGGTGTTGAGGCTGGAGAAGAGGAGGCTCAGGGGAGACCTCATCACTCTCTGCAACTCCCTGAAAGGAGGTTGGAGCCAGGGGGGGGTTGGGCTCTTTTCCCAGGCAACTCTCAGCAAGACAAGAGGGCAGGGTCTCAAGTTGTGCCAGGGGAGGTTTAGGTTGGAGATGAGAAAGAATTTCTTTCTGGAGAGGGTGATCAGGCATTGGAATGGGCTGCCCAGGGAAGTAGTGGATTCTCCGTGTCTGGAGATCTTTCCAAAGAGCCTGGATGTGGCACTGAGTGCCATGGGCTGGGAACTGCAGCGGGAGTGGATCAAGGGTTGGACTTGATGATCTCTGAGGTCCCTTCCAACCCAGACAATTCTCTGATTCTATGAATTTCCCACATCAGTGCTGAGCTGGAACATGTGCAGGTGATGGAAGGGACTTGGGGACAGTGCCAGCCTCTCCTTGCCTGTACCCCCACTCCTCTCCAGGCATCCATCCCTGCTCCCTGCTCCCAGGGAGTTCCTGAGCTCCCTGTCCCACCCACTACAGCCAGTCTTTGGGTCTTTCATCAAACCAGGCTAAACATCCTTCTAGAAGGACAAAAACCACATTCTGGGTGTGGGGTATCTGTGTTGCACGAAGGGCTGAGCTACAACAGCTGTGGCTGAAGAGCAGAGCAGCAGGAGGGAACAGCAGCTGTGGCTCAAAGGAAAGGGTTTTTTCCTCATGTGCTATATATGAGACATGGAGCTGGGGCTTTATTTTGGTTTTCTCCAGAGCTTACCTCTTCCCTGACAAGTCTAAATCTGTACCTACATGATGTGGGCAATTAAGCTGCCCACGTTCTCCTTTCCCATGCTCAGAGGCAGAAGGAAAGTCCCTCGGTTTTGTTATGCTAAGGTGGTGTCTTCCCTACAGGAAAGCTGGGGAGGGATTTTTTAGGCTCTCAGGTAGTGATAGGACATGGGGGAATGGATTCAAACTAGAGGAGGGGAGACTGAGATTGGATGTTAGGAAGAAGTTCTCCATGAGGGTGGTGAGACTCTGGTACAGATTGCCCAGAGAGGTGATGGAAGCCCCATCCATCCCTGGAAGTTTTTAAGGCCAGGCTGGACAGGGCTCTGAACACCCTGATCTGGTGGGGGGTTGGAACTGGGTGATCCCTTCCAACCCTGAAAATCCTATGATCCTATGTTATGGGGAACTGTTCCATTGGGGAAACACCTTTCCTCTCTCCCTTCTACACCACCTCCACCTTCCACACAGCCCCAGCAGCCAGGTGGAATACCCACTGCTACTGCCACTGAGAATACTGATAACCAAATGTCCTCAGAAAAATACTGCAGAAAAGCAAATGCCTTGTCCAGGAGAGCACAAAACCCTTTCCAGCCTCATTGTCCCTCTGCTCCATCTCCTCATTTCCAGTTGGTGCAGCTTGGCTGCTTGTTCTGCTGTACCACAGCCCCCCTAGCAGTGGGGAAGACTTTGGGGACCCCTACTTTGTTTAGGGTGAGCAGAAAGGGTTTCATGCTGCCCAGCAACCTCTTCATCAAACAGGAGATGGGATTCCATCAGCTGCACTTCAGACCCTTCAATCCTCAAACCATCTTGGTGATCCCTTGCTGCCTCCCAGAGAATGTCTGTGTTCTTCCCAAGGAGAGAGGCTTGAGGTCTGAGTTGCCTTTTCTTGATTTATTTTGCCATTTAAAAGTCAAATTGCAACTTCAGAGGTGAAAATGAGGTGTAAGCAGCAACTCCTTGGACTAAAGTGTTCAAAGACAACGAAGCCTTCCTCAGAGAAGGGAAATAAAACCCTGCTTCAAGCCAAGCTGCTGGCAAACAGTAACCCTAAGTAGAGATCTAAAATACAGACCTGAAATGCAATGCCAAACCCGATTTGGGTGCCCACCCCTTTTGTCTGGTGCCAGAACAACATGTACCAGGTGACCTCACTTTATTGGAAAATGCACTTTAATACAGGACCATAATCAGATAAGTTTGGAGAGGGCCAGCTCGGATCACATCACAGCCCTCCTCAGCTGAGATAGATCTTTAATGTGAAGCACAAATCTTGTAACCCTAAGGCAATTTTCTGCCTTATATTGTTCAAACAAAGGGAAGAGAGACCCCAAGTCGAGTGCTGACTCCAGCTGTAAGTAAAATTACAAGAAAGAAAATTGGTTCTGTCCTAGCCCAAACCAGGACAAGTGGGGACCAGCAAACTAAGCAAAGGAAAAGGCTGGTGGTTGGTTGTTTTTGTTATTGGTTTTTTGGGGTTTTTTTTTGACAAATCCAGGTGCAGGGTAGGGCAGAAATTTATCTTGTGTGTGATCCACAGAGTTAGGGAAGAAGAACAAAATAAAATATCTCTTGAAACAGAGATGAGCAAGTCTCCCCCAGACACCAGTTACGTCAGACTTTCCCTGATGGCCCCTCAGTTAGGGAGCCAGTGAAACTTTATATTTTCTTTACTTCAAGAAAGGGTTTTTCTCCCCGTGCCAGGGTCCCTGTTACACAAAGAGGTGTTGAGGTGCCTGCTGCCTGGGGCTCAGCACCCTCTGGCCTTGGGTGCTCCCCCTGCACCCACCTCAGCCCCTCGTTCCTTCCATACCAGCCTGAAGGTGAAGTTTTGCTGATGTGCTGGTTTGCTGCTTGCTTTGGGCAAAAACTGAACAGGTTCAAGTGACTGAACAGCAGCAGCACTTGTTTAATAAAGGTGTCTCAAGATGTTTTTGGTTTGTTTTTTTTTTTCCCCTCCTGGATCCTGGAAAATAACCTGAGCAAGTAGTCCTGTAGGCAGAAGGGGCACTTCAGATGTGCAGTGCCTTTTCCTTTGCACCTCTTGGCTGGCTGGGTTGCCTGGTTTGATGCAGTTGGAGACACACAACATCCTAAGTGCCTTCTGAAGCTTTCAAGTAGACATCAGGGCTACAGCTGTGTGCAGACATGACCAGACCATGGGGTTTCACCTGCAGTGCTCAGGTGAAACTCTACTTTTCTGCTTCCTATCACCAGCTATCTGGTGGGAAGCACCCACTTCCCTGGGCATAGCTTTCCCTCTGGGTGCAGTCTGGTGCCCCTTGGGTTCCAAAGCTCAGACAAGTTTCTCTGACTCCATCTCATATTTTGACTTCCCAAGGCAGTTGCCTTCCTCCTATTTCTTAGGCAGGGCTTGGAATTAAGATCTATTCCTGTTAGGGATTGTGTCTGAGTCAGCTCTAGTGATTACATACCCCAAGATGCAAAGATGTTGTGTTCCCATTTCATTTTTAAGCTGTTGTGATGCTCACTGACCCTTCACAACCTCAGATTCCCCAGTACCATGCACACCATGATCTTCTTGTGCTTTGTCACATTGCTTGTGCAATGTGTCACATCTTGTACATTGCTAACTCAAAGGCAACATCTCCATTCCTGGGGGTTTTGTGTCCTGCAGAAGCCTCAGACAAAGCCACAGGGCAAGGCCCTGGGTTCTCTTTTATTTCCCTGTGTTTCAAAGGTGGGAAATGAACCACAACCCCTTCAGGAGGTGCCTTCTGTCCTGTTCTTCATGCACCAAGCTGTAAACCTGCTCTGCTCAGTGAGAAATCAGTGTCACCTGGGGGGGTTTCTTCCCCACAGCCAGAGCACGAGGGGTCTTGCTGCCAGGTATTTCCCAGCTGCTCTCTTTGCCTTTCCTCAGCAGCTCATCTGATCCTTTGTATGGTGTGGGCTTTTCATTTTCTGAATTAAAATGCTGCTTCCTCCCAGCTGTAAAAGTGGAGTTGTGTTCAGATGCAGGGGGAGCACAGCAATGGTAAAGAGCTGAATTCTCCTGCAGGGCTGTGGCAAATACCTGGCTTGCTTCTTGTAGCTCCTCCACCCACATTTATGTCACTAATGCCCCCTCCATCTCTTCCACCATGTGTCCCCCTCCCCATGGCTGCCCCCTCTCCCTTTTTGCAGGTGCAAGATGCTCCCAGATGGATAAAAAAACCTGAGGCTGATGAGACAGCTTGGTCTGAACAGACCTTGGGGTGCATTGAACTTAGTGCTTCAGTTTGGATCACTCAGCTTGGGTGGGTGTTGGTTTGGGTTTTTTTATGTTTGAGAGTTGTGGTTTGGTTTGGTTTGGTTTGGGTTATTTTGGAACAAACACCCTCAGCATCCCCTTTTGCAGTGCTGTGCTCCATCCCATGGGGTTGGGGGGGAGTCCTCAAGGGCATGAACTGAGTCCCCTCCTGGTGGGACTGAATGGTAGGATGAAGGACAGCAGGCAGGGGCTGTCCTGTGGGTGTTTGGTCCCCAGGATGAGGCTTGGCTGAGTCAGGAATGGCAATGAAACAGCCCTGGTGGCTCTGGCTGCCTGAGCTTCAGGTGGGTCAATGCTTTGTGCTGCTCCAGGCTACTTGTCCATGGAAAGGGGACTGTGAGGATCCTTTCTGCCCTTAAAGGAATACACTGCCATGCTGAGAGGAGCAGGGGAGGAAGAGGAGAGCAGTAATGGGTCCTTTCCAGAGTTCTGGGAAATGAGCAGAGGGTGGAAAAGTGAACTGGAAGAGCTCTGCAGGCTGAGGTCAGGCAGGGACCTCTCCTTCCTCGGTCACCTCCTTGGTGTATCCCCCTGCCCTGTCAGCCTGCTTGGGTAAAAACTGCTTTTCCAGAGTTTTCTGTTTGCAGAGGAGGCATGAGAGGGAAGGGAGATGCACAGGTAACTTCTGGATCCATTCCAAAGCTGCACCCTGTGTCAAATGTGACTTTTTGGGCCTTGTTAGCTGTCAGGGTGTGTTCCTTAAGTGACAACTGGGATAAAAGCTGAGGAAAGATCAAAGCAGATTTCATGGTTTCTATGGGTTTATGCTTCTTGGTTTCACTTTCCAGCTTCTCCCTGAGCCTTTCTTCTCTCCCTGCACTCTGCCCTTTCATCTGTCTCTCCATTCCACCCAGCAGCTGGGGACTTGCTGACCTTCCAGCCTTGGCCATGGCTTGTGAGCTGGACCAGCCTTTCCTTATCCCCCCAGACCTGAAGCAAAATGGGATTATTTGAGCTGTGAGACAGCTCCTTTCAGTATCAATTCTCCCAGCTGGTGAGATTTCTGTCTTTTTGCAGAAGCTGGGCTTGAGTTTCTCCTTCTCTGCTGAGAGCCTCCCTGGGCAGCAGTGTTGGCTCAGCAAGATGTGCAAGGTTCTGGTGCCCACAGTGCTGATTCAGGGGTGCTGGGTCTAGGAGAAACAGCTGAGATGGGGCTTTCCACAGGGCAGGAGGGCTGCTCATCTCCCAAAAAGACATTTGTCTTGTAGTGGTGTGGTTCCTTCTCAGTGGAGACCTGGATTTCCCCTCCTCACCATGTGTACTTCTTGCTGCCAGAAGAAAACTTGCTCTTGGCTTGGTTTTTTTTGTTTTTTTTTTTCTTTTAATTTATTTTTTTAATATAACTCCTGTGGTAGCTTGTGGGTGAAACGTGGGGAAAGCATCTTCCTCAAGGAGAAGAGGTGAAGGTGTCACCTGGCATCAAGAGGCTAAGGAAAGGCCTCAAAAGTGGGCATTAATGAAGATAAAAGCTCTGGCTGGAAGCCCAATGCTGATGGTCAAGTTTGGGGCTGTTCTGGGTACCTTCTGGTGGCAGAGGTGACCCAGCTGAGTGTGTTGTGATGGAAACATTGTCCCCCAGTAGCTGGGTGTGATGGGAGGGTGGGTGGATGGAGCTGGCAGATGGCTTTCTGTCCACCAGCTCTGCTTGGATGTGACTGGGATGTCCCCAGAGGTGGGACCACAGGCTCAATGTGCTTAATCTCATCCTTACAGCCATTTCCCATCTCTTTCATCCTTCTCCTACCCAACCAACTCCCCATTGCAGACCCCTGGAGCCCTCACCAGCAGCCTCTCAGCAGTGGGTAACCCTGGTAAACATTCATTTGTGCCTCTCTGCAGCCAGGACCATCCTGGACACTCCTTCTCCTGCCCCACCACATGGCTCTTCCAAAAGCAGCACCTTGAGGTGCTCCAGGCTGTGCTTACAGATCCTTTGCCTTGCTGCCAGCAGGCCCAGGGCTTGGAGGAGCATCAGTAGCTGTGGCAGACAGAAATGCCAGGTAGCTGGGCATGTTCTTCTCCCCTGACCATGTCTCTTCTTTAGAGCAGACCTTGGTGTAGGCAGCATTGCAAGGATGAGTGCTCTGGTGGCTTCTCTGCATCTCTTCAGAGCAGGACTGTGGCTCAACTCGTGGTCCCTTGAGCTGGTTCCTCTGCCTTGCTGCCTTCCCATCCTGAGCTGGGAATGAGCCAGGTTGTGCTCTCTGTGCCATTTCCCCCTTGGAGAAGTGGGTCTTGTGGGGAAATGGGGATCTGCAAACCCTTCAGCCAGCTTCTGCTGCCTTTGGGTTATTTCATCAGAGTGGATCTCCACAGGTGAAACCCTGCTGGGAATCTGGAGCTCAGTGTGTGGCTGTGGAGCTTTGCAAGGAGGGTGGATAAACAGCACTTCCCTGTCAGGTAGGAAATGTCTGCAAGCAGCAGAGGTGTAAATACTGCTTTGAGCAGGGGGAAACAGTGGGGATAAATGTCATGTGTGCATTTGTGGCAATCAGATGGGACAGGGATGATGTTTGTGGGGAAATGAGTCAGTGACAGACGTGTGAAGCACAGATGTGCCTCTTGCTGCTGTGGCTGAGGAACTTGTGTCAAGCCAGAAAGCAAGAGGTGCTGCTTGTATAAAGCTGAGCTCCTCTCTTCTCACTGAACCAGGAGGAAATGGGTCAAGACCACGTTGAGCACTACCAGCAATAACAGTTATGGGTTATTCTGCAAGCCAGATAGTGTGGAGGCAGCTGGATTACTGACTCAGCTACAAGTGACACCACCAGGAGCTGGAAAAAAAGAATAAATTTAAAACCCCCACACTTTAACCAAGCCTACCAGCTTCTAACTGGGTTTTCTAAGGTGTCAGACTCCGAGGACGAGGGGAGGAGACCTTGCCACAACGTTCCTTGGAAGGTGGCTGTGTGTTGGCCTGAGCAAGTTACCCAAATAGGATGTAATTCAGCTCAAGCAATTAAAATGTACCTTCAGGAGGCTGCTTCTCCAGTGGAGAGGGGAAATGTGCTTGTACACCAATATCCTTGTTGTATTTCTGGCCTTTGGGGCATTTTTGGCACTTGTTTCCTACTTGTCATGTGTAGAAAGGTCCAGCTATGAAAGCTTGGGTGAATCCTCCCATGTCCTGGCAGTCTCCTGGGTCCAATTTTCTTTTCCAGTCCCCCAGCTAGCAGTGCAGTTCCTGACACAGCTGCAGAAAAGAGCTAAAACCTTGAGCTGCCCCAGGGACCTGCTTGGTACCCAGCAGCACCATGGGCTCAGCTGGACCATCAGCACTGCAGGAGGAGCAGGAGATGGAATCCTCCTGCTGGGGTTTAGCTGCTTCTCTTCAGGACCCATCACACAAGTTTCCTGGAGCATCCTCCCTGGGCTTGCAGCATCCTCCTTCTATTCCAGGGAGAAGCACTGGGGGTTGTGGGGGTTTGATGGAAACCTCCCACCCTGTGAAGCACAGGTTAGATCAAGCTGGGGTAGTTTCCAGGAGCACCAGGAGCATGTTTTGCTCCAGCCCCCAGAATTAGACCTGTCCAGCTTCTTCCCTAGCCCAAGAGTGAAGTCCTAAAAGCAGAGACCTTCCTCCCAGCCATGAAATTGCACCAACCACTTGAGGAGAGGAGCAGGGCCATGCCCCTGGGCATGTCTCACCCCTAACAACCCACCCTGCATCTCCTTGCCTTCCCTCCCCATCATTCCCCAACTTGATTCCAGCTCCTCATGGACTGGTTCCCATCAGCCCCTCACCCTGAGCCCTCATGCACATCACTGACTGCACCCACCCCAGGCACCTGCAGTGTCTAGACTGGTTCCTGCACCTCATGCAAATGTCTGCAGAGGGACCTGGGCCACCAAACCCACTTCTTCCTGGGGAAGCCCTGGGGTTTCATCCCTGCCTCCCCTTTCCCTGCCCTTTTCCAGCACAGCTGAGGGATAACACTGCCTCTCCTCTCCTCCTTGGGATCAGCTCCTGTTTGAAGCACATCCAGAGCTCCCAAGGGTGCTGTGTGAGGTCCTGGGGTGTTTCTCCAGTGTGTTATTTCTATCAGCCAGTGCAAATCAGCCCAGCAGGCTGGGGACTGTGGTCCTGTGCTTGCTTGGTGACATTTGCATCTCCAGGGGGGATGGGATGGCCCAGAAACTCTGCCTGCCCTGGGGTGGGAGGTGTGCTCTGACATGCTGCACAACTTCTGCTCTTGCTGGATCTTCAGCAGAAAACACTTTGCAGCTCTGCAGATTTCCTATGGGATGGGATTGACCAGGAAGGCAGGAATATGGAATTCACAGTTCTTGAAACTTTCATTTCTCTCACCCTGATGGAGCTTTGCTTCTTGCCCTGAGCCATTCTTCCCCCTTGTCCCTTCTCTTTCAAACCTCTGTGTTCCCTTTCTGTAGCCTCCAAGAAAACCAAATATTTGAGCCCTACTCATAAAGACCCCTGTAGTAGTCTCTGCAGGTATGCAGAGGTGTCATCACATTGCTCTGGTACCTCCAAAAATGACCCCAAAGTGAGCTCTTACCTCCATCCCCTCTTGCCAGCAACTCCGTGCACCGTGGCTGGAAGCCAGCGAGTGAGAGCACACTTGGGAGGTGGTTTTTAACAACCTAATTTGGGACAGATTTCGTTAGGCCTGGGCTAATTCTGGTGCCCTCATGATCAAATTTCCCTTCTATACCTGGCCTGGTGTGCATCTGGGTAGAAACAAAGCTTCACTGAGTTGTGTCCCAGCTGGTAACCACCAGCACAGAGCCCCACACATCCTGCTCAGTCCTTCCCTTCCCCTGGGCTCTACCCTTGCACCAGGGTTTTTTTTTTTTTTTGCAGATTTGGGCTAGTAAATTTTTGGAAGAAAGGAAAGCCAGTTGTATAAAGGGAATGATTCTTCATTATGAACAACCAGGAGAAGGAACATCAGGGGGGGAAAAAATGAAGAAGTTCTTTTTGTCATGGATAAATGAACTCAGGCTGATTGGGAATGTGGTTTCGAGGTGTAGAAGGCACAGGGAGGTGGAGAACACCCCAAGTGGGCTGGAAGGAGGCCTGGGATTGGAACCAGGCCCTGGGTGAAGCAGCTTGGACACGTTTTTGTACAATAAGAGAGAAACCAGCACTGCAGTGGCTGCCTCTGCCCAGGTTTTCCTACAGTGCTCAACTAGTTGGTGCTGGAAAAGGTGTGGGTGCAAGTTGTCAGGTTTCAGCAGGAGGCAGGTGATGGACCACAAACCCCAGTCCTGTGAATCCCTTGATGTTGGTGGGGAGGAGGAGGAGTTTCTTTATGAAGAAAACCACTGTTTCTCACAAAGAGCCCCAGGTGAGTTGTGGAGAAAGGAGGGGGGTGCCCAAAGTTCCCTTTCTCTCAAACCCAACCTGGTGGTTTCAGCATGGCCAAGAGGTTTCCTTGCTGCAGATGTCTCTGCCACAGCCTCTTCATCTCTACACACTTGGTTGGGGAGCACATGGGCAGGAGAGCTGGCATCTCCACAGCATTTATGTCAGGGTTGGGTTTCTGCCCATCCTGGTTAAACCTGGGAAAGGTTTTTTTGGGTGGTTTTCCTCCTGCTCTGCTTAGCTCAGGTCATTTTCTCCTCATCTTTGAAGCTGCCTTGTTGGTAGAGGCCAAGTTCTTGCTCCATTGCTGGTTCATGTGCTTGGAGGCAGATTTTCCATCCCCATCACTCAGACCTCCATCTTCTCTCTACCAAAATCAGGACCTCTCCTTGGCTCACCCACCTCCTCTCTTGTCTCCCATCACCCCTTTTTCAGTATCCTCAAGGAAATCTTTGACCTCCCTGAACTAACCTGGGCTTTCTCTGGCATGATGCTACCAAATTCCAAGTCCTGAAGCAGTTTAATGGCTGCAGCACAGCAAAACCCTGCAGCACAACACTTGTTTAATATCTCTGGAGGTGTTTGCACCACGTTTTTCTTGGCTTCTGATTTAGGTACCATGGGAAGGATGTCTGGAGGATCCAGTGGGTGGGAAAAAACGTTTAAAAACATCTATGAAAAATAACAGTAATAATAAATGACTCAAATCATGTGCAGCAAAGGCACAGCTGCTGCAGAGAATACAGAAGCTGTGAGGATATGTCTAACACATTTCAGCTGCTGCTGGCCTGGGTAAGTTGGCAGACCAAGACTTGAGGGCCACTCTGGTGAGTTCCTGGCACCCAGGAAGTGGTTAGCTGACCAACAGCCTAGATCCTCACCCTCCTTCTCCCTTTTCAGAACTACCACTCAGCATGCACACAGATCCTGCTGCCTGCAGGGACCTGAAGCTTTTGCTTTTCCCAAGAGAACCCCCCCATGTTCACCAACACACACTCCAGTCACATCAAAACCACCCTGATGCTGCCAAGGGTTCAGAATCCATTCTGCCACGGCAGGGTCTCTGCCCACTTCTCCCCTCTTGCTTGTATCCACTTTTATTTGGCCTCTCCTACCCAAAGCAGCAGCTTGAGGCCCCCCAAGGCAGATTTACCTCTGGGGTGAGGTGGTGGGGATTCCCCAAAGCACCCCAGTGTTCTTGGGGAAACCCAAGGGTGTTGCTGCAGAGATGGAGCCAGGGCTGGGACTTGCTGTGCAAATCTGTCTCTAGGTATGGATCCAGAGGGGATCTGAAAGGGAGCTGCTGGTCCTGGTCTCTTCATGGCCATGGTCATGCTGTGCCACCCCAGCACCTGAAACTGCAGAGCTGAGCCCATGCTTTGGGCTCTCTTTCCAGAAGCATCCATGGGCAGAGCAGGGACACTGCTGGGCAGTGCTGCCTGCCCCTCTTGGAGGGGACCTGCTGCCAAGGCCACCTCTGCAGAGGGGACAACTTCCCTGGTGCTGAGGATGGAGAGGAGACCCTCCTGTCCTCTCCTTGAGGGATGGGTGGGCTTCATCCTGGGTACAAAGTGAGATCATGAGCACCATGGCTGTCGTGGGAGGAGTGTTGGCAGGATGGGCACAAAGCAACGTGTGTTGGCAACCTCAGGGATCCTGCATAGGTCTGGGGGCAAACATCTGCCCTTGGATAAAACTGGGCTTGATGTGGCTGAACTGATCACCCAGGAGCCCTCTAAAGCCACCTGTCTAAATCCAGCCCCCCAAACCATGTTTCTGTAGCTCCCATTTCTCCCCAGGCCAGGCAGGAGGTGGCCACCTGCCCTGTAGCCACAGATCTGGGGTAAAATCTCCCTCCTGAGTTTCCTTGGTCTGCTCATTGGAAGAGGCTGCCCAGCTCTGGGCATCCCTGGGGGCGTTTAAAGATGGGTAGGTGTGGGGCTTAGGGATGTGGTTTAGTGGTGGGCTTGGCAGAGCAAGGATAACAGTTGGACTTGATTTTTAAGCTCTTCTCCAACCATCCTCTGATTTGTCTGTCTCCCAGGGGTGGCTTCTCCCCCCACCAGTGCCTTTAAGCACTGCTGTGCAGTCTGGGTCACCACAGAGCTGTGCTTGGAGCACTGGCCACATGTCCCCCCTCTGTCTGCTCCCCCATTCAGCTCTGGGGAAAGTTGCTTTCACTTCTCTTGGTTTTCCCCAGCTCTAAAAGCAGGAGCATTTTGAAATCATGAACTCCAGGAAGGTTTTGAAACTTCTTTTGGTGCCTCTGTAGCACTTGGAGTAGGTGACTGCTCATCTCTCCAGGGAAATCGTTGCCTTCCCCACTGTTTTGCAGACTGCTTTTTGATAAGCACCCTGCCATGACCCAGCAAACCCACTTAAACCAGTCCTAGGTTGGGCTCCTTCTAATGACTTTACAAGGAAATTGAAAACTGTGGAAGTGTTGGACAAAAACCTGGTTTAAAGCCACCTGGTTTTCCACTGCCCTGGCAGCAAAACTCTTGTTCCCTCCCCAGCACTTTGGGAATAGCTCATGGAAACTGGTTCTGGTCTTTCTGCTGCCCTGCTGCACAGGGAGTTAAACTTCTCTCTCATTTGTTCCTGACCTTGATCTCCTGATCTTTATGAATGTCTTTATGAAACTTTGGGACCTCTCTCAGAGGAAAAGAATGGTTTTAGGAGACAGATGAGTAGCTTAGAGGTTGAGTGGCAGAGTTTTGTTTTCAGTTTACCATTTTGTCAGTCTATAAAATGCTGATGTGATTCGACAGCTCCCAATCACAGCAGTGTCACACAACCACATCACTTTTCTCCTGCCCTCTTCCTTCCCCCTTGCCTGCCCATTGGGGCTGAGTGTCCCCTTCTCCTTCTGCTTCCCAGCTGCTGGCTGCCTTCTCCAGGGCTTCCCCCAGCCCACCAAAATCCAGGACCTGCTGTGGCTCTCAAAGATCCTAGAATCACAGACTGGTTTGGGTTGGAAGGGACCTTAAAGCTCATCCAGTGCCAACCCCCTGCATGGGCAGGGACACCTCCCACCAGCCCAGGTTGCTCCAAGCCCCATCCAACCTGGACTTGGACACTGCCAGGGATGGGGCAGCCACAGCTTCCTTGGGCAACCTGGGCCAGGGTTTTACCACTTCATGGATCCAAATGGGGGTTTGATCCCTCTGTTATCAAAGGCACCTGGGACAGAACACAGAGATGTTCACAGGGGGGACTGCAAAGGGAGAAGTTGGGTCTCTCCCTCCCAAACCCCAGAGTCCAGCCCAGCCCCATTGCTTTTCCTGCTGCCTTTCTTTGGTTTCTCTGTGTTTCCCTCCCAGGCTGCTGGTACACAAAGAGTTGCTGCTGCTAAAAGTGGAGGTCAGCACCTAGGTGTAAATGTGCAGGGATGGAGAAATGTTTGGGGTTTGGTTTGGTTTGGTTTCTGCCACCTCTGTCCCAGTCATCTCTTGCATTTCCTGAGCGTTTCACTTGTCAAGATTGAGATATTTAATATTTTTTCCACCCTGCAGTGCAAGGTGTTTCTGCTGATGTTAGAGGTAGCAAAAATAGTGTGGGGGAATTATAGCCTTAAGAAAGAAATATGCAAATATCTGAGTGCATTAAAAAAAAACCCCAAAGCCCTGGGGTTTGCACTTTGATTTTATTCTGGGCTCTTTTTGTGGTTGAGGGGTAAAGGCTGAAGGGAACTGGGGGTGATGTTTGTGCATGCCCAGCTCACCAGAAACAGAGCAGGGGGAAGGTTACGTGGGGAATCCAAATACCTGCTTTGTGCCAGTGGCTGGTTTGAATCAATAATATTGCAAATTTTGGCTGTGGGGAGCATCTGAGAAATGACCTCACCTCTTTCCATGCTCTGCTGGCCAGATGTGACTGCTGAAGTGTTCAGCTCTTGTGTCAGAGCATGCCTCTCCCCAATAAATAGAGGTCTTTCTTCACCTGGTGCCTCAGCTGCTCTCTGAGAACCTGCCCTGAGGATGAGGGTGCTGCTGGGGCTGGGGACAGGGGTCCTCCTGCTCCTGCTCTTGGCCCACCCAGCCCACCCAGGTGAGCTCCTGGGGGGGTTGGAGATGCCCACAGCTCCCTGCCTGCCCCTGGCCATGGGTGGGCATCACCTGCATCCTGAAAGGGACTGGAGCAGATGGGATTTCCTCCGGGTTGGTTAGCCCCAGCTTTTCCTTGTAGCCAAGTGGGCATCCTCCTTTGCTAAGCTGGGATTTGGGGAGCTGTGTGAGGGCAGGATGCTGAGGTGCCCATGATTTCTCCCTGCCTTGTCAGTGGCAGCAGGGAAAGGGACAATTTCTTCGCCTCTTTAAGAGGTTTGGAGTTGCTGCATCTTTGGGTGACTCTGTTTACAGTCTCTTCTCTCTTTCTCAGCCATCCTGGAGGTGAATGGGAACCTGAGCTGTCGGTGTGTGAAGACAACCTCAGACTACATCAGTCCCAAGAAATACGAGAGCCTGGAGATCAGACCTGTGGGGAGCAGCTGCAGGCGTACAGAGATCATGTAGGTGCTGGGGGTGGCTCAGGGGGGCAGAGCTGCTGCTTCCTCCCCTGGCTTCCAGAGAGCAGGGGGCCCTTTCCTCTCCCACCACCTCCCCTCTGCACTCCCTTTCTGCAAACCAAAGCTTTGTGAAAACACCAGCAAGCTCCTGAGTGCTTCGGGGCTGAGAAACACCAGAACTGACCTGCCAGAGCTCCTCAGGAGCTAAGCAAGCCTCTCCAGTGAGGGAAAGGATGAGTTCCTCATACTGGTGTTTACTGGGAAGCGTGCTGGTGTTTGGGGGGGTTGCAGTTTGGAGGAAGCACATCCTCAGACACCTGAGCAGGAGGAGCCATAGCCTGTTTTTCCTCTACTGACACCCAGCTCAGGCACTGATCTCATCACCCTTGTCCTGGGTAAAGCAGAACATTAAGCAGCAGTCTAAGATTTCTTTCAGCTCAACCTTGCTGCACTTGTAAATCTACAGAGAAAATTGTATGAGCAGCCACCTCTTGGCTTCATTTTTGGTCTCTGCTCCACACATCTTGCATCTTGCTTTTTCCTGCCCATCCTGTGACTCCTCTCTGTCTCATCAGCTTCCTGTGACCTGCTAGCCCTGCAAAGGAAAGCTGAGTCTGGCAGACCAGCTCTGACTGCTTGAATCCCCAGCTCAGGAGGGCAGGAGAGGGCTCATCAACTCTCCTTGTGTTTCAGAATTAAATTAAAACCTTCAGGGAAGGTGTGCGTGGATCCTGACGCCCCTTGGGTAAAGAAGCTGCTGAAGCGTATTGCCAGCACGTGAGTGCCTTGGGTGAAAAGCCTTTTGGCTCAGGTGGCCCTGGACACCATCCCCTTCCCCTTCCCCATCCCCATCCCCATCCTCTTCCCCATCCTCTTCCCCATCCTCTTCCCCTCCTCTTCCCCCTCCCCATCCCCTCCCCATCCCCTCCCCTTCCCCCTCCTGTCCCCTCCCCGCCCCCTCCCCGTCCCTTCCCCCTCCCCTTCCCCCTCCCCTTCCCTTCCCATCCCATCCATTCCCCACCCCTCCCTTTCCACCCCATCCCACCCCATCCCACTCCACCCCATCCCTGAGAGGTCTCAGGGATCCAGGGGACAGCAGTCCCAGGGTGAAGACATTTTGGGGACAAGGAAAAAAAGGAAATTTTGGGGGGAACTGGCAGGAGCAGGGTTGGAGCAGTAATGCATCCATACCTGGGTCTGTGTGCACCTCGTGGGTGCTCCCTGCCCTGAGGAAACAGCAGCCACTTCCTTGGCTCAGGGCAGGACCTTCCTCCCCCAGCCCCCGCCTTGCTCCTCCTTCACACTTTTCTCCCTCCTTCTGCTTTTCGCAGGAAGAAAAAATAAGTTTCCTGCTGAGGAAGTTGGTGCTGGGAGCCCCGAGCCGGGCGGGCAGATGATGTCCAGGACTTGTTCTTCACTTCCCCCTCTTTTCCCCCCCTCTCCAAAGCTCCGTGTCCAGCCCTGGCAGTGGCTGCTGTAGGAAGGGGGGGGGTTGGCTGCTGCCCCCAGCCCCACGCAGGGTCCTGGGGGGGTTTCCCCCCGGGTTTGCTCCCTGGATCAGTGTGAATATGAACCCTTGGTTAATTTACTTGTCCCTGGGCTGTGAATGAAGCCTCTCTCCCTGGGGATGCTCACGTCTCTCTGGGAATGACTTTGTGGCTCTTCCCAAGCAGCACAGTGTGTGCCAGGGTGGGGGTTTTATTACACAGTAATTACACAGTAATAAATTATCCATGTAAAATTCGGGTATTTGGTTGGTTGGTTGTTGTTTTCCTTTTTTTCTCCAGATCTTTCGTAGAAACTTGGCAGAGGTTTGTTAAACCCCATCCTCCTCGCCCTCCTGGACCTGAATTTGCCATTGTTTGCCTCTGATGCTCTTTAACAGATATGCCCTGGCCATTAGAAAAGATGTTTGTGGGGTGATCCAGACGTGTCCCACATCCAAGGATAGGAATTCCTGATGGGGCTGGGGTTTGGAGGCAGCTGTAGGGCTTCTGGAAGCAATAAAGGCCAGTCAGAGAATCCAGGGCATGGCTGTGAGGTCATCTAGCAGTAATATAATAATAATAATAATAATAATAATAATAATAATAATAATAATAATAATAATAATTTGGCAGTGTTCATAATATTAATAATCAGTAGCAGCAGCTGTTAAGGGGAAAGAGCAAAAGCAAACACCACCAAAGCTGGGGCTGGGATGCACCTTGCAGGGAGGAAAATGGAGTTGTTGGAGGACCCCAAAAAACCTGGGCAGATTCCTGGGCTGAGAACAAGGGTCTGGGGGGGATGAGTGATATCTCCATCAGATGATATCTCTCCCCTTGGTAGGAAGGGGAAAGTGGAGCCAGTTTTAGGAAGCTGAGGCCCCCACCAAGCTGCTTTTTTGGTGATGCAAACTCATCCAGGAAAGGAGCTGGGGTGAAAACCACCAGGACTCTGGGGCTGCCCCCCTGGTCTGCCCCACTTCTCCTATTTTCCAGCTCAAATAGGGGGATGCTGCCAGGGACAGGGAGTGGGAGGCATGGCTGTGCTGCCAGTCCTGCTGCTGGGGGTGCTCCTGGTGACCCAAAACCCCGGGGATACAGGTGAGGCTGTGGAGGATGCTGGGGAGAGGGGAGTGCTGCTGCTGGGATGTGGGGCCAGAGATTTGGGGATGGCAGAGGGGTTTCGGGTGAGGAGTCAGCCCTGGCCCTGTGTTCCTCCAGCTCTCCTGGAAGCCAATGGCAACCTGAGCTGCCGCTGTGCCAAGACCACCAGAGCCTTCATCCCCCCCTCGAAATACAGCAGGATCGAGGTCTGGCCCGTGGGGAGCAGCTGCCGGCGCCAGGAGGTGGTGTGAGTGTCCCGGGGGGGGATAAGGAGCCCCCTGCTCCTCCCTCATCCTCCTCTCCCAATTATTTCTTTTTCCTGCTCTTTTTCTTGATGAGAAGACCAGAGTTCGGCTGCTCCAACCTCCCCACCGGAGGAGGGGGGGGGTTCGGGGAGGTGCTGAACCCCCCCCCGTGTTTCCTAGGATTAAGCTGAAAAGCCTGGAGAGGCTCTGCCTGGATCCTGACTCCCCGTGGGTGAAGAAACTCCTGCGGGACCTCCCTCACCTGTAAGCCCCCCCACCCCAAGCAAAAGAGGCTCCCGGTGGGATCAGGGGCATCCCGTGGGGGGGACACACCCCCATTTTCACACATTTCTTCCCCCAACCCGCTTCCCCCCCTCTTCTGCTTTTAGCAGGAGGAAGAAAACTCCTCGCTGAGGAAGCTGCCACCAGTGGGACAGACAGATGGGACAGACCCCCCCTCCCCATCCCGGGGTCACCATGTCCCTCTGCGGAGGGGACCGTGCTGCTCCCCGATTCCTGATTTACCCCCCCACTGTTTTTTTTCCTTTGCATTTTATGCATTTAAACCCATGAAAACGCCACTCCCTGCTCCCCCCCTTCCCACCCTGTGGCCATGCTCCCCTCCGAGCAAGACAGAGCAGGTCCAATAAAGGGGACAACCCTCTGTCACCATCGCTCATGTCCCTTCCTGCAGCGTGCGGGGGGCCCGAGGGTGTTGGTGGGGGCACCGATACTGCACTCAGAAACCAGGAGGTTTTGGGGGCGGCCAAGGCTGGTTTCTACCTTTTTTTTTTTTTTTATGGCAGCGTGGACTGGGGGAAGCGAAGGTGGGAAGGGGAAGCTTGGGGCAGGTCCTTTGTGTATCCCCCCCCTCCTTGGCGTTTCCCAAGCTGTGAAATCCCCGGCGGCGGTGGCTTTAAAGCAGCACCCGGGGCCACTCCGGGCGGGCGTCGAGGATGCGGCTGCTGCCGGTGGCCCTGTCCCTGTCCCTGCTCCTGAGCAGCTTGGTGCCAGGGGGCGGTGAGTGACCTCGGGCTGTCCCTCTGCCCCTCCAAATGTCCCCGGGGGAGGGGATGGGACGGTGGCATGGGGTTGGTGGGATGAAGGCGGTGGGGGAAGGCTCCCCCCCCTTTGTCTGTGTCCCCCACTGGGGGCCGAGACGGGGGCTGTGGGCTGCTCTTGGGCACAGGTCTGTCACTGGAGAGCCTGCTGACCAACATGAGGTGCAAGTGCATCAAATCGACCACCCAGGTGATCAGCCCGGGGCTGATCCTTGCCATCGATGTCACACCGCCGGGCATTCAGTGCAGGAGGAAGGAGATCGTGTAAGTGCAAAGCCTGCAGCCCAGCTCCCTGCTCGGCTACCAGCACACAATACCCGGGGGCTTACACCCTCTCTGGAACCCCCAGAGGTTGAGGTGACCCCTGCAAGGGGATGCTGCTGCCTGCTTTAATGGGGGTCACCCCCAGCATGGCATAAAAAAATCACCTCTCTCACAGAATGGTTTGGGTGGGAAAGCCAGGGTGGAAGGGACCTCAAGGATCCCCTGCTCCAACCCTTCTGATATTATTGTTTTTCTGAGATCTCTCAGCACCCCAGAGAGCTGAGAATTCAAACTTCCCAAAGTGGGGGAATCCCCCCCTTCCCCTGGGAGACCATCCCAAGGTCTGACTGTCCTCAGGGGGAAAAATTTCCCTCTTGTGTCCCATGGGAATCTGCCCAGGAGCACCTTGTGCCCATTGCCCCTTGTCCTGTCCAGGTGACTCCTTGTGAACAGGGAGATCACCTTTTTCCAACACCCCTCCATGGGGAAGGACACCCCACAAGGGTTGCAGAGATGTGCTCACCACCATGCTGGGGAGCAAGAGGGTTTTTCTCTGCAGAAAATGGTCAGGAAAAACCGGGGAAGAGGTGTGCACGGGGCTGAGGGGGTGTCCTCACCTTGCAGCCTCACCCTGAAGAAAAGCAAGAAGGTGTGTGTGGCCCCCGAGGCAGCCTGGATCCAGGTGCTCATCCACAAGCTGACTCAGAGGTAGGCAACACCCAGCCCCCCCCCCAAAACAAGCAGGGTTATCAAAGGCCTTGGCAGGACCATCCTCTTCTTCTCCCCACTGCTTTTCTATTATTTTCCTTCCCCCCAAAACCTGCAGGAACTCCACCAAAAAAGCAGCGGCGCGGGTGCGGCGGGAGGTGGAGCGATGGGCCCAGGGAGAGGAGAGGAGGAGGAGGAAACCCCTGGGCAGCCCCCCTGCCCCATCTCCCCTTCTGCCCAAGGGGGGTAAGAATAAATCACCTCCCTCTGGTTCCTCTGGGGGACCAGCTGGAGCCTGAGCCCTCTGTGCCAGGACACGCCAGGGTTTGGGGTGTTCGGGGTGTCCCAGGCTGTTCCTGTGTGAGGTGGCAGCAATAAAAGGATGAATGTGCTTCCCCCTGGGCTCTGGCAGCTCTTTCTGCAGGGATTGGGGTCAAAATGGGGGTTTGTAGAGTTAGACCAGACTGTGGCACTGGGAAGATCTTGGCTGCTTTGCTGCCAGGTACTTCCTCGTGTGCTGCTGTTCCTCTCTCCCAAGTTTTGGTGCCTTTTCCTGAAGCTCCTGGGAGGAGCAGGTCGTGTGGTGGGACACTGGTGGCAACTGGATGGACCCACGGTGCTGGTCCCCAGTTGCACAAACACGGGAGAAATGAGAGGTGCTGGGACCATTGGACTGCCCTCTGTGGACCCCCATTTCTCTGGGATGGACATGAGTGTCCCCTGGAGTGGCAAGGGGATGTCCCCTTGGCCATGTGGGCTGAGGTGACACTGGTGTGACTTGTAACCTTGCATGAAGTTATCACTGTTCAAATCTTTGGTTTAGACATGCTGGTAGTGGGTGTCTGAAGTCTGGGGACCTCCCAGAAAGGGTAGGGATCAAACCTGCCTCACCCACCCCACCACTCTGGATGCCAAAAGTATCTCCTAGGGCAGTGACACACCTGGCTGGTCCCCATGTCCCCCTCCTCCCCACCCACTGCTTCTGAGGAACCACAGCAGGGGACAAGAAGGGTTGCAAGGGGCTGTTTATTGCCTATAGAAGGAAAGGAAAAGTACAGGGGTAGGAAGAAACAAGCAGGTATGGAGCCCTCTCCACCCCAGGGGAGCAGTGCCCCATCCTCTGCAGGGCTGCAGGGGGGGGGTGGTGTTTAAATTAAAAAAAAATCAATTAAAAAACCAATCCACGTGGTGGCAACTGGCTCCCATGGTGAGGTTTTCATTTCCAAGTGTAATTACAGGGGGGAATCTCACTGTGCCACGGTGCTTTCTGCAGAAAAGTTCTTTCAGGGGGAAGAGAAGAACTGGATCCTTTTGTAAAAGCCAAGGGGAGAGCTGGGGAGAAGGTTGATGGTGATTTATTCCCTTGGGAAATGTGGGATGAGGTCTCAGCTGAAGGCTGCTGCTCTTGCAAGTGTGGTGCCAAGGGTTGGGGTCAAACTTTGCACCTGGAGACCCCCCCAGGCCCCATCTCAGGGCTGGGGAGAAGGCCAGGGGGGGAAAATGGGGGCCAGGGAGGCAAAATGGGGGCCAGGGAGGCAGCAGTGGCTCTGGATGTAAAGCTCTCAATGCAAAGTGTTGTTTCCATCAAACCAAGAGTAAATCCCCTGGAACTGCAGTGTGAGCACATCTGGGAGGGACCCTGCAGCTCCCAACCTCCCTCTGCACCCTCTACCTTTTGGGGGACAGGACCTTGCACAGCCAAGGCACAAGAAAGAAACCCAAGTAAATGAAACCCCTGACCTCCCAAAATAACCCTGGGGAAATGCAGTGAGAAGGTGAGCCCAGGCTCCCAGCACTGCTGCTCCAGCCCAGCCTCTGGGTTTATCCCAGCATCCCAGAGTGCCAGGGTGGAAGGGACCTCAGGGATCCCTGCTCCAACCCTTCTGATATTATTGTTTCTCTGAGATCTCTCAGCACCCCAGAGAGCTGAGACTTCAAACTTCCCAAAGTGGGGGAATCCCCCCCTTCCCCTGGGAGACCATCCCAAGGTCTGACTGTCCTCAGGGGGAAAAATTTCCCTCTTGTGTCCCATGGGAATCTGCCCAGGAGCACCTTGTGCCCATTGCCCCTTGTCCTGTCCAGGTGACTCCTTGTGAACAGGGAGTCTCCAGCTGATTTGTAGCCCCCTTTAAGTTCTGGAACATCACAATAAGGTCTCCCCTGAGCCTTCTCTTCCCAAGGCTGAACAGACCCAGTTTCTCAGCCTCTGTTTAGGAATTAAGGGCATATTCAGCTAAATCTGGTGCTCATAAACACTTTAATTGCTCAGAAAGCAAACACACAAAACAATAATTAAAAAGGGAACACAAAGCCAAAGTCAAGTAACATCTCACTTGGAAGGAAAGTCACCACGAGGCTGTTGGGTTTTGGTTGTTTTGGGGATTTTTTTTGTGTGTGCTTCAGAACAAAGACAATTATAGACAAATGCAAACTCAGTAAATGCCAGAGCTGTAGGAACACTAAACAGAGAGGAGAAGCCCACGTAGCAGGATTACTCCAACCTTCACTACTCACAAAGTGAGAGATTTTGCAAGCTAAACACATCGTAGGATTGCAGGGGGGAAAGGAAAGAAGAGAGAGAGTCATAACACTTGGTGTGCTTTGCTATTTGAGCTGTTTAGAACACCCTGAAGTAACCAAGTGCCTGATGTTCCTTTATTTTCAGGCTTATTTTCAGATACACTCCCAGAAACTCTACTCCTGAAGCCCTTCATCCCCATATGTAGCCAAGCCATCAGACTTTCCCATCTCTTAACACCTTTTAGAAAGGCAAATGATTTTTGTTAGGATGAAAAGCTTTAGAAGGTGTTAATGTTGTCCCTTTGTGCAACCCCTGTGCCTGCCTCAGCCCCTCTGCTTTTTGTCCCTGTTCTCATTCCCTGGAGGAAAAGCCCCTGGTTGGTGTCAGTGGTCCCAGCAGACCCTGTATCCCTCTGGGCTGTGCTTATTCCCTCCTCCTAAAATTGCATTGAATTTTGAAGTGAGTGCTTGGCTGGTGCTTGGCATGGAGCCTTCAGGCATTAATGGGTTCCACCAGGTTCTCCTGGGGTTTGGGTTGCCTTGAAACACCTGAAGGGTGAAAAAGGGAGGGGATGTGACCCTAATTCTGTGATCAATTTAAACCTGATGAGCTGCAACAGGTTTTCCTTACTGTGAGATGGGGATACTCAGCTAACAATAATACCAGAAAACCCAGAACCTCTGTCTCTAGGCCTTGTTTCTTTTCCAGTCTCTAACAATTCAAGTCCTCTGCTCCCCTGGGTAAAAACCCCCCAGGACCAAGAGCTTTATGGGACCCAGGGAACGAGGCAGGTGCCCAAACCACACCACTGCTGAGGCCAAGGTGAGCTTCAGTGAGTCCTCTCTGCTGCTTTGCTTCCTCCCAGGCAGGTTGGGTTGGGAAGATTGCCCAGGAAACATCCCAGCCCTGTGCTGGGATGGGAGGACAAGGACCTGGTCTTCTCTGGTGTTGCAGCCTGGCTGTAGCTGAACCACTTCATGGGAAGGGTCAGGTAAGGACTGGCTCAGCTCAGTCACCTCCCCATACAACAAGGTCCTTCCTGAGGCTGAAACTGGGCCTTAGATTTCCAGAAAACCACCTGTGCAGAAGCCAACAACAAAGGACCAGAAAGGTGAGGCTGCTGGGGAAGGGACAAGTGCTGTTTGTGATTAAATTCCCTTTTAACCCAGTATGAACCCCACCTGGATGTGGTTTTGCTAACACAGGGGATGGATTTGGACTGAAAGACCTTTTGCTGCACCTTGCTGTGCCAAGTTTCGTGCCAAAGGAAGGGTTTGATCCTAAGAGCTGAAAACCGTGGAAATTAACTGACTTCTGCTGGCTTTAAATCTGGTTTGCAGATAGTTAAGACCTGGCAGCTGCTTCTGGCTCCTGTTCCTACCAAGGTGGTGTGAACCATGTGCCTAGGAATCCCCAAAGTGTTTCCCCAACTTGTCTTCTAAATTAACAGAGAAACTCTGAATTTTAACAAAGCCCTTTTTGGCTTCACCTCCCCAGAACCAACCCCCTGAGAAACCAATGCTCTGAACCTTTGGGATCTCCAGTTCTCACTCACAACCTGGCCCTGATGTCTCCTCTCTCAGCCTTTTGGCCTCTGATAGCCCAATATTTGGGATGAAGGCAGAGCTGCTGCTCAGCATCTTTGCCAAGTGGGGCTCAGGAATGTGAAAGGGTGAAGGCAGCAAGGTGGGAGACCCTGCCACCCCTCAGCATTACCAGAACACTGAAGCCCACACTGTGGGTCTGAAAGCTGCACTGGGTCAGTGGGAAAGGTTAAAAGTCAGAGATTGTTGTCAGTGAGGACTTGGGACTGATTCCTGAGACCTCTCCTGGCTGTGTCTGCAGATGAAACAGGAGGGGCTTCCCACAGACAGAGAAAGCTTAGTGATAAAATGAAATCTTTTTCCCAGTGAATGGTAGAAAGAAGTGAGAGAAGCTTTTAAGGAGGCAAAGAGGAAGGAAAGCTGGGAATGGGTCTGGGACCCCACTGTGCTGTCCCTGACTTCAGCACCTGGTGCACAAATGTTCCATGCTCCTGATGTTGAAAGAAGGAAACCAAAATATTCAGCTACTTTGTACAAAATTCTTTTTTTTTATATATATATATATACACACACACACAAACCCCCATAGCTAACAGATTAACCATACTGAATTTTAAAAAGTTGCTTCTAGAAGAGTGTTGGATGTTTTTATTTTCTCTGCTTGCTTTAGGCAGTGCTGCTGCTGCTTAGGAGCTGACACCAGGATCTGGGAAAGCAAACGGAGCCAGCAAGGAGCAGGGAAGGACTTAAGAGCTTTTTTTCCAGGTTTGGTGCTGGGAACAGGGGGGGTCAGAGCCGGGGAGAATCGATGGTTCCACATCCCCCTATTCCTAGGGGCAGGGATGTTTCACTCTGTAAAAAAACCCTAATGGCAGCTTCCATCTGGGAGGAAAGAAAATGAGAGTCAGCATCTGGGTGATGCAGTTTGTTTGCCAACAGGGATTCCCATCCTGTGGAGGAGGCTGATGGCATCCTGCTCCCTGCTCCCTCACTCCCTGCAGCAGGAATTCCCTCTGGAGAAGGAATGTTTCTGCCCAGCTGGGAAAAAAGCACAACCCCCTCCCTGCTCCTGCTGGGAAAGGAGAAGAAACTCTCTTGAGCCAGACAGTGCCAGGTGGGTAAACACATCCCCAGTTATGTGCAAGGACTGAAACAGAAACCAGACTCACTTTTTTTACAGAAAAAAAAAAAATAATCCAGAGGTTTTGTGCAACATTTAAAATAATTTTCAGGTTTTTTTTTTTAAAAAAAAACCAACACAGCATACTGGAGGTTGCAAAGAAGCAGAGAAAATCCAATTTAACACCTTCCTGCAACAGAACACTCAGTTAGAAACCCAGGAGAGTCAAACTGAAGCAGTTTACAGTGTTTGCCAGGGTGGGCTTATGTTTTGTGTTGGGTTTATTTCTATTTTTTTTTTTTTTCATCCCCATCCTTTCCCACCCCTGATATTACAAAAGATTGCTGTTGGGTTTTCTTTTTATTAGTAAACGGGCTCCTCTGCAGGTCATGTACAATCACAAGTGAATTTTAAATTCCATTTTATACAAACATCTCAAAAAGAAAAAAAAAGAAAAAAGAAAAAAAGAAAAAATAACATTGGGAGTGAAGTATGGTAGGAAATATTGCTCACATTGCTAGTTAACATGCGTGTAGGCAAAGGAGGAGAAGGGTTGGTTAGTGCACACCTCCAGAGCAGAGCATCCCCCCCTCCAAAAAAGATACAGTAGCTGATTACAGAAAGGTAATGTCCACAAAATTAAGTTTTTCATGCTATTCTACTTTCCAGTACTATACTCTCAAATCCCTTTCACAAGTTCTCTGCCCAGGCCAGGTGGAGGAGGCTGAGGTATATTCAAAAAAGATTCCTGCCCCTAGAGGAAAATCCAGCTTTGCACAGGGCTTGGGGTTCCTATTTTCTTTCTGTCTTTATTTAATAGTTTCTGGTGCTGCACAAAGCAGCTGCTGGACCCCACCTGCACCCAGCAACCATCACCTCCCAGTTTTAGGTGACAACAATAGGTGATGCCTCCGTTTTTAGGCACTTCTGTACAAAGGGAGTTGTCATTTCCTTGAACCCATTTTCTTCTTGCATTCTGTCCCACACCACCCCCTCCCCAGCCCCCAACGAGAGTCAGGGAATAATTTCCACTCTAGGTCCAATTGGGTTTGGTTTTTTTTTTTTTTTTTTCCTTTTTCTTTTTTTTTTTCCTTTTTTTTTTTAGTTTTTTGGGTTTTTTTTTTCCCCCTCTGGATAATTTCCTATGTATAAAACGACAAAGGAAATGTTTGAATTAAAGAGCAGAGGAACAGCCTGACTTGGCAGTTTTTTTGCAAGACAGAAGATGGCTCCTTGGTATTGAAAACTAATCTCACAATTCAAATTTGACCTTTTTTTTTTTTTTTTTTTCTTCAGTATACGAATGAGACATAAATATAGGCTATCAATCTCTTTAAAAATTTCATTCACATCATGGAAAATTTTTTTCATTTATTAAAAATATCACATTTTTGAGACTAGAAACAGTAAAGTGCATGAAAAGTTTAAAATATAAATTCAAGAAAAATCTTATAGCAGCAAAAAAGCAGAATAAAGAAAAACTTAAAAACACAGACACAACCTTTTTTTCCTATCACTGTGCCATATTTGTTTGTTTGTTTTATAAACACGAAGCAGCCAACCAATTTGTTTCAGAAAATTGCATTATGTTTAATGCCTCTCGAGGCACAAGGTTTGGAACTGGCCACCTGGAGCATAAAAAGAGAGAGAAAAAAATAAAATAAAATAAAATTTCCAACACATCCAAAGAGAATTAACAGTTGGGAATGAACCAGCAGCTTTATAATTCAACCCTGAACGACAACAGAAAAGAAAGATTGTTTTAAAAGTGTGATGGTTATTTGGCAACTAGGGTCAGGAAAAATAATCCAAGGAATGCTGATGGCTACACCCCTCACTCCCCCAGTGAAAAAAGGGCTCTGGCAGCTGCTCCACAAGCCCTTCAGAGGCAGAAGGAGGAGCATTTCCAGTGGCTTTTTCCTGTACCCTACACTGATGAAGCACTGAATCCCAAGTTTCCCATCTTTGCAGCTGAACTTTGGATAAAGGGAACCATTAAATGCTCACCTGCAAAGGCTTGGGACTCTGCTTTGCTGGCAGTTTTGGTTTAAGTGGAATTGCATCAGGAGAATTTTGACCTCCAGTTTCTTTTTAACCCATCTTTGGCTTTCTAATATCAGTTAGACAAGGGCCACACTGCTAATCCTTTACAGTCAGGTATTTAAGTGCTTTGCTAATGTGCAATATTTCTTTTGGATGCAGAGTTCAGCCTCTGTTTTGGGTTCAAACAAACACTGTTGCTAATGTTCTTCCTACAAACCAAGCATTTCTGTTCTTGCTTTTTTCTTTCTCCTAAAAGGTCGGCTCGTTTTGCCACGTTCTGGGCAAAAGCATCATCTTGAAATAATGCTAATAAGCAAGTTTTTCATCTTGTTTGTCTGTTTATAAGTGCAGCTTCCTACTGAGAAACAAAACAAAAAGCTTGCCAGTTAAAAAAAAAATAAATTTAAATTAAAAACCTGGAAAGGGAATAATACTTTGGTTCCAGCCCTAGTGCCAAATGATACCAATATGCACCCAAAAATGTGCAAAATCTCATATATCAAACACATAAGGAAAGGAGCTTGAAGAAGCAGCTTAAGGTTGGCCATACTTCACTCCTATATACTTTGATTTACAAGTGTACAGGTCCATGACAACAGGTCCTGGCCCTCTGAGGGGCCACCACTACCTCCTGCTAGGCAAGTGCACCCCGTTGACCAGAGGCGGGAGAGGAGGATGGAGTTCGAGTTGTGTTAACAGTGAGAAGTGGTCAGAAGGGATGTGAGGGTGTGGACACCCAGTGATGTTGTTGTCAACCAGCCACTGAGGGTCCAAAGGCCCCAGGACACCAAGCACGTTCATGTGAGTGTTGGAATAGAAAATGTAGTCAATCACACCCTGGGGAGAAAGAGAAACACGAGAGTGAGAACAGACCTGGCTTCTGGCAAGGTGAACTCCAACTGCCTGCAAGTGATCATTAAGCCACTGGTCAGAGTGACTTTAAAACTGAAAACCAGCAGCAAAACAAGGAGCTGTGGGTGGTAGGAGTTGTGGGGGGGTAAGAGTTGTGAGTGGTAGGAGTTGTGGGTGGCAGGAGTTGTAGGTGGTAAGAGTTTTGGGTGGTAGGAGTTGTAGGTGGTAAGAGTTTTGGGTGGTAGGGGTTGTAGGTGGTAAGAGTTTTGGGTGGTAGGGGTTGTGGGTGGTAAGAGTTTTGGGTGGTAGGGGTTGTAGGTGGTAAGAGTTTTGGGTGGTAGGGGTTGTGGGTGGTAAGAGTTTTGGGTGGTAGGGGTTGTAGGTGGTAAGAGTTTTGGGTGGTAGGGGTTGTAGGTGGCAAGAGTTTTGGGTGGTAGGGGTTGTGGGTGGTAGGAAAGTGTCCAGCCAGCGTAGGAAGCGGTGATGAAGAGCATAGAGGAACAAAGAGAAAGCCAGCCATTGGTCAGCAAAATTAAGGCAGCATCCTGGGGAGAGCAGGCCAGTGTCTGCCATTTCAGAAAAACCACTGCTTACTTTGAAATCAAAAGTGTAATTGGTGTAAGGCATCAAGTTGTTCTCATAGGCGCTCTTGAGCTGGAAGCCGTGGGTGATCCTGCCCTCGGCAGCTCCGTTCTTCCCATTGCCACTGAAGTTCATCAGACACTCGTTGTAACGCAGCTCCTTGAAGTCCTTGTGGTTGTCAGCTACTATCCCATTGCTTAAGTATTCCACCACACCTGTTTGCAGAGGAAAGGATTCAGGGAGTTGCTTGCAAATACAGAGTTCAAGGGAACGGTGGCCTCGGAGTTAAAAGAAAAAACCCAACACACCACCGAGGCACTCCCTGAGGTTAGAAAAAAGGTTTCCAGCTAATGGGAAAGCTACTCACTGTCCCATCCACACCTTCCTGACATGCCAGCAGGGAACTGAGGCTCTCCAGTCTTTTTGACATCCTTTTTTGGAGGATCAGAGTAAACCCAGTGTACTGGTACAGTAGCACATATGTGAAGGGGTGCTAGAAAGGCAGATTTCTAACATACACCTGATATTACTGATATTACAGTATCAAATGTCATAAGCACTACAGCAAACCTGTCTTCTTAGAAACTTTGTGATGTTCAACATCTTTCCTACTTGTTTTTGCTGCTCAAGACACAGGCATTTACTTAAAAACTTGTGTTTTTCCACAGCTTTGCAGGCCCAGCCAACTTCTCTGGAGCACACAGCTGATCACAAAGGAGGACCTGAATTTTCTTCAGCCAGATTTCAAAAGACAGCTGCTACTGAAGAGGCTTCACCCATACCTACCCAGGGAGGGACAAACTGCCCCATCACCCTCAAAGGAAAACAGGACTCAAAGGTTCTAAAAAGGTAAGGTAAAAATGAAGGCAAAGGCAGCCAGTCTCACCTGAATCAGGCAATGAGTTGAGATCCGCACACAGCACCAGAGGGATGGAGTTAAGATCTGCAGTTGGGCTACTGGGCCTGCTGGAGGCTTTCTCAAGGATGTTTTTCAGTTCTGAGACAAACATCATGGTCTGAATGAGTTTGACATCTGAGTATTCAGGGTCCCAGTGCATGTGGGCGTTGGCCACAATGAGCAGCTGCTTGTCCACATGAAGAGATTTCATACCTGGATGAACAAAGACATTTTTGCTCAGGGAAAGGCTGATGGGTGAACACAGCAGATTCCTCCCCCCCTTAGCATTCAGGGTCCAGCTACTCTGAGTCAGGCACACTGTGGAAGGATGTGCTTTCATTGCTGGAATGAGGGCATGACCTGAACCACTGCTCCTTTCTCAGTTTGCAGCATTTACATATTATGTGACCAAATCTCTTCCATATTCCAAAAAAAAAAAGAGCCAGCATAACCTGGTGCCATTCACACTGAATTCCTTCTCTATTCCTCACGTGCTCACCACTTGACTCTGCACCACTATTCAATATTTAAGGCACAAGGGAGTTTCCTGACTGTCAGCTGCCATGGTAAGGCAAGTTGTTCCCTTGGGAAAACAACTCCAACCTGCTTAAATGAATGCAGGATGAACCTAGCTGCTCCCTAACATTACAGCTCTTTTTACTACTTATCTGAGAAGCAGCACTCTGTGGCAGAAAGCCACAGGCTGCTCCTTCCAGTCCTGCAATTTGGAGATGCTGCTCATTTGAAGGGTAAAAAAAAACCCAGTCAATAACATGGACACACAGACAGAGCAGGGTTGGCATAGTTAAGCTGAAGTTGTCTGCTGCATCTGATCAAACTTAATGAAAATGTGACAGTCAGTCAATCAAGTGGCATGAAAAGATACCTGATAATCTCATTCTTCCACAGCAGTATATTAGCACTGTCATCTTATCACTGGGGGAGGAGGGAAGGATTCAATCAATTCCTCAATCAAGAGGAAAAAAAGAAGAGTTGAAAATAGAAGTTGAACATTACAATGACTACTGGTAAGACCATTTGCATGTAAACACTCTGACCTTGGGAAAACTTAATTTTTCAAGTGGAATTCAACAGAGCAAATAAGCAGGGACAAAAGCACTGGGTGCCAGTGCAAGCAGGCCAGGAAACCATCTCACCTGTGTCCTGGCCTAGCCACTGAGGGGCCATAGTTTCTCAGCTGAGCCCAGCAAAGAATGTTTGCTCATCTGCAAGAGTCTGATTACCACCACCAGTGGCAGTGATGTTTCTGAGAGCCTTCTGACCTACAGCATAACTCATGTCTTGAGATGGAACTGAATAAGTGGGCACCAGGGTCATACTCACTTGCTCCAAATAATTCTTTGTGCACCTCTAACACGACTGCGACTCCGATGTTGTCCTTGGTCATGACACGGTTTAACATAGCTTCTGAGCCTTCTGAGTTAGCCATGGCCACCTGGTTGAACTCCACCGTGTGCTTCTGCACCAGTGTGAACCTGAGGAAGCACAGGGAATCACCTCTGAGCAGCTGGGACACAGCCTCCTGGAATGAACACAGTTTCTGTCTGCGCTCCAGCCTACTGCGCCCAAGGAGAGAGCCTGCAGGACGGGGTGAGGCACATTTCTTTTCTCCTCTCTTTTCTTTTTAAAGTAAAAGCAATTCTAAGAACTATTCCCTCAGTCAGGACAGAGCTCTCAGTCTGGCAGGGGAGGCACTCTCAGGGGAGATGAGATACCTGGGGCTTAGGAAGTGTTTACTTGCTTCAGCGTAGCACTCTGAGAGGATTATTCAGAGCAACACTCAGAGGTTATCCCACCTCCTTCAGGAGTGTTCTAGGCAAAAAATTAAGATGAGATGGTAATTAAAGGCTTGCCTGTTACTTTGAGCAAATGCATTTTTTAAAAAAACTGCTTCTTTCAAACCACCAGCTACCACCATTAGTTTTGTGGAATGCATTCTTCATTCCCTTCCAGCCTTAGGATGCCTGAAAGCACCTTGCTTCAGGAAGGCTGAAGGCTACCTACTGGAAGGTGGGGTTTTTTTTTTTTTTTGTTTGGTTTTGTCCTCTTAGAAATTAAAAACAAGAGTATTAATAGAAAAAAAAATTACTTTTTTTTAACAGCATAATAACCAGTTCTATCAGGGCTTGAAGGTTTGGAAAATACAAGTTGTTTGTTTCCACAAACCTCCTCTATTCAAAACCAGTCAAGTTGTTGCTATACATGACCTGAAAGGTGTGGTTTTGTTTCTGGAAGCAATGAAAACTGAAAGGGACCCAAAGCTTTGTGAAACTTCCATTCTAATTCCTGAAATCTGTTCTGAGGAAATATGCAGAGGGATACTCAGTGTGGTACAACCTGTGAGCAGTTCACACAAATGAGAAGAGTGAATGCCAGCTCCTCTCCTCCCTTGCCAGGAGTTTGATGCTTTTAGTGTAACAAAACATTGTGGATCAGGTATTTGATAATGTAGCTTTTCAGTTCCTAAAAGCAGAGTATTCTGTGGTCCTTTGGCAGTAATACCTCTGAAGATTTAATACCTGGAGCACAGCTTGTAGATTTTTACAGATTAATCTTAGAGGGGTGAGACTTCTGTCAAGGAAGGCTCAAGTTTGTAGAGGGTGAGGTATTAATTAGATCTGCACAAAATGCACCCATGAAGTACAGAGGTTTTCACTCCTACCAGCTCTCCTGCAATTCCCACCTCCCTGAGAAGGAATCTTTGTGCACAGTCTGAAAGAAGCAGAAGGACTCTGCTGCAAACAGAGCAGCAAAAGGGAAGGGAGGATCATTCTCTGTAGTGAACTTGGGTTTTATAGCACAGTACTCTGGCTACCAGGCACCCTGAGAGAGGGAAGCTTTCAGACCTAAATCAATCTGGATTTAGTACATTTTTAAATGCTGCTTCTGCCCCTTACTTTTCGATTTTGAAGAATATCGCACAGCCGTCCACATGCTTTTTCTCCTGCTCAGACATGATTTTGGCACGTGACTTGGGAGAAAAGAATCCATCATATCCTCGTTCTTTCAAGGCTGGCAGAAAAAGGGTGAAGTATTGCTCTGTTTCCACTTCCTGGAATTGAACACAAATATCTTTGGCTAACAAAGTCAAGCACACCCTTCCTACGGCAACTGGGGCCTGCCTTGGCTTGCAGGCAGCAGCTTGCACCAAAGCAAAAAGCTTCTGTTTGCAGAAATCATGTCACTTCCTAGATGAATGGCTTGCTGGAAACAGATTTGCATTCCTGGATATCCTGGAATTCCCCCAAAAAGAGAAAGTGACAGGTGTATTTGGAACAGCAGTAGATTACAGCAGATAATTTTGACATCTGAATGCGGATACCGTCCTGGGTCAAAACTTCTGAGAGGTTGGTAAGATACCCAGCAGCAATTAATATTTAATCTGGAGCACCCTCTTGCACAAGGGTCTCTGGCTGTTCTGGAATGACATGTTTTCTTTGTAGTAGGATTTCAGAGGTTGATCTCTCAAGGTTTTCAGACCCAGGTAACTACTCTCCTCTTGTGCAAGAGTTTTGCCGACCAGAACTTGCTTAAAAAACAAGAGGTCAGTTTAAAGGCAGAAGCATTTAACTGTCCTAAGACTGGCAATAAATTTCTAATAGCACAGCAGGATACATGTGCCAATGGCAATCAATATTTATCTTTGACCACGAGAGTCCTCTTGTTTGCCAGTGAGAATATTTTTGAGATGTTAACTTCTGTACCAAGCAGGAACACCCCAGGGAAAGCAGCACTTGGTGTTACAGCATTCTACATTCTCCCCTTGTCCAAAGGGGAAAAGCTCCAGATCTTGTAGTGCCATTTACCTACTAATTTAGCTAATTTTAGCTCACTGCCTTTGTTTCATGTCATAATACATAGCCCAAGGCATCATCAAGGAGCTGTGCACGCAACTTGGACAGGTAAGCCCCAGAATGAGTTAGCAAGCAGGCAAATACAGAGTTTTCAAAGGAGCACTTTGTTCTATAGGTGAAAGTTCATGTTTAATCTTCCAGTTACCTGAAGACTAATGATATCTGCATCACAGTTGACAATTTCTTCCATGATTCCCTTTTTTCTGTACTCCCAGTTGAGTGCCCAGGATGGGCAGTAGCCGTAGAGCTGCCGGGTGGCGTATTTATCACACAAGACGTTGTAACACATCACTGTGAATGAAGCTGGAGGGAAAGGAAGAAAAGCAAAAAAAAAAAAGGTGATCAGCCTCTCAAATTTACAAATGATGAACTTACTCAAGCCAAAAAAAAAAAAAAAATCTTACATGGCCTATTCTGGAAGTCAGTGGGTTAAAAAGGCCCTGCTGAGCCAGCAGTACCATGTAAGGCTAAACTCTGCCTGAGAAAAAACCAGCATTACTACCAAAACAAGACAGCTATCCCATTCTGCAGGCAATTCTTTATTACCTTTGAGGAGGAGGGGGGAGAACTAGGGGTAAGTGATAATTAGGACCTGTTCCTCTCTGGATTTGGGGGTAGGGAGAGGGACAGGAGCAGCCATGTCAGTGAGACACCAGCTTCAGGCTTAGGTGACCTGCAAGTTTAACCTGTAAAAGCAAACCCAAACAGCTAGAGCTGGTAGGGTCTAGTGATACTGCAGCATCAGAGAGAAATGCTGCTTTAGAATGCTTCCTTGTCAGGCAGCCTGACTCCAAACATTTGTACAATTTTCCTAGCACCTGTGCAACATTTCTAAGTTATATTAAGTTGTATCCGTGTCTAAAGGGGGAGAAAAAGGTCTGGGTGAGGGCAGGGAAGAGGAGAAATAAAGTCATACAAATCAGCAAGCACCCACTGCACAGTTTGGTCATGTTTCATGATTTTCTGAAAAAGAGAGAAGTCAGCATGCAGCTCATCCACTCATTCAGCTTGAAACCCTCTTCTTTCACACACAAACTTCTCAGCTCACTCAGATTTTACACCAGTTTAAGAAGATTGGTAAATAAAGCATCCTAGCACCACACCCCTAGAAAGCACTACTCATGTTTAGAGGGAAAAACATGAGGTTTTACTACAAGGCTACTCATAGCTGTATTTTTTTTTTTAAACTCACAGTCAAAGAAGATTTCTGCTGTTCAGTTGTCTCAGTTTTAGAGTAACAACCAACTGGCTTGTTACAGTCTGTCTGGAATAATCCACAGATCCCTTGCCTAATGCTGTGCTTCCAAGTGACTTCTGAATTCTTTTCCTGCTCAGCAAACTTGATTTAAAAATAAACCCAAAGTCTGTAAAACTCCACTGAGATACTGGCTTGTAAGGGAATTTGAGATAGAAATGCAGAATTTAATGTTGTGATGGTTTACAGGACTTCTGGCATTTCCTGTTTCTTCCCTTTCTTTGCTTTTTTTTTCTGGTTTGCTGATCTTTAATACAAAAAAGGGGACAGATCATAGCTGCAACATTAGAATTAAGTAGAGGAAGTTGCCATCTTCATGCTACTAAAAAAAAAAAAGTGTAGAGGACTGCTATGTTATTCTTATTAGTTATTAATCTGATCTTCTGCAATAATTATGTTACCATTTTCTTTCCTTACACAAGCTCACTGATGGTTTTTGAAGGCTCTGTGCAGGATGTGCAGGGGAAGCAGGGCCTGAAGAAATGCTGCCTCTTGCACTTTACCAGAAGCAACAATAGAGGGCATTAAACTGCAGTACCAGGCACTCCACCGGTTTCCTTGCAGGTAGGAACTTCTCTGGAGTCTCACTTTACTCAGCTTGAGCACCAAAAAATGGAATTTTACAGTTCTATTTATTTATGAGGATTTATATATAAAAAAAATATACATTTTGCTTGGGGAACAATTACAAAACAGCCTAACATGGAAAAGAAATTACTGGTATTCCATTTAAATTACACAAATTGCTCTTTTCAGTCAGATCCATGTGAGGCAGAAAACTTCTCTGAAAATAAAGCCAAAGAAAAGGTTTTTTTGGTGCACTGCTGTGTGAACACAGGGAAGAGAACCACAGACTTACCTGAGGGCAGAATTTGGTCTCGGTCTTTTAAAGTAATCCATGGCCTTGGAGGCAGCTGCTCTGGATGAACTGCATCAAATAAAATTAAAAGAATTAATTTTCAAGGTTTATCTTTGTAGGTTACAGTTTCTAAGTCAAAATGATGACTGAACAAAAATGTTCCATGCTGTGTTTTGCAACCCCCATTCCCTAAATCTTTTTATGCTCGTGGGGAGGCAAAACCCATTTATAGGAAGAGCAAATCTGTCAGTTTTAAGATTCACCACTATTTGTCTCTTGCTTTCAAATCCAGAAACACCTCATGCTCCTCGAATATTCTGCTGAAAAAGGAGGGAGAAATCCTGTAGTGGTTCAGACATCCTCTACTCCCTTTTCCAAGGACTTCCCCCTACATCCATAATTCCTGCAGTGTTTTCTCTTAGCAGGTACCAAGTGGCAAACCCAAGAAGTTACAGAACCAGGGAGCAGGATTTCAGTCAGGTACTGCATTGTCTGAATTGCTTTGGTGTTCCCAACTCACAGTTGGACATTCTGCTTGCATTTGGGTTGTAATTTCCAGTGGGAAGGATCAAAATGGCTGCAGCAAGGAGAATTTTGCCCTTTGTTGGTAACTGAACAAACAAACAGTGGGAACAACTGGCTAGAAGAGGGGAAAAGCTTAGACATTACACTCCAACCTCTTCCCTTGTGTGTTTGCATGGACCACTGGAACCACTTGACACAAAGGCAAAAGCAATTAATGAACCCTCTCCCTTCAGCAACCCAGCTTCTTGTTTGAGCAGCAAACAAATGTCACAAATGCCTCCTTTTAAAGCACTGCTGTCAGTCAGATTCAGAGGGCTGTCACCTGCTAGATTGTCAAGCATGTAGTTCAGTAGCTTTCGAGTTCCATCTGGATCTTGGTAGAGGCTGAGAATATCTTGTGATAAAGGATTGCCTGCCAACAGCATAAAACAACAGCAGGGTGATTAGCTGCCTGACTTTCTCCAAGGCTTTCCAACCAAAGAAAATCTCCCATAATGAGAACAGACAAATTGACTTGGAAGATATTTAGGTTGCTTCATTTGGAACTGAAGAACCCCCCAGTAAGAGATGCTACAGAAATAGCAAGCATGCACTGAAGTCCTTCCCTCCACTCACCTCAGTCAATAACACAGCAGGTTAAAGGGTTTATTTGCCTATCTACAGATGTGGAATAGGTTCCTAAGGAAGTTTAATAGCATTAAAAAAAGCAAAGCATTGTTTTCTGGACTGCCTGGTCATTTTTGCTACAAGTGTAATACCTCAGACAAAGTGGAAGAAAAACACTGAGGCAACACACAAAGCTTTTAAGCCCAGGCACCCCAGTAATTCAAGAGCACTCCTAGGAATATTTAACTGTAAAGAATTCACTCACCTTTCAAACCCAGGGTTTGGAGCTGGAAGAGCCGTCCAAGTTCATAAGGCAAAACCCGTAACAGATTGTTATTTAAAAGCAATTCCCTGCAGCAAATGCAAAAAAAAAAAGCACCTTTGATGAGTATCACTTCAGAAGAAAACTTTTAGAGTGCTACAAGCTGCTCATCTTCAAAGATGACACTTTTCACCCAGAGTTTTTTTTTTTTTTTTGTATTATGGAAAGATTTGCCAGTCTTCCCATTTCAAAGCCCAACTGAAATATTTTCACTTGGGGGTAAAAAAAAAAAAAAAAGCCACAAGAACCCCAAAAGACAAAATTAAATCAGGGAGAATTTAAACAGCAGGCAATCACCAAGCCTCAAAGAATGTTTTGGAGCAGAAAACTACATAGCTTACAGACATGTATCTGCTGGAGATCAGGAAAGGAAGATAATGAACACAAAAGTAACAATTAGAACTGAAGCTTTGCACCAATCTTGACTTGTTTAGAATTATTTAAAATACAAGACTGGAAAGCCAAAGAAAATTCTCAGTCTCAATCCTAGAACACAGATCTATTAAAAGCTAAAGCAGAATTATTTCTCCTACCTGAGAGATACCATGTTTCCTAGTTCTGCTGGTAAACTTCTGAGTTTGTTGGATGAGAGATCCAAGTAAACCAGGTTGTGAAGCTTGGCAATATCAGGTGGAATGCGAGTCAGGTTGTTGTCATTGAGGTGCAGAGCAGTCAGGTGGGTCAGTGACCAGAGGGATGTACTCAGGCTCCGTACCCTGCCTAAAAAAGAGAAGCCCCACCTCATCAGCCAGGCTGCTGCTCTCCAACCATCACATCCAAACTAGGAGGGATGCCAGAATATGGGATTTCCAGTGTAGTAACTATCATTTGACTCAGTGCCACTCACAGAAGATACCTTCGTGTAGTTTTTCTACAAGGAGGCTTCAAATAATTATCTGAGGCTCCCAGTCACAGGGAGAGGGACAGAGGTTCAGTTCTGGGGAGCAGGTGTGCTACCCAAACACTTGTGTCTCATCTGAGTTGCTGTTTTAGAGCCACTGGGCTAAACCTGAGCCAGCCAAGCTCAAAGGCCATCCAGTAAACCAGTTAATCCTCCTCCCCAACCTCAGAAAAGCTCTTTTCACGACAGGATCCCCTAACTACAAGTGTCTGCTGTGATTCTGGGGCACCAACAACCCCACCCAACCAAAATTCCAAACCAACTCACCCGAGATCTCTAATTCAGCCCAGTGAGACTTCTTCCCATTGGCCACCTCTTCTGCTGACATGATGGTGTAAATTCGGCGAGGATCTGGAGGATCATATTTTTCCTTTGGCATCCCTGTTAGTCTGAAAGACATTCACAGCCATTACCCCCTGCCACTCAGCAACACTGCTTCAGTTCCCACCTGCCAGGAGATCACCTTTCCCAGTGACACTCCTCAAAAACAGATGCCCTGCAGCTTGTGTACATTAAATATAGCATCCAGCCAACTGCTGCCAGCCCATGGCATGACCCAGGTGCTCAGACCTTGGCAGAATCCAAGCCTGGAATGGAAAAGAGCATTTACTCCTCCAAGTCTGGGTTTCTGCAGCCATCAGCAGCATCACCAGGTCCTGCCCTGATGCAGACTCTCTGGGATTCCTGGTTTATCCCCCAGGCTGAAGCACAACCTACATCTGAGTTATCTGCTGTGTGCAGAGCCTGCAGTCAAGGTGACAGCATCCTGCTGGGCACAGCAAAAGCTCAAGGGTGGCTTCCTCTTGTAGTTTTCCCAGAGAACCAACCACCGAGGGGCAGGCTCCTCTCCTTTGCTTTCAGAGCCATTATTTCCAACATACAAAGCCCCACTTCTGCACTCCTCTTTATACAAGACTTGAAATTGCAGTCTGAAGGGGAATTAGCTCCATCTCTCTGTTATTTATCTACCTTTAGGTTTGTGCATTTTCATGCTCGGGTCCAGTCAAGACCTTTTTACTCCTAATGGCCATGAAACAAGCCCAGGTAAGATCTTTGTTAGCTGTTCTGATGCTCACAGGGCTTCAGTCCAGCCCAACACTTTTATTTCAGAGGCACTCATGGCTTAAGGGTGAGCTTGCACACACACAAATTCTGCTGATCACATAGGCTGAATTTAGATTCTGATTGAACACAAGAGAAAAACTCTTCACTATGCAATCAGACCTTGGGATGGTCTCCCAGGGGAAGGGGGGATTCCCCCACTTTGGGAAGTTTGAAGTCTCAGCTCTCTGGGGTGCTGAGAGATCTCAGAGAAACAATAATATCAGAAGGGTTGGAGCAGGGGATCCTTGAGGTCCCTTCCACCCTGGCACTCTGGGATGATTCTATGATTTTTCAGGTTGCTGTCAGAGCACAGCTCTGATGTCCTGCTCAACCCTCCAGATGACACAGGGAGGAATCTTCCTCTCTACCTCCCCAGACCATTGTTCTGGGGGAGAAAGACTCAGGGAGAGGTGGGGGCAAAGAGGAGGTGTTTGGTTTAAAAACATAAAGTGAGCTGAATTTGCTGCTTCCTGCTCTTTTTCTCTCCAGACACACAAACCTCACAAACTTTGATTTGCTGCAGATCCAAAGCAGCTGCCCTACAGGATGGATTTTTTCCCCCTCATCCATATTTCTCTACAACTGGCTGCAATAGCTGTGAAGCTCTTAGAACAATTATAACTCCTTTGGTATGCTGAGCTGACAAGGCAGGGAACTATGAAGAACTTGAGGAAACTACTTCAGGTTGGTGGGGTTTCTTTCAGCTTGTCCAACTCAACAAAGAACACATCCCCTTTATGAGCTTGAAGTACAGCAGGTTTTTTTTCCAGCAGATGCAGGTATCCCAAACAGCATTCTGGTATTGCAGAGGAGCAGGAGTTGCTCTGCTAAAGGTCTCAGTCACAGGTCTGGTGCTTCCTTCCCCAAAAGATGCCCAAGGAAATTCCATTTGGGCTGCATTAAGGCTCCCTCTTGCATGCCCCATGTCTAATTAGAGCAAACTTCTATTTACAGGTAAAGTCCTACAGGGAGGAAAGCTGCAGGGTAAGAGGATTCTGTGCTCAAGATGGGGGTGATGAACGACCCAGATTACTTAAAGCCATGGGATTAGGTCTGAAGCCCTTGGACCCTCATTTCAGAACCCCAGAACTGGGAAGGGAACTTCCCGACACAACGTGAGTTCCAGGCTGGAAGTTGGGAGTGCTAAACCTTGAGTGCCCAGGTTTTGCTGGGTTTATATTTGTTGTTAAAACACATGCACATGCAGAAACAAAAAGCAGCCCAGGCCCCTTGAAGAGATTCCTCAGAGCCACAAGAGCCCTATTTCACCTTTCCTCCCGGGCATCCTTGCCTCTGGATGTGTGGGAAACTAATCTGCGTTCCAGTGAGTCTCCACATGGCTTTCCCTGGATTTTCCTAGACCCCTGGAGCTGATCAGAGACATCCAGCAGAGCTGAGGAGCTGCCAGGACTGGGGGGTGCTAAGACCTGAGCAGGGGGAGATCTTGGTGTCCCTGGCAGCTGCAGAGAGCACGGTCCCTGTCCCAGCGCCTGTGAGAAAGCACAGTGTGATGATGCTCCAGCGCTCTGTGCTTAAACCTGATTACTCCAAGCAGCACCCAGGGTGCTACCCAGCTTCCTACTCACCCCAAAATTTCATGTGAAATACACCCGACTCAACACCACAGCCCTAGAGCTCCAGACACAGTGAGTCTGCCTGTGCCAACAAGCGGCACTCTTGTTTTGCAGCAAGCAAAGCTGTCACGTCACTGTCACAGGATTATCTGCAATGATCCTTTAACAGCAAATGAGATTACATTACCTGGCAATTATTTATTTCATCCACCAGGCATCCTGCAGATTAGAAGGAGGGAACCTGAAGGCTGGGTGGTAAAAATCAAGCAGAACAGCAACAAAGGATTAAGGGTTTACAGAAGAAGGGAGGTGGTTTTTTTTATCTGTAAATCTGAATCATCACACGTTTGAACTGACCCAGGATGGGTCTTCATTTTGCTTTTGAGTCTGTTGTCCCTGGGTGAGGGAACACGCTGTGCTCACCCAGCCTTTGCATTCTTGTTTTCTACAGCAAAATATTATATAGCAGCCTGAGAGGCAGGCAGATCAGAGCTTCAGTCCCTGCAGCCTGGAACTCCTCCTTACCCTGCATACTGCTGGCAAGAGCTTTGGCGGTGTTTGCTTCCTATGGGCTTCTCAAGGTGCATTTCCAGCTAAAAAAGCAAGTGGGAAATGATTTGTGTTTCTGCTCAGCCCTTTCATCTCAAGCCAGACACAGATGGCAAACAGCTCCGGGCGGCTCAGCCCAGCCAGGGCTCTTTGCTGTCACCCTCACATCCATTCCAAGGCTCCAAGGTCTCCTCCAGCTGCTGAGCAGCCTTGCTGGAAATGGGAGCAGAGCTTGCCAGCTTCCAGCTCCCCACACCAGGGCAGAAGTTGGACAAACATCCCAAGGGTAAGTGATGAAGGCTTTAAACCCATGATGGTTAAAGAGTCACCCCTCTACTCATCCATCCCTGCCCGCGGGCCCAGAGGTGACCACTGCCGGGGTGACACCATCCAAAAGCTTTGGGATTACAGTTTCCTCCTTGGCAGGGAACCCAATGAAATTATGTTGAAATATCCCTGGTTATGAGAAGTGCTCTGCCAGTTGAGAACAATTTGTGGCAGTCAGAGGCCCTCCGAGGAGATGAGCCCTGAGCTGGGAGGCAAACGACAGGGACATTTTCCAGCTATTAGTCACTTCAATATTATTTTGAAGTACTGGTGAGTCAAACCAGCACCAGTGCAATTTCCACAGTTACAGCAAAAGGGGAAAACAAACCTAAATAAAATATTTTTTTTTCCTTTTTTTTCTACGTAACAGCAACGTTGAGCAAGACTTGAAAGGCACCACATGGATTTTTTTCTGAAGCACAAAAGAAATCTGCCTGGCTTCCCAACTCCTATCATTCCCATCTCCCCCCCCCCTTCCTCTGCTTGTCCTGGAACTAAACCAATATCCAAAAATCCCAACCTATTTTTGCTCGGTCTTCAGGGAGTTACACTGAGTTCCCTGAACCAGTTAACCCCAAACCAGACACACATCAGCCAGGAACAAAGCAGGAAGAGCCGGCCAGGGACATGGGACCTGAAGTGGCACTGATTTAAGTCACCTGGAGCTGTTGTGGTGTTGTACCCTGTGGGTTCAAGTAAGGCTTCAAGTGGGACAAATAAAGTTTTACCAGCTTTTCTTCTAAAGAGTTCCTTTGGGAAACTTCAGAAGCTACTAAAACTTCCTCTCCACTACAAATCAAACTGTGTAAACTTGAATATTATGACCCTGATATTGTGTAAATTAAAGGAAACCTGAATCTGACAACATCTGTGCATTAGTAAAAATAATATTTAAGCTCTATACTTTGAAATCAGGGGGTTTCTAACATTGTCATGCTTATGCAGAAACTTTTTAGCTCCAGGTCCACATTCAGAAGGTTTGAGATGGCCAGCACAGCATTGCTACTCAGCTGCAACCCTAAGTATGGTCCCAGGTGAACCTAAGCAGCTCTAGCTCAGCTGTGTATAAAAAGGACACAGGGAAAGCACCACAATTTGGAAGGGTTGGAAGCAGAAGGTCTGTGGCTGTCTCCTTTGCACTCTTTGTTTTTATATTCTCTTGTATTTACTGGTTTTTGTGTATGGGGTGTGCTGGCTATTAATTAAAAGCCCCTCACCAAAAAAAAAAAAAAAAGTTTCAGTACTGAAGGTGTGAAAGAAGAAAGCTTAAAGCTATCAGCCTTTTACTCTGAAGACATTTTTTGGAGGCAGCAAACAACAGGAGCTTCTATACACCTGGAGCTTCAGACAACCAGGTAATAACAGAAAAGAGCACTGCTCTTCTGAGCTAAGGCCTTCTCAAGTTATCCAGGTGTGGAGAACATGAGACAGGGAGGACACAGCACTGTGAAATATAAACTGTGCTTTTTCTTAGGGAGAAGCTGAAGCCAGCCCTAAAAATTGCATCAACACAAGAGGAAAAAAAAAAAAAAAAAGACATTGTGGTAGGGATGAAGAAATTTCTTAACTCAAAGTGTAATTTTATTTTTGCATGGGTGGGGGAAATCAACAGCAGCTGTGAAGATGGAAACACTCTTCCATAACACAGCACATCCAAACACCAGATTAACTGTCTCAGGGTCACTGTGAGAGAGGAACTGCATCACTGGTGTTTTTAATAAGGTCAGATCTCCTCTTCCAAAGGCAAACATCCCCCATCAAGCAGAAGGATTAGCATATGCTGAGTGGAAAGAGAAAGCCTGCTCAAAGCTGTCCAGTTTATTTGGCATGTATGTTGTTGCAGGAGGACTCTGAAGCCAGACAGGGCCAAGTCCCTTAGAGCTACGCATATGCTGCTGCAAAATAATGACCAGTTCCTTCCCCAGAGAGGTCAGAAGATGCAGCTCTTTTATTTCAGTGACTCTAATGTGTTGTTCCATTTAAGTTTTTTCATACCTCAATGCATAAATTAATTGTCTGTTTCTAATGAGGAAGAGAATCCAAAAAGAGCTGCAACTTCATCTTGCTTTAGCCCTGTGGATGTGCTGGCAGCACTCAACATCCTTGACTCCAGCAGAGTGACATTCTTTGTCATTTTATTTGTTTCAATTGCTGTATATGGATGAGTCAAACTGCTAGAGCATTTTGAGAACTATCCAGCAGACAGCCCTGAAACATCCCTCCTCCTTCTGTGTTGCTGTCCATCCACTTCCATATGGGGATCCCTCCCAGGAATTAAAAATCCTGCTGGCTGCTGAGGCCAAGAGCTTGCACGTGTGTACACACAGGCACATGGTGCTTAACCCTGGAAAGCTGGACCAGCTGGAAATCAGCCTTTTTTAGCTACCTGTTTTGTAACCAGGGTTAAATGGTTGCAAAGGGAGGAGAGGAAAGTTTCCCATCTGGAATAAGCTCACTCTGCTCTTGTCTGAGTGTCTGACAAGCCTCCCCATCCCAGCCTCCCAAAGGAGAAGGGGAAGTACAGCCAATACCCACAAGCACTGCCTTGGAGTACTTTGGAGAGGGGGGGGAAGTGAAGATGAAGAAAATAAGGTGATTGTTTGAGGGTCTGGTAAGGAGACTGAAAACGTAACTGCTGATACTTGTGTTAGCTTAAGGTCAGCTACTTCATATCTCTGGTACTTGGTACAGACAATGTATGGGGGATTGGGACAGTCTTCTGCTTGGATCTGAATTTTCTCCATCATTGCCTTTTCCTGCAGAACACGTTCAACCAGATGATCTTGAAGGTCTTTTCTGCCCTTACTGATTCCATCCACCATCTCTACTAAGGGCTCACCCTGAGTCTGCCAACAAAGGTATTGTCTCCTTTCAGTTTCTTACTTTGATTACTCAGTCTCACTGATTAGCAGTTAAAATATCCCTCATTGTAGGCTTTTAATTAAAGAGAGAAAATAATCAGTTTGTTACTGTCATTTCCCAACACTGAGATTTCAGTCTTTGAGGGAAAATATAATCCAAGTACACAAGCAGAGACTACTTGGCCACAAGTATCCTACCAAAAAAAAAAAAGATAATTAAACAGTACCTGGAATAAACAGCAAGGCAAAAGATTAAATTTGAAGTGAACATTAAATCTAAGGATTAACAACAAAATTTTCAGGCTAAGCACCATGGAGCTAGCAACAAACAATGAAGTCCACAAGTACAACTGAAAAAAAAAACCTCCTTTAGTTTTATAAATCTGTAAAAAAATGTATGTATGCATTTTCATACCACTCCATGCAAGAAAATTGTTTCTCAGGAGAAGGTAGAGTGACTGGTGTGCAGAGGGCTGCTCTGCATGAACTCATTGAGGTCTGCAGAAAGAAGCCAAAAACACATAGTTAGGAGAACTGCAGGAATTTAGACCACCAAAGCTATTTACCTGTCTCCTTTCAAGTCTGTAGCAAGAGTAACTCTGCTTTTATAGTTACCTGTAGACAGAGGCTCAGCCCAGCTTCTTTTTTTGAAATAATCTGGGTTCCAAGTGGGGGAAGAGACAGGACCCAACTTTTTTAATGACAGTAAATCACAGCACCTTGTACCCTTCTCATCTGCAGATGCTTTTAAAAACCCAGCAAGGTAAAATGGGGGTTTCCTTGAACCACATCAGTAAAACCAAGCTTGCTTCAGTCAGACACCTTTGCTGCTCTTAGGTTCAGTACTTAAATTCTGTAATTTGAAACTTTCAGGGAGCCTTCACACATACTTCTTACAATCAAACTGCTACCTCTGCTAAAAGATCAAGATGAACATTAGATGTAGAACATACTTCAGTAGAATAAGCTGCAGAAATAATTTTCATAGTCCTTCCCTGCACCAACCACGCCGCAGCCTCAAAGACTGGAGGTTTACACTGCAGCTGACACAGGCAGAACAAGCAGAAGTGGAAAGACCTAAGTTGTGAGATGTCTGTGCTGATGCTGAGAGGATGAAAAGCTGTTCCTTCCTGGTCAGGAGGCATCTTTGTGCTGAGAAGCAGGAGGGAACAGACTCTTCCTACCCTTGCCTGACAGTTTTATCTTGGCCATAGTCGAGGGAAACTCAGAGCCATCCATCAGGTTTGGAGGCACCTTCCTGGAGTAACTTCAAGGTGGGGAAGTGAGCACTGCTGCTCAGTCCCTTGGTTGGCACTTTGGGAAGTGGTGCAGTCCTTAGCAGAGTGGTGCCAAGCCCAGGAGGACCTGTGGGCAGGATTTTGGACTTGTACTCACCCACTGAAGCCAGCACACCCGGACGGGTGCTGAAAAGGCCATGTCAACAACCAGCACAGCAACAATATGATGGAAGTAGTCCAAACCCTGCTCTAGTTTTTATTCCATGTGCCACTTAGATCAGGCTCAGCAAGAGGAGGCTATTTAAGTTTCACCTGGTCAGTTCCACAGCAAATCCTCTCTCTGCTCAGTTCTTTACGGGCAAGAGGTGCAGCAATCCCCAGGGATCTGCTGGAGGCAGTGGTTCAAAGGGAATGTTTCCAGGGATTGGGACCAGGCTGCTGTTACCTTAACTACCTAGCTTGCTTCTTTTCCAGTTAGAAATGCCCTAAATGCTGGTTTTGGGGTACCAGCTCTGCCAAGCTCCCATCAGGCAGAGGAAAGAAGATGTAGGACTGGGTGCAGTGGTAGTCAGCACCCACATCCCACCAGGAGGTTTCTGACCTCTGCTGCCTGTCTTGATGCACAGCTCAGGGAGACTGAAGTTGGAGGTGGGAATAATGAGGCACAAGACATACCCAAGAACCTGCAGCTGATAGCTGCAAAAGCCAAGAGCAGCACAGGAAAGCCAGAGAAGCAAACCCTGGGGGAAAAAAAAAAAAAGGCAGCAAAAGCCAAAGGGAAGAGTGGGAAGGGAGGGAACAAGCTGTATTTGGTTAATTCAAAAGCCAACTGGCACTCATTTGATGGAAATGCTAATTGTCCTACTGACATACACCCATTAGTTATTTCCCCCTGTTCCCTCATCTCCTCTAAATGAAGTGGAGTCTTTTCTTAAATCACAGGTAACCTGAGAGCAACCAGGTTTCCACCCTTCCTTTTCCTTTGTCACACCCCCACTTACAAGAGCAGCTGAGCTACTTACTGCATGGAAATACTATGTAGTATTACATAGCTATTTTTAATTTCTGTGCTTAGTTAACATGTCAGCCCTGACTCCTGAAGAACAGTTTCTGCTCTGTTTGAGGCAGTCTGTTACCTCTTGTGTACGTGACAACTCCTGAGTGTCTGCATCAAGTGACAGAGTAGGAGCTGCCTCTGTCTGCAGGTGCCTTTTTGTACTCCCTGCTCTCAGAGCAGCTCCCAGGGGTTAGCTTACAGCTTACATGCAAACACAAGCTAGGTCACCCCTTAAAAGCAAAACTCTGCTTACCAGAAATGCATATCAGGGGTCTCTTATAGGACCAGAGGAGTTTCAGCAGATAGCCTAGAAATAAATCTAACCAGCAGCCCCCAGAGGGCTGGTTCCCACTGTACATTTGTTTACATGAGGATCCCCCCACCAGCTCAAAGCAGTGACCCATTTGCAATGCCACCCCATCCCCTGGAGACTGCTGGTCCTTTAATAAGATACAGGACAGAGTGGCTTAAAGGATTAAGAAGTGAAGTCACCAGGAGGCTGGGGAAGGAAGCAGCCAGTGCTGGATCAGGAGGAAGCACCAAGCCAAAATGCTGCCCGGGGCTGCAGGTGCAGAAGCAAAGCAGCCCCAGCTTAAAGCAGGAGGTCCTCAAAGTGCTGGTCTGAGAGAAGTAGGACTGGGCAGACACAAAACTCTCAGTATCTGAGACCTGAGTAAGCTTAGGGCATTGTGGTGTGCCAGCATCCCTCCCAGGCTCTGGGGAAAGAGCTGTGTTATTGACAAACCCAGTCTGACACCTCTGTTCATTCACTCACTTGCTTAGCAGTGATACCCTGTTCAGGCTGCCCCAAGCCAATGCCTTGTCTCATTCTGCTCCTCAGGATCAATAACTGGAGAAAAGTCAGCTATTGACCTGCTTCTTGAAAAAAAAACAACAAAACAACAACAAAAAAACCCTACATTGGAATTATTAATTCACACACACCACTGCAGCAGCTTTGAAGCAGTCTCCTAAATGAATATTTCTTCTTTAAAACACAACTCAGATCATCAGGAACCTTTCATCCTTCGTAGAGAAGTCTGTGCTACGAGAAAAGAACAACCAAGACCATTTCTGTGGCTATGATGCTATCTTACCCTGCAAGCTGCCACATTTCAAGAAAAGGAGCAAAGCCCAGCAGCACTTCAGCTCCTCTCTATACATGACAGAAAGGTAACAGCCAGCTTATCACTCACAACCTGTCCTTTGCAGCAATAATTAACAACAGGGAAATCTGTCCCCACAAAACTTGAGATGGCTTTAATGTTATGCCTGTCCTGTTCAGCTACAGGTAGATTTGGAGGAGCCCCAATGCTCAAGATTTTAAAAGAAAGGAGGACAAAGTGCACCCCAGTAAATGAGTCATTTTGTGTTACAGGCTACAGGATGCTGCACCAGTGCTCAGAGTAAAGCAAATGGATCTCTGTAAAATATAGAAGTTAACAGGCATAAACCCCCTTCCTGGTAGGGTATATTTAAATGTACTACTTAATCAAAGAAGTAAAAAAGCTTGCCTGATAGCCTGAGAACAGCATATTATTTGGATATCTAAAGACAGCTCTGCTGCTTCTGTATCTGATTATCCAAACCTTTCCCATGTGCATTTACACCATACTTACACTTCCAAATACTACCTCTGGGTTTAGCATCAATGATGATGAGTAACATACACACCTCTATCTGCCTTCCAGGGAGGTGGAAAAGGAGAAGCTACAGCAACAACAGCCCCAGAGACTCTGCAGGGACCAGGAAACTCAGCTCTTGCTGAGACTGCAGGTATCTGGAGGTTAATTCTCTGTGAGCATCTTGGCCATCTGACCCCAACAAGGCACACAAGAGTTGAGATCTCAAGTGGGTCAAGATGCTACCCAGTGCAGGAGGTATCCTGCTCCCTCATCTGAACTTAGCAGAAGGCTGCTGGCCCAGAATGATCACTCTGATAGTGAAGTTTGCCAGAGGGGAGCAGTAAGCCATGTGAGAACAAACCCTGAAGTACATGTGAGCTGACAAATTGCAATCATTCCTCTTCCAGAAGATAATTTGAACTTGGTGTGGGTTCCTCTGGAAGGGATCACTTCTGAAGCACAAGTGTTGCCAAACCAGGGAACACCTTTGGCAACATTGGCTGAAATTCTTTCAACCAGGACAGTTTTCTGAGACTCCTTAATATGCTAGCAGGTGACAAGTTAATTCAGGAGTTCCCTAAAGCAAAGGCTTCCTCGTGGTCCTTCCCTGCAGATTCAGACTGATGCAAACCACCAGGCACCACCAAGGAGCTATGGTCCTGACACTTGTTTTTGTGGCACTGAGATGCCAGGAGCTCCAAGTACTCCTGGCACTGAGCACTGGATACACCTGCAAAGAAGATGGGGATCACTGGGAGGAAGTTTATAAGATTTATGAGAGTTTGAAGCCCTGGTCCTACACCAAATGTCACTCACCACTGGGTTGCAGGGACATAGCTCTTTCACAGAAGCAGAGCCTGAGGCAAGAGGAGGGAGACAGAGGGCATGTGGAAGAGGAAGGGTATGGATTCAGGAATGCTGCAGCACTGATGACAGTTTGAGGTTTTAAACCACCTAATTTTCCAAGCAGAATATATTTCCAAGTGATACTCATCTCCCCGCAGAGAGAGCCAGGGTTGTTTTGTCCACACCTGCAGCCATCACTTGGGAATGGAATGGTACTGCCTGTGCATGCAGGGGAGCTCTGGCTGCAGCACCTTGGGGTTGGTCTAGCAGGCAGAAAAACACTCTGCAGCTCATCACAGACTCACTCTGCAAGTCTTCAAGTTAAACCATCCACCAAAAAATATACCCAAGAATGAAAAAGCTGTTGAGTCTGCAAAAAGGCTCTGAAGCCTTGTAATGCAAGGCATTTCAGAGAGATCTCAGTGCTAGGGAAAAAAAAAAACCAACCCAAACCCTTTTATTCTACCCAGAGGTCTCAAATATTTTATGTATGTGCTTCTCCCATCCACTGAAAATATTCCTAATTTAGCTGATGGACTCCACTCCTTCACAGTCTTTCACTCCAGGCTAAGAAGAAGGAAGAGGATCACTGCACAGGTACAAAAATGTGCTCAGAGACTGAACAACTCCCCATGGTAAGATGTAATTTGGCTGGAGGAAAAAATGCAAGCCAAAGGGCCATCTGACAATCTGAACCCGACTTTTCCTGGCACTTGTGACTATATTCTGGTATGTGAGAAGTTGTCTGGCCTCGTTTTTCCTTTTGCTTTCTTAACTTTCCAAAACAAAAAGGGATTAGAGGAAAAGGCGTTCACAAGTGGAATTTTCTGCTGGGTGGATAATTCATCCTGTGCTAGGACTCTGCTGCTTCCAGGGCCAGCTGTAAATTCATGTGACACTGTAAATATAAATTGAATTTTAAGGTATAGAGGAAGCAGTAATGAGTTTTCTGGAACTACAGTCAGCACTGCTCCAGCTGGCCTCTTCCTGCCAGGAGCTACAAGATCTCTGTGTGAAAGAAAATGCAAAGAAGAGCAATGTATTTAACCTGGAGAATCAGAGAATGGCTGAGGTTGGAAGAGCCCTTAGAGCTGCTCTGCTCCAACCCCCCTGGTGTCCCCCATGGGCAGGGACACCTCTCATCCAGCCCAGGTTGCTCCAAGCCCCATCCAATCTGGGACTGGACACTGCCAGGGATGGGGCAGCCACAGCTTCCTTGGGCAACCTGGGCCAGGGGCTCAGCACCCTCATACACAAGAATTTCCTAAAAGGTCTAAACCTTTTCTCCTTCAGATTAAACCCATTTCCCCTTGTCTTGTCACTGGCCACTCTTATGAAAAGTCTCTCTCCACCTTCCCTGTAGTTTCCTTCAGGTATTGGAAGGCAGCTCTGAGGTCCTCCCAGAGTCTTCTCCAGGCAGAACAATCCCAGCTCCTTCAGCCTCATAGCAGAGGTGCTGCAGCCCCTGGATCATCTTTGTGGCCTCCTCTGGACAATTTCTGACAACCATTCTGCTTTTCCACCCCTTGCAAAATCAGATTTGGTTTCCTCTCCGCACCAGCAGCCTGCATCCTGTGTGCAAGGACACAGCTGATGTTTGGTCTGAGAGGAAGAGAGGGCAGCAACCCCCTCGGAAGGGCTGGGGAGCCCTGGCAGTTTCAGGGTGCTGGAGACAGCTCCCCATGGAGAGGACACTGACACCTCCCTCTGCAGCCACAGCAGGCCATACATTCCTCTCCCCTCTGCAAGCTGCCCACAAATATTATTTTTTTTTTTGCATTTGAAAAGCATTTAAGACATTTTATTTTTTATTTTGCAGGTGACTGGAAGCAGGACTTGCAGCAGTTGCTGTGCAAGGAGAGGTGACCAGGATAAAGGACTCTTGAGTCTCTCTGAGCCTTCCCCTTTCCAACCCTGGCAGTTTCAGGGTGCTGGAGGCAGCTCCTACCTGGGATTCTCCCCATGGATGACAGGGTGACAACTCTGATCCTTTCCTCCCACCGTTTTAATCCTGCTCCAGCCCTCAGCCTGAAGCAACATGAAGCACAAAGGATATTCTCCACATGCCAAGGCTGACATGGGATAAAGGGCATTTATTTGAGCAAGGTACCCACCCCTTGTGCCACTGGGAAGCTCACTGACTTCACCCAGGTACAGATGGCAAGCAAGCCCTGGGTATGACTTCACCTCCACCCCCAAAAGCAAACTTTGGAGCTTACACAGAAGACACAAGTTTATCTGGAGTGCCTGAATGGGGCATTCCCATCAGAAGCTCCCAAACACCTTTTTGGGCCATGAAATCTTAGCATTAAGCACCAGGAACAGCTGCAGACCACAAAGCTGAAAAGTTAAAAGCCTGCAGGACCTTTCTACCTGCTGTTTACAAGACACTGGAGGGTTATATCCAGCAAAGCAGCCAGAGGATGTTTTCTGCTTTCTCCCTTTCTCAATTTTCCTGCAAGTCTCACGTGGGGGAAAAAAAAAAACCCAGCTAAAAATCTGCTGGAGAAAGTCTTTCTCAACATGCCTCTCTCCGTGTACTTAAAGCCAAGCCAGGACCTTCTGAGAGAGCCCTTAGATTGATTTCTTAGGAAGAAAAAAAAAAAAAACAAAGCAAAACTAATTTGTGATTAGAAGGCACAAAGATGTTCAGTCAGATGGAAGCATTCCTGAAAAGCAAGGGGAAAAAAAGTACCCAATCAATTCATTCAGCTGCCTTAGAGGGTAAACAGCAAACTGGAGCAGTCTACAAATCCTGACTATTATTAGCAGCTTGACCAAAAGCAGATGTTTTTTTGTACTTATCTTTGTACTCCTGACATCTGAAGAGCTAAAAAAGTATCTTGGATAGACCCTGCCACTGCAGCAACAAGAACAAAAAGAAGAGGGGTCACTTTTGCACAACTGCTCCCCACATGAGGCTCAGCTCCTGTGCTCGGAGAGGAAATTCATTTAAAAAAGGTTTCAGCTGGTAGGGGGCAGTCAGAAAAATGACAATAAAAGAGGGTTTCTGGGTTTCAAATCTCCCCAATGCATCTTAGCATTCAGACAACTTTGCTTAGCAGCCTGCAGAAAAAGCAACAAACACATCTCCTTTTCCAAATGATCTGTCAGTAAAGCAGGTTTCTGAAGTTGTCAGAATGTCTTCAGAGGACAACCAAAGCCCCCTTTTATGTGGGGATGGCTCTCCTTTCAGAACTGGCACCCTGTGAGGGGAAGGCTATGGATCCTTTCTGTGATCCAGGTGTGTGTATTGCTCAGCACAGGCAATTCCCTTTCCCCCTTGCTTTTTCTGAGGAGACCCTTCCTTCTCCCTGCCTGCCCCAAAGAGGACACTGACACCTCCCTCTGCAGCCACACCAGGCCAAACATTCCTCTCCCCTCTGCAACCTGCCCACAAATATCTTTTTTTGCATTTGAAAAGCATTTAAGACATTTTATTTTTTATTTTGCAGGTGACTGGAAGCAGCACTTGCAGCAGTAGCTGTGCAAGGAGAGGTGACCAGGATAAAGGACTCTTGAGTCTCTCTGAGCCTTCCCCTTTCCAACCCTGGCAGTTTCAGGGTGCTGGAGGCAGCTCCTACCTGGGATTCTCCCCATGGGGAGGACACTGACACCTCCCTCTGCAGCCACACCAGGCCAAACATTCCTCTCCCCTCTGCAAGCTGCCCACAAATATTTATTTTTTGCATTTGAAAAGCATTTAAGACATTTTATTTTTTATTTTGCAGGTGACTGGAAGCAGCAGTACTTGCAGCAGTACTTGTTCAAGGAGAGGTGACCAGGATAAAAGGACTCTTGAGTCTCTCTGAGCCTTCCCCTTTCCAACCCAGTCCCCTGGAGCAGATGAGAGGTGGGTGTGTAATTTGGGAAGGGTAAAGACCCAGGGGTGTTTTGAAGGAGTGCTGCCTCTGGTAGTTTCCCAGCTATAAGAATTCCTGCTGCTCCTAGCTGAGGGCAGGATGGATTTGCCTTTATGGTTGCTTTAGGGTAAGGAATAACTCTGATTCACATCAGCAGGGATGATGGCAGGGTGCTCTGAAGGATGAGATGGTTGGTGTCTGTAAACAGTCCAACAATTACCAACTCTCAAGCTGCAAATTAGGGGGATGGAACCCCAAAACTAAAAACCCTTCTGAAGATCCAATACCCCATGGACTCAGACAGTCTGCCCCCTCCTGAGGGTTGTTATTTCTAAACTTTTCCCTTAGTAACACCTACTGATTGTGGTTGTCAGTGAGATGGATGCTTTGGTGGGAGAAGTAAAGCAATGCCACGAGTCCCATGGACCTACTTGAGTTGGAGCCAGAGAGCAGTGCTGCTGTTTTCATCCCAGGTCACTATTTTTGACACTTTTAACACCAGTGTCACAAGCCAGGCAATGGGTGAAAACCCCTCCTCTTCTGCTGGCCCCACTCTCACTGTTGGGCTCAAAGTGGAAGTTTCAAAAGAGAAAAACGTTTCATTTCTCACAGTCTGAGCACCTCTGCTAACAGGAGAGTGTTGTAAATCTGCTATCTGCCTGCACTATGGACACATGGTGATAACTTTACTTAAAATATGCTTCTGTACCAGGAAATCTGCTGCGAGAGAGTCCTGCAGCCCTTTTAAGCTGGTTTTATGCACATTTCTCAGAGAAAAAAACATAAAGCTTCTTTAGAGGCAGGCAGAATGTGTAGGACAATAAACCATCCAAAGCATAAACAGCTCCAGTGCTGTGCAATCATAAACCACCATTAATCATTTACATCAGGAAATGCCAAAGTAAGAGGTGATCACACACAGGGCCCTATCTGTTCCCTGTGTACACACAGGGGTTACAAGCTGTAGTTAAATTACTTGTGTGCATGACACACAACAGCTAAATGGGGTTTTGTTCCTTAGCCCCAAGTGCTCACTGACTCCCAAGCCCTCTGTTCACTGGCTGCACACGAGTTGTAGCTAAAATTGTTTGTTGCTGCTTTTGCTTCACCTTGGAGCATTTTTATCAGTCTGGTTTAACCTCTTCCCTTGGAAGGGGTAAAATTTGTTTCTTGTAGAACCTCATGTAAGGCATTTCTGTCTCATGTAAGGAGCTTCTGCCTACCTTAACTCACATTTTCAATGCCCACCTCTCAAACCCAGGACAGAAAGCTTTCTGGTAGTGTCTGAATGCTGTTAGGTCACTTCTTGATCCTCTGCAGGGAGATGCACAAACAGCTGCAAAAGCAGTTCTTATAAACAGGATTCCAGAGCAAATTTTCTGGAGAGATTTTCTTCCAGTGCTGCTCTTTTTATTCAGAGTAATTTCAGTTGGCTTTTGGGGTGTGGTGGGTTGGGGTTTTTTTTTTGTGTGGCTTTTTTTTTTTCTTGTTCCCTCAAATAACAGAAACCAGGTCAAGTCCAGTACCTTGCCATTACAGGTAGCTGTCATGTAACCCTCTGGCAAATTTACCAAGCTTCAAACAAAGCCAGTCAGCATGTTCAGCTGCAGGCACCTTGCTCTTGGAGCAATTTCCCATTTCCTGTGGGAAACTTCAGAATTTGCTTTGTCCCCTCTGAGCTGTTTCATATTTTAGGGGGTGGGGAGGAAGGAGGGGACTCTTGTGGCAGAAGGTACACGTGTGAAGTTTGCTGACACAGAACTGAGCTGCACAATGCTTTTAAGATGGGGAAAGAAAGTAAAAGAATTCTGCTAACATTGTCACCAGCTTAAGATATTGATAATCCCCAAAACATCCTTGCTTTTATCTTTATAGGTGAGCTGGAGAGAGCTGTACAGACAGATCAGTGACACCCAAAGAATGAATCAAAAGGTAAAGTTGGACTGCACTGCCAATACTGATGTGAGAAGCATCACTCCTAAAAACAAATGAAGGCTTTGCAGCCTCTGCCTCCTGTTTTGTTGAGTTATTTACTGTCAGGTGAGTGAGACAAACTGGCACAGCAGTGGGTCCAGAGAATGGCAGGGCTGGGAGCAACCAGCCAAGTTCAGTGAGCTCAGCTGGGCCAGCTGCACCATCAAAATAAGCTCCTGCATGTTTTGACACGTTCACTGATAACCTGATAAACCCAGGAGGAGAAGGCACAGCTCTTGGATTTAGTCACAGTTTCTACACAGCTTTCCAGAGCAATGGCAGGACCAGAGGGTGTCCTGAGGAAGGTAAGTGGGGCATCACAGGCAGCTTCTTCCCCGGGCCTGAGCCTCTGCTGGTGCACAGGGGATGCACACAAAGGCAGAGGAGAGCCATCCAAATCTTGGCAGCACAAGAAAATCTGCTTGAGACAGGAGATACACTCTGGGAAACTGAGGAAATGGAGCCTTGCTTACAGGCTCTCACCAGGACCACAGAATTTGGGGAAAAAGAAAAAATATTACAAGAGCTTAGTATTTAATGTTCTGAAGTAGTAAATCCACAGCAAATCCTCCTGAATCTAATATGCCTAAGGCATACTTTACCTTTTTTTTTTTTTTTTTTTTTAGAGTGTTCTCAAATGCTGTTTTATGCTCCCAAACAACTGAGCTCCACTTTTATATCTGCTGCCTCAGTATTCTGCAAATCAAGTTACATCCAGTGCCTTGAGTGCCCTTTTGGCATCCCAAAAGTTCTTTCCAATAGTAAGCAAGCCATTTATTCATATTTATCTCTCTCCCTTTAAACCCCAGTAACCCAAAAGTGTCCAACAGATTAAAGCTGATCTAAGCAGTATTTTACCTTTTCTGCAGTTGAAGGAAGCTTGCTCTAAAATCATGCATGTTACTGATGCATAATTTTATTACTTAAAACCAGAATGGTCTTGGAAAGGATTTAATAAGAAAAAAAAAACTACACCTCCCTCTTTGTCCTCACTGACTGTGATCAAAAAAGACAGCAGCTACTGTGATCTAGCTAAATCTAAGCCTTTCTTCTCAGTGTTTTAATTTAAATTAAGTAAAGACTTGGCCCAGTGTGGAAATTAATTAATTTTTCTCCAGTGCTGCCTTTTAATTTTACTACCAGAGTCCACGCACACTTTGGGATCACTTTCTGGCTTTTTTCTTGTAAGACTGGTGGTGTGAAAGCTAACTATGACTGTGTCTTAGCAAAACCAAGATTCTTAATGAAAAACAACCACAGTCCATAGAGGGGGAAAAAACCCCCAACATAAAATCCTAGCTTATCACATGGAATGGAAGTTTTTATAAACACCTTTTGATGGAAGAAGTAGCAGCCATAACATGACTTACTTCCAGGAGAGAATTCCTGTTGTAAACGTGCCTGAGCTCTCAGAGATTGTGGATGGGGAGAGAAGCACACACAGAAAACACACACTGACCTTTTGTCTCTTCTGAGCCAGGCAAAATATATGTCTGATTCCACTCCATCCCTGGGAGAACTCTGCTTTCCTGGCAGCAGCAACTGCTCCCAGGATAGGGAAAAAACACCCTTTAAACACGAAAACAAGCTCTATCAGTAGAAGTGCACTTTTGCAGATAACTGGTTCTCCAGCTGGGGCTTCTGCTGGCACAGCTATGTCAGTCACGGGTCACACTTCGTCACAGTGCTCACAGACAGAGCTGTGCCAGCAGAAGTTTGCCATATAGACCTGGTGGGAAACACTCAACAGTGGCTCAAATGAATGTGCAAAGTTGGGTGTTTTTGCATGCAGCAGCCAAAGGAAGTTTCTCTAACAGGCTGATGATGGGTAAGCTTACTCTTAGGATCTTGGCTTCCAAGGACAGAGGAAACCTAGACTTAACTCAGGAAAGTGGCACTGCCTATCAGCCATTCATGTTGTACTTAATCCTTCAATTAAATACACAAACTAAATTAGAAAGAGCCCCTGCAGGAAGACAAGATAAAAGGCAATAAGTCCCACTTTTCAATAGTAAGAAAAGAACAGCACTGGAAGTGTTTGACAGGATTTGTCTAGCAGACAGCACAGCACTGCAATGTTCCTAATGCTCAGTTAAACTGAACAGTCAAACTGTAATGGGGCTTCTGTCTTCTTCAATCTCCTTTGAAGACAGTGGGCAAGGAGATTTAACACCTGAGCTGACAGGCAAACCCGGGTTCTACTGGGATGAGTCGATAGGATCCATCCATGGGTGAGGTGGATGGTTATTCCAGAGCAGCAAGGTGTCAGAGGTGTGCAGTGCTGAGCTGCTCTGGAGCAAAATTACAAGAAACAAATTGTAAATTAACTCCCACCGTGCTCTGTAAGGGAAAAGAAAGCTGCAGGCAGGTGCTTGGGTGCTTCTGAACCTGTCTGTGTTCAATAATGAATAAAGCCCTGCAGAGCACGGGGCTGTGGAAAGGAGAAGAGTTTAGTACAGCAAAGCCAGGTCAGGCTGCAGTACTCAAATGTAAAGCCCTGTGAGGTCTCCCCAGCACCAGGCTGTGTTGCAGAAGAGCAAGGTTTGGTGGTACAAATTTCACTGTCACTTCCTATTTTGACAGAGAGAAGGCAGAAATAAAATCAGTGGTAGTGCTGTGGTAGTAAAGGCCGTGCCCCACCTTTGTCACAGCTTCCTGGCCCTCCAAACTTGGAGACAGCTTCAAGGAATTCCTTGGGTTGTGTCACTGGGAAGGCTTTGTTGTTAAGACATAATGTTGTGGGGTTGTTTTTTGATTTTTTAGGGGAAAAAAAGCACTGGGGCAAAGACATCTGGAAGGAGCAGCAGAGGGTAAAAATAGACACATTATCATCACTTTCATTATCAGCCATGTCTACACAGACAAGAAGTATAACCCTGAGTGACTTGGGGATGAGGTGTTTTCCTCTCCAGGTTCGTTTCAGGTTGCAGAGCAGCGTGTTTGTGCTTAGCTGAGCAGCAGAGTCACAGCCAGGGGATGGCACAGTCCGGGATTTCATTCTAGCAAACACCCCCCACCCCCCAGATCTTAGGCAAGGCCATCTAACACCCTTATCAGCAGGCCAGCCCTGAGAAGTTGTTAACTCCCCAAAGCAAATAATTCGCCATCCCAAAGTTTCAAAAATGGGCTGAGAAATGGACGATTTCAAACGGCCGGACAAAACTCCGCGCAACAGCAGGCAGGAACCCCAGCCCTCCCATCGGCTTTACCAGGAGCGCTTCAGTTTAAAAAGCGAGCCCCAAAACTGCCGCAAAAACTCGGCGTTTCGGAGCTTTGCTCGCAGGTGCCATTCCTGCCATCCTCCTCGGACGGGACAGCTGCGAAGAGACCGGGGAGACCTCCTACCTCCCTCCCAAACACCTTCCCTGACCCCGGGCACGCAGCTCGCCAGACGAGGCGGGATGCTCGCCAGCCCGGGGCCGAGCACTCACGGTTGCCCCGTGGCCATCTCCACCCCGCAGCCGCGGGTCCCTCAACCCGGGCCACGGGGGTGAGCCCGGCACCCCGAAAAGCAGCGGGGGGAAGGCGGCTGCCGACGCTACCGTCACCTCCACGGATCCCACACAGCCAGGACCCCTCCTGACCCCCCGGGACGGGACGGGACGGGACGGTGTCCTATTCCCCTCCGGGCTCCGATATACCCGCAGCCCCCCTCCCCCCTCCGGTTTAAACCCATATACACAGATCCCTGAGGGCGCGGAACGGCGGCTCCGGAGCGGCCCAGGCCGCCGTGTCCGCTCCGGCTGCTGACCCCGGTGCTAACGGCGGCGGTGGGGCCCGACATGGCGGCTCGGGCCCGCTCCCCCTTCCACCCCCGCCCGCCAGGCCCCGTCGGGCCGCGGCTTCTCCTCACCTGCATCCGGCGCGGCGGGGCGGAGGGGCCGGCGGCGGCAGGGCGGCGGGGAGGCGGCGGCGGGGAGACGGGCAGCAACGACATGCAGGCGGCGGCCCGCCGGGGGAAAAGCGGTGCCGGGCCGGGGACGGAGCCGCGGGGCCGGGGCGGCGGTGGAGGAGAGGAGGAGGAGGAGGAGGAGGAGGAGAAGGAGGAGGAGGAGCGGGCTGGGGATCGGGCGGCGCGGAGGGCGGAGGAGACGGAGGCGGAGAGGCGGGAGGCGGGCGGTGCCGTCGGGGAGGGGGAGGACGTGGGGCAGGCGGCGGGCCCTGTCAGTGCTCGGTACCGGGACGGGGAAGAAGGAACCTCGGGTTTATACCCAAAAGTCCGATGGCGGGAAGAGGCTCCGCTTGGGTTTACCTCATGATTTGGGGTTTTGTTGTTGTTGGCAGCTGTCAGGAGCCCAGGGAAACACCAGCGGCCCCGGGGAGGGGTTGTGAGGTGCTGGAAATGGGAGAGGGAAGGGAAACCTCTCGGTTTTACCTCAGGGTTCGGGTGGTTGTCATGGGGATGGGCAACAACAACAAACAAAAACAACAACAAAACCCCAAATCATGAGGTAAACCCAAGTCTTGGGAGACCTCATCACTCTCTCCAACTCCCTGAAAGGAGGTTGGAGCCAGGGGGGGGTTGGGCTCTTTTCCCAGGCAACTCTCAGCAAGACAAGAGGGCAGGGTCTCAAGTTGTGCCAGGGGAGGTTTAGGTTGGAGATGAGAAAGAATTTCTTTCTGGAGAGGGTGATCAGGCATTGGAATGGGCTGCCCAGGGAAGTAGTGGATTCTCCGTGTCTGGAGATCTTTCCAAAGAGCCTGGATGTGGCACTGAGTGCCATGGGCTGGGAACTGCAGCGGGAGTGGATCAAGGGTTGGACTTGATGATCTCTGAGGTCCCTTCCAACCCAGCCAGTTCTAGGATTCTAAGATTCTATGAATATGGGGGAGACTGCTGGGGCTGCTTGTCCCCCAGAGTCTGGAGGTGAGGGGGTGAGTGAAGGGAAACTCGAGGGAAGGGCAAACCTCCTCCTCCTGGCTTTGAGGGTGCAGGGGGCTCCTCAGCGTCACTCATGTTGGTGTTCTCTGCAGCTCCCGTCCTGGGAATCCTTCAGGTTTTAGGTTTTATGGACCCCGATGAGAGGAGGGCTGGTGATCTGGGTAGGACACGCAGGTAAGTGTCACACAGGCTCAGAGCTCTCTCAGGAACCCCAGAACCCTTTCCATGGCCATTTATACGTTGGATGAGGAAGAACATGGGCCCAAGAGATTTTAATTTGAGTTTGCTTCCAACTGGAGTGCTGCTGGCTGGAGAAAGCTCATTTATGGTCTGATGTGGGAAGAGCAGGAGGTTCTGGGGTGGAACGAGGGGTTTTGGTAGGGAATGGGTTTCAGGGGTGCATGCTGACCACGAGCCCACGCTTCCCTTCCAGGGCCAAAATCCACAGGCCTGGTGTGGGAATAGTTGGAGGCTCCCAAGGGAATTGAGGAGCCATGGATGAGGAGGGTAAAGGATGCAGGTTACCTGAGCCCAGGTGCATCTTCAGCAGAGCCACGGGGTGAGTCTTGTGTTACATCTGCTGCCACTCTAGACAATGTACATGCCTAATGCCCATCAGACAAGAACACTTACCCTAAAACCTGCCTTTTAAACTCACACTTTGTCACTCCTCTCACTGAGACTTTTTAACCAGAGTTGTTGGGGTTTTTTTCCCCTTCTGGGAGCCTCTCATCTCCCCATCTTGATCCTTTCCTAGGACACCGATGTATAAATACATTGGACAAGCAGACTTTGGGTTTGTCACTTGTTTTCCATACACATTTTACAAATATTTCCAAGCCAACCAACAGATGAGATACACCCCAGCTCCAAATTCCCCTCGGGAAGGACTTGGTTGGATTTATTCTTGGGCACAGGTGGAGCAGGGAGGAAAAGGAAACTGCGGGAGCTGGGATGCACGTGTAGCGAGGGACAGGAGTACAGCCCACAGGAGGTGTGTGAACAGTTTAGGACGTGGTTCAGCAGAGTTTTTAGAGGTGATTGCTGCTCACAGGTGTAGAGCAGGAACTTTTCCCAACCCATTCCGAGGGGAAGGGCTCTGCCTGCCATGTTGGGTCTCTGAGGGGCAGGCCCTGCGTTCACTGGGCAGCTGTGTTTGCTGCGGGGACAGCTCTGGTTTGTACCGAGGCCGCTTTTCAGGCTGGTTAAGAACCGAACCGGGCCTTCCCATCATGGAACGGGACCGAACCGAACCGGATGCCAGGAGGGGACGGGCGGGAGGTGACACCGCGTGGCGCTTCCGGCAGCAGCCGGCAGCACCCTGCCCGGTCCGTCACCGGAACTTTTCTTCTGGGGTTTGGGGAGCGCTTTGCGCGCCGCACCCCGGCGGCTCCGCAAGATGGCGGCGCCCGTTGGCCGCTGCCTGTGGAGAGGTGAAGGGGACTCCTTGTTTCTCCGTGTTCACCGCCGGCAGAACGTGCAGTTTGGCTGCCGCCTCCGCTCTGTCTCCAGCCGGGGGGGGTTTCTGTTCTTCGCGGGGCAAGGGGTGACCTTGAGGGGTGTTGGGGCCCGGGCATGGCGGGGGTGGTGAGCGCCCTGGGGAGGTGAGGGAGGCCGGGGCGCCTGTCTGAGGCTGTGGTTGCTTTGTCCTCGCAGTTCTGGCCCCACGTCGCGGCGGGGTCTACCCCGGGCTCGACCAGCGCCTCGCCGCCGTCCCTGCCTTGGTGCTCTCCCGGCCCTACGCAGCGGCTGCCAAGTGAGTGTCTCTCCTTCCATCCGAGGGCAGCTCTCTTGGCCCTCGGGGGTCCTGGGGCAGCGAGTGGCGTTTTCGGTGTGTGCAGTGTTGCTTTAACAGCCGAGCTGGCCTCGGTGGCATCTGACAAGCTGCTAACCTCGAGAAACAGCCTGGAGTGGCCGGCTGGGCTGGCAGGGAGTGTTTTCTGTTACTTCTTAATAATGACCACAGAATCCCAGAGTGCCAGGGTGGAAGGGACCTCAAGGATCCCCTGCTCCAACCCTTCTGGTATTATTGTTTCTCTGAGATCTCTCAGCACCCCAGAGAGCTGAGACTCAGAGGCTTTATTGCTGCAGAGCATTATTAAAATGCCCTCCTCAGGCAGCCTCATTTAAACAAACAGTGATGATGGGCACCAGCAGAGGAGCAGAGGGAAGGGGCAGAACACGCAACCCCACGTTTTCCTGTTCCAACACGTGCCAGAGTCCTCAGTCAGTGATTGAATGCTTTTTTGTTTGGTTGTTTGTTTGTCAGAACTGCAAAAAAGAGTTTCAAAAAGGCCAAGCAGGGAGAAACAAAGAAGAAAGGCACTGGTAGGAGGCCCCTGCTGAGCAAGCCAGTGGATGATGTGTACCTGACCTGGCTGTACAAACGCCCCTCCTACGGCCTGGAGCAGGCTGTGGCCATGCTGAAGAAATTCCAGGAGCTGGACTTCACCCACCCCAGGCAGCATGTCTACATCAATGTCTTCCTAGATATGGCTCTAGAGAAAAAGGTAGGGTGGGAGTAGTTTCAGTTTTTGCCTCTTTTATTGTTTTTTCTTTATTTTTTTTTTAACCTGGGAGAGTTGTGTTTGAAGTGCTGCTGGCAGCTGCCTCCTGTCCTGCAGCTTCTCAGGCTGCCAGAATAATGTCTGCTTTTGCAGCTGCCTTTTTGTATCATCATTAAGGATCCCTCACACTCCTGAGGTAAAGAGAATCACCATTGAGGGTTTGGAAAGCAGGCTGTTGTGTGAGCAAACTTCAGGCTGTTGTGTGACCAAAATTGAGGCTGTTGTGTGAGGAGAATCCAGGCTGTTGTGTGAGCAAACTTCAGGCTGTTGTGTGACCAAAATTGAGGCTGTTGTGTGAGCAAACTTCAGGCTGTTGTGTGACCAAAATTGAGGCTGTTGTGTGACCAGAATTCAGGCTGTTGTGTGACCAGAATTCAGGCTGTTGTGTGACCAGAATTCAGGCTGTTGTGTGACCAGAATTCAGGCTGTTGTGTGAGCAGAATTCAGGCTGTTGTGTGACCAGAATTCAGGCTGTTGTGTGAGCAGAATTCAGGCTGTTGTGTGAGCAGAATTCAGGCTGTTGTGTGAGCAGAATTCAGGCTGTTGTGTGAGCAGAATTCAAGCTGTTGTGTGACCAGAATTCAAGCTGTTGTGTGACCAAAATTGAGGCTGTTGTGTGAGCAGAATTCAGGCTGTTGTGTGAGCAGAATTCAGGCTGTTGTGTGACCAGAATTCAGGCTGTTGTGTGACCAGAATTCAGGCTGTTGTGTGACCAGAATTCAAGCTGTTGTGTGAGCAAACTTCAGGCTGTTGTGTGAGGAGAATTCAGGCTGTTGTGTGAGGAGAATTCAGGCTGTTTTGTGACCAAACTTCAGGCTGTTTTGTGACCAGAATTCAAGCTGTTTTGTGACCAGAATTCAAGCTGTTGTGTGACCAGAATTCAAGCTGTTGTGTGACCAGAATTCAAGCTGTTGTGTGACCAGAATTCAAGCTGTTGTGTGACCAAAATTGAGGCTGTTGTGTGAGCAAACTTCAGGCTGTTGTGTGAGCAAACTTCAGGCTGTTGTGTGAGGAGAATCCAGGCTGTTGTGTGAGCAAACTTCAGGCTGTTGTGTGAGCAAACTTCAGGCTGTTGTGTGAGGAGAATCCAGGCTGTTGTGTGAGCAAACTTCAGGCTGTTGTGTGAGCAAACTTCAGGCTGTTGTGTGACCAGAATTCAGGCTGTTGTGTGACCAGAATTCAGGCTGTTGTGTCACCAAACTTCAGGCTGTTGTGTCACCAAACTTCAGGCTGTTTTGTGACCAGAATTCAGGCTGTTTTGTGACCAAACTTCAGGCTGTTGTGTGTCCAAAATTCATTTCTGGCCAGAAGTGATCAAACTAAACAAAGCATTACATCTCTCTGGGCTTTCCAGCTGAAGAGTGGTTCCCAAAATGAGCTGTGGGGTGATTGTTGGAGGGAGATGCATAGAGGCAAGCTGCTTCCTGCCTCTCCTTCACCTTGTTTTGATGGATTTATTCAAACAAACATCATTCCTTGAAAGTGGGCCTGTGTTTTTTCATTTGAAGTGTTTAGCCCGGGTCATTCTTCCCCTAAAACTCCTTCTCCTTCCCCCACAAGTAGAAAAGAGGCCACTTTACAGCTGGTTTCTTTGCACAGGTAACTAAAAACCCTTTGGTGTAGTCCCTTAGAGACAGGGGCTGCTTGAAGTTCCTGCTTGAGGAGCTGCAGAGTTCCTGCTCCTGCTCCTGGTGTGCTTGAGGCTCCTTGCTGAGCCCATTCCCTTGGCTGCTGCAGAACCTTGCAGCTGAGCTGCAGCTCCAGCACCTCAGTGTTTGGTGCTGCCTGGCAGCAATTCACCCCTGCAGCCACTGACCCCAGCCCCTTTCCCTTGCAGCATCATTAGTTGGGGTTTATTTAACTTAAGATTTGATTAACTTCAGATTTGAGTCCATGCCAGAGATAAAACAGCATCAGAACCCAGGCACCTGCTGGTTTGCTGTGATTCTGGGTGAGGAAACTCCTGTGCAAGGATGCACCAGTATCACCCAATCCTGTAATTTGTCCTGAAGTCATCATAATAATAACAAATTTTTGTTGTTTTGACATTTTCCTTTTCCCTCCTTAGAAAAAAGTGGATCCATTTTCAGGTGTTGTTCTCCTTCCACACCGCTACACGGAGGAAACAAACAAGGTCTTGGTTTTCACAGAGGTGGGTGAAAACACACAGCTTCCAGCACAACTGCTGCCCTTGTCAGGGCTCCACCTTTTGTTGACAACACCCTGCAGGTACTTTACAGAACTCTAAAGTCCTTCCAGGACTTGTCTTCAACAGCAGGTGGGGTGACAAAACATCTTAGAGGTTCCTGCTGGAGGTTTGTGTGTGGGAAAAGGCTGAGTGGCTGAGACTTGCTGGTGCTTTTGGTTGGAAGTGTGGAGCTGTTCAGTTTTGGTGAGGAGAAAGAAGTTTGGTTCTGGCTTTGAGTCACAAAAATCTGTTTGTAGCAAAAGCTTCAGGCAAAGTCTTTACAACACTGATGGCTTTTGGCTTTCCAGGTTTCAGAGGGTTATTAAAAGTATTAAAGAACCTTGCAGGGCAGAGGTGAGGTGAGCTTCTGGGTGCTCTTGGAAAGCCAAGGTTAGTAGGGCTTCCAGAAGCTGAGTGCCCTGATTTTACTGTGGGTTTTGTAGCATGTTCTCTGCTTCTGGGGACAGAGTGGTTGGAGAGCAGCCAGGCAGAAAGGGAGCTGGGAGTCTGGATTGCCAGGAAGCTGAACAGGAGCCAGCAGTGTGCCCAGGTGGCCAAGAAGGCCAATGGCATCCTGGGCTGGCTCAGGAACAGCGTGGCCAGCAGGTCCAGGGAAGGGATTCTGCCCCTGTGCTCAGCCCTGGGGAGGCCACAGCTTGAGTCCTGTGTCCAGTTCTGGGCCCCTCAGCTCAGGAAGGAGATTGAGGTGCTGGAGCAGGTCCAGAGAAGAGCAAGGAGGCTGTGAAGGGATCCAGCAGAATTCCTGTGAGGAAGGGCTGAGGGAGCTGGGGGTGTTGAGGCTGGAGAAGAGGAGGCTCAGGGGAGACCTCATCACTCTCTGCAACTCCCTGAAAGGAGGTTGGAGCCAGGGGGGGGTTGGGCTCTTTTCCCAGGCAACTCTCAGCAAGACAAGAGGGCAGGGTCTCAAGTTGTGCCAGGGGAGGTTTAGGTTGGAGATGAGAAAGAATTTCTTTCTGGAGAGGGTGATCAGGCATTGGAATGGGCTGCCCAGGGAAGTAGTGGATTCTCCGTGTCTGGAGATATTTCCAAAGAGCCTGGATGTGGCACTGAGTGCCATGGGCTGGGAACCACGGGGGGAGTGGATCAAGGGTTGGACTTGATGATCTCTGAGGTCCCTTCCAACCCAGCCCATTCTAGGATTCTATGATTTTCTTTTTAACTTAGAGGTTGGCTCCATCCAGTGGATGGTTGATTGTAGGGATGGGGAGAAAGGGCTTTAGAGAGAGCTCCTCAGGAAATGGGGATGGGCTTTTCTCCTCCCTCCCCATTAGAAGTCAGCTCAAGACTTCAGTCTCACTTCACAGTGGGACCTGGGGTGGAGCTGCTGCTCCTGTAGTAAATCACCAGCATTAGCTATTTTTGGTCTTTGGTTGCATTAAGCCATTCTTAGCTTCTTAACCTCCAAATAACCTGTTTTTTACACCCAGTTGCCCCAGATAAATCACCTATCCAGTGCTGTTGATACAGACTGATTGGTAGTAGAGATGTTACTAAATTTTATTTTTTTTTCCTCAACAGAATGAACAAGAAGCTGAAATAGCTCGGGAGAATGGAGCTGCTATTGTGGGAGGAGTTGAATTAGTCAAATGGGTATCTTATTTTTATTTAGTATTTTATTTGGTATTTTTAAGCAGTCTTAACTTAAGCAGTGACTGAGGGAACAAGAACCCTCACATCCAGTAACTTCAAGCTAGAAGTTAGCAGCCAATGTGCAGAGTGAGCGTGGGGCTTCATGCTTAGACATGCTTGTAGATCAGCTTGCATACTGAGGTAATTAATTTGATTGCTAAATGTATTTAATTGTTTTGATTGCAGATTTTGGAAGATGAGATCCAAGCAGACTTCTATGTAGCTGTCCCTGCAATAATCCCTAAGCTGATACCACTGAGGAACAAACTGAAACGAAAATACCCAAACACAAAAAGAAGTAAGAAGCAATTCTTTCATTCTTTCTTACAGATCTCAAGCACTCAACAAGGTTCAGCTCTAGAGGTGTCACTGAACCCTTTTGGATGAGGCTGTGTAATCACATTGAGCATTACACTGTATGTGACTGAACCACTTGGTTTGTCTTACCTAAGAGTAGCTTGACAATTCCTTTACAATTCCAGCCTTGGAGCAGTCAGATGTGGGCTTGGAATCAAGGTAGGTTTGCCTGTTAGTTGTGATCAAACTAAATATGGTTCAGAATATAATATATATATTCAGAATATAATAATATAATTCAGAATAGAATACTCTTCTGAAGTCACCCAGGAGAACAGGAACAGCTTTAAACCCACACTGTATTCACTCAGTTGTGTTGTCAGGTGTGCAGTTGTTTGGGTCCCAGCTGCATGGGTGCTGCTGCTCCCTCTGCCTGTTCTTTACTACTCAACAATGAGGTTTTTATGCTTTCCCTGAGCTCAGCCTGCTCCCTGGCCTGCCTGGTTTCTCCTTTTCCATAATGCTCAGGACATTTCAGGTCAGGTTTTTGCAGCAGCAAACATCAGTCTCTCATTACTTTGGTTCTCCCTTGCTGGCTGGCTTGATTTTAGTAACCTGTCAGGGCTCTACTTCAAATAGGAAAGAAAAGAGAAGGAAAGGGGTGGTTTTCAGATACAGAGCTTGTGCCAGCTGTGTGGAGAAACACTGAGTTTGGAACCTTTTCCTTCCCCGCAGCTGAGAGGAGGAACTTGTGCCTCAGGTGGTGGGAATGGTGGGGTTGCCAGGCTGGGCTGCAGTAGATTTGCTTTCAGGCAGGATCTGGGGACTTGTTCTAAGCCAAACTCTGTAGGTTCTGGTCTCCCAAGCTGCTGTAATTTCATTGGGTATTAAAGTTTTGGTTTATATATACATAGAAAGGGTATTTATAGTCTTGTAGTCTTTATTTATTACTTCTCTTACTGTGTGAACTGCTTGATGAGGAAGGGAGGGGTGTGATACCTGTAACGTGTGAGGACACCACAGTCTTATACAGGAAACTGTGTTTTTGAGAGGAGTTTAGCTGAAAGACTGAATTCTCTCTTTCCTACTATCTGTAGCACCACTCAGGCAACTTTTTCTTTTAAATTAGATTCCCTGGGCACTGATATTCCCAAAATGCTGCAGCTCTTCAGAGATGGTCTTGAGTATACTGTGCAAGATGAGAACGTCATCAAGACAAGAATAGCCAGAGTAAGTTGGATATCTTGTGTGTTCTTAAGTTTTAACTGCTGACCAAAACTGAAAGGAGTATTAAAAGAGGAGGAAAACCATGGTTTTGATCTGTGTGTTCCCAGGATTTTTAACCATGTGCTTTAACTCACCTGTGAAGGAAACAGAACTCTTATTCCTTGCTGTGTGACACCTTCAGCTGATTTGTGCTCATAGAAAATGGCTCTGCTAAAGAGCAAGGCATCACCTGATGTTAAGAGGCTAAGGTTGCCAGGAAGGGGATTTCTATTTGCCACAATTTGCAAGGAATTGGAATAATAAAGAAAATAGGATGAAAAAGGTGCTATTTCTCCCCATCTCCCTGTGAGCTGACATCTTAGTGTAGGCTTCCCTTTCCTCCTACCTTCCTCAGTGCTCTTGTGTCAGTAAAATAAAGCTTATTTGATTTTGGGTTTGTTTTTTGAAGCAAATAAACTATGGGTTGTAAGTCCTTATGCACAGGAGGATCAGAAATGTTTGCTTCAACTCAGTAGCTGAAAGGCTTCTTTAATTTTGAGCACTTTACTCCTGAGCTGGAGCAAAAAGCAAGAACTGTTTGCATGACACCTGGAATATCAAATTCCTTTGTGTTTTGCTGTCACATCAGAAATCAGGATACATGAGAGTGTTTGTTCTCTCTTCTTTTTTTAATGCTGTTATTATGTTTTCCTTAATAATTTGAAAATTAATTTCCCCTGCTCCAAGCTGTGGTTTGATTTATTTTTATTTTAAAAATTATTTTATTTTATTGTTGTTTTCATTGTTTTGTCTGCAGTGATACAGAAGCAAATGTACAAGATACCTCACCCTGGAGGCTTTGCCAGCCAGCAGGGTTGGAGATAAGCAAGTTTCTTAATTTGTGCTTGTGAATTTCAAGGACTTCCTCAGCTCTGTGGTGCTTAGCACTGAGGTTCTTGGGACTCTCCTGCTGCAGTGTGTTGTGTATTATATTTTGGTACAGTCAGGAAGCATCTTTGGCTGTGGGAAACACCTTGAATCTAGTTTTTGTTTCAAGTATTGTGATGGTATTCTTTAGTTTTTGCTAGGGACTGCCTAAACTTGAGTCCTTTTATATGTAGGATCAGCTAAAAGAGCAGTGCCCTGATGACACTAATTACAGCTGCAGTTGGTAGGGCCCTGCAGCCATGGCTGGAGGTCCTGACAAGAAAACCACATCCTCTTCCTGCTGTGCAGTGTGGGTGACACAACCCACAGAGGTTCTGGCTCTGAGCAGCCCAGCCCTGCAGTTTGGTGGCACACCACAAGCTTTGGTGCAGCCAGAGGTGTCCCTGTCCAAGCCAACAAGGAGGTTCTGGTGGTTCTGGTATCAGGAACAGCGTGGCCAGCAGGTCCAGGGAAGGGATTCTGCCCCTGTGCTCAGCCCTGGTGAGGCCACAGCTTGAGTCCTGTGTCCAGTTCTGGGCCCCTCAGCTCAGGAAGGAGATTGAGGTGCTGGAGCAGGTCCAGAGAAGAGCAAGGAGGCTGTGAAGGGATCCAGCAGAATTGCTGTGAGGAAGGGCTGAGGGAGCTGGGGGTGTTGAGGCTGGAGAAGAGGAGGCTCAGGGGAGACCTCATCACTCTCTCCAACTCCCTGAAAGGAGGTTGGAGCCAGGGGGGGGTTGGGCTCTTTTCCCAGGCAACTCTCAGCAAGACAAGAGGGCAGGGTCTCAAGTTGTGCCAGGGGAGGTTTAGGTTGGAGATGAGAAAGAATTTCTTTCTGGAGAGGGTGATCAGGCATTGGAATGGGCTGCCCAGGGAAGTAGTGGATTCTCCGTGTCTGGAGATCTTTCCAAAGAGCCTGGATGTGGCACTGAGTGCCATGGGCTGGGAACTGCAGCGGGAGTGGATCAAGGGTTGGACTTGATGATCTCTGAGGTCCCTTCCAACCCAGCCAGTTCTAGGATTCTATGAAGGAACTCTTCCTCTTGGCTCAGAAACAGAAGGGGGAGGGTTTTGCTGCCACCTCTGTCACCTGTGTGACTAACCCTGCCCAGACAGGGCACCCTGTTGTGTGTTGTGAGTGTGCAGGGGGATGACTCAGTGCTTACAGCCTGGGTAAAATGTCTCCACCCTCCCTTAGCTGCTCTCCTCTTTCCCTGACCCAGTTTTCTTGCTGTCTGCACAGCAGTGCTGGGAGGAAATGGAGAGAGAGCCTGCAAGGCTGGGGGAGCCTCCAGTGGCCACATGAAGCTGCTCACCACTCAATCAAGAGCTTTTTATCATTTAAATCTCATCAGCAAAAAAAAAATAAAATTATGTATTACACAGAAGTGTGAAGATCTATTGCTGTATTCCAGACAGCAGCAGAGATGTTTCTGGGAGCCTGCCAAGCTGGAGTTGCACAGAGATGTTTTCCCTTAAGTGCTTCTGTCTCATGTTGCCTGTTAGTGCAATTATGGCAGCAGTTTGATGTAATGCTGTGTAAGTCAGCAACCTGGGCGGTGTTTTCTTTGGAGTAATTGAGATATGTTTGAAAAGCCCAAAAGCTGACAGCAGTTAAGTTTAATTTGTAAACCTGAAGTTGTGAAACTGGGAGTGAAAAATGTGCTTTTAAAACATGGAGGCTGCAGGAGAAGGGAGACAAATGAGGACACTCAGGGTATCTCCTTCAGAATCAGCTGTCTACAGAGAGTAGCTTAAAATAATTTTTTTTTGGAGTTATGACATGTTTTTTGAGTCCAGATATGGTGCTGTTGAGCATTACAGAATAGTCCTTTTCCTACATTGGGAGTTTTCTCCAGAAAAATCAGAATCCAAATGTGTCACCTGGAAGGAATTTCCACTTAATCTTCCAATCTGTGCAGAGAGCTGCCTGCAGAAATGGTTCTGTGGAAGAGGATAAAATGGTTGCAGGAGGTGAGACTTCAAGGTTTGTGGGGAAGAAGGTGTTTTGTGGTAAAGGGACCTCTTTAAATTCACAGGGTCAGAAATATGGAGAGGTGAGTGCTGAGCCAGAGACCTCTCAGACTTGGTACAGGGGACAGAGAGGTGCAAGGAAATGAGAGTATCCTGCTGGAATTGCCTGGCAGTTTGGTCTGCAGCACAGATACAGAGCCCTGAATGATCCCTTGATACAAACATCTACATGCAGCTCAGAGGTTAAAGAGGGTGCTGTAACAGCAAGGCATCTTCCTGGGTTTCATTTGCATATTTAGCCAGCAGGTAGCCAAGTGGCTCCTTGTGTGTTCAGTTGCAGCCTTCTAAAGATCCCTGGGAAGACCAGAAAGGTTGGGATTTCATGAATGAGGTTGTAAATCTGATCTGGTTTGGTGAAACTTGAGCAATACTGAGCTTTAATAGGCAATTCCCCACTAGGCAGCAGAGTTAGTGGGAGGTCTTTGTAAATACATAAGTTTATTATCTGAAAAAAAAACCCCAAACACTTCCCTCAACCTTTTCACAGCACTTTGTGCTCTTGTGAAGAGAAATATCCTGAACTTTGGACAGCAAGATAGGTAATAATCCATCTCTGTATTCTGATTGTAGACTATACTGTCATTTTCTAAGGTACTTTATGGTTAGGTTGAATTTACAGAAAGTGGGCTTGAAATTGATTTAGAGTTGCTCCCTCTGCAGACGTGGTTATTCTGCAGGAAGGTTCAGGACTTAACAGATATTTAAGTCTCCCTGCAATTGATCTGAACAGAATTGTGCAGCCTTGAAGCTCTGGTACTGCTGTCAGCTCGAGGCTTTGAATTAAACTAAATAGCTGGGTGCTGATCCACACTGACTGCATAGACACAGGGATTTACTGTGGGATGCTTAATTTGGAAGCTGGGATGTTTCTTTGGTCGTGGCAGCTATTTTGAAATAATTGGAACCCTCTGAGCATTACCTGTCTTCATTATGGAGCTGGTAAATCATGGCATGGGATCTCTGGGGCTGTGTCATGTTGTCTGGCTCAAGGCAAGGCACCCTGTCCTATTCAACAAACACAGGGTATTAACTGAGGTGTTCATAATCTGAGCAGGCTCCTGTCTCAGTGCTGTACTGCCAGATCTCTGTAAGAAGTTGTAACTTGTTTTAGAGCAGCTTGCAAGTGCTGTCTCTTAGGAGTGCTCCCAGGCTTCATTACAGGTGATGAATGCCAAGGAGCTCACTGAAACTCTGCAGCTCATGTAAAACTTGAACTTAGTCTTCAGTTTTGGAAGCAAACTGTTCAAACTTTCACTTGCAGTATGGTTTCTAATTCATTATTACTGATTGTTTTTTTTATTTTAGGGCGAGTGTTCCTTTATTTTGAATTCAGGACAGCGTGGTGAGCCTGGCAGCCAAGTTAAATGCTCAGCATTAACTCACAGAGTTTTATGTCTGTTAATTTGGGGATGATTAAGCACGTTGCAATCAGCATAACAATGATAAAGACAAATGTTTGCTGGCCTCTGTAACAGAGGAACTGCTTTGGGATTTTAAGTCTGCCAGGAGAGCATAAAGAGAGATTAATGGAGCAGGTCATGGAGGAGAGTAGTCAGGTTTAATTATTTCTGTTATGAAGCAATGCATACATTTACAGATGAGTGAGGTATTAATCAGATCTGCTTGTGCCACTTTGGGACATGGTGGAGAGGAAGAGGAGAACCCAGTGGTACCTGAACTCCCCCTTAAAATGGGGTTAATTCTGTGAGAATAAATACCACTTATGCATCTCTCTTCATCACAAGTTATGTGTTCCTGAAGGTGAGACAAAGAGCACTCATGATTTGAAGTGATGAGTGTATGAGGGAGGGAAGGGGTATTAGTTTTTTGGCAGCAGTACTGCTCCACTTCCATGCATCTGGGATTGATCCAGTGAGGATCAGGTAGGGAGGACGTGGCTGCCCCATCCCTGGCAGTGTCCAAGTCCAGGTTGGATGGGGCTTGGAGCAACCTGGGCTGGTGGGAGGTGTCCCTGCCCATGCAGGGGGGTTGGGACTAGGGGAGCTTTAAGGTCTCAACCCATTCTGTGGTTCTGGATGTCTCAGGTGAGGTGTGGTTAAGTGTTCAGTTAGCTGAAGACACTGGGCTGAAGGAGGAGCCATCTTACACAGCTTCTGTTGTAAGGTCCAAAATGCCACTGACAGGACCAGGGTGTGTAAAAGGGGTAACTACAGAACTGGGATGTGTTTGGAGCACAGAGCTTCCATGCACTTTGTGTAAAAAGTAGAAATTCCATGTGGTATTTTAAACTAGGAAAGAAAAGGGGAAGGAGCTCTTCAAATTTGAAATGATTGATTTGGTTCTGTTGAAGCTCTTAATGCCTTCAGTTGTAGATGGTTGTGGTCTTTGGCAGCTACTTCTTGAAGCTCTTTGCCTCAAATACTTTAATTTTAATGTGAGTTTTGCAGGAACACAGGTATGTACATTGGTTTTTAAGAGTTTTAACCTCTTTAGGGCTGTGAGAATTCAACATCACAAGTAGAAATTTGGAGAATAATGATGAGCACAAAATGATGTATAAACCACTTCTTTTCCCTGAGTCATTTGGGCAAAGCTGCTAATGGGATTTGTAGCTCCTTAACAGGGAAGACAGAGAAACAAATTCCCTCCAAATTCAGAATAAATACATCCCCAATGCTTTCAGGTCTCTTAGTTTAGGTTTCAAGTATCACTGTGGCTAACTCTGCATTCTCTTTTTCAGCTGGATATGCCTACAGAGCAGATAATTGCCAATCTGAAAGCAGTTGTCCATGATATCTGCACATACAAGCCATCAAATTACAGTGAGTAACTCCTCTTCTGCTGTGGCACTTGAGGTTACAGCAAACAAGAGGAAGAAATGAGGTGGTCATTGGATGACTTTGCTGCTTTCTCTGCCTTGGGACAGGAGGGAGGGGGTTGTAAGGCAACTCAATAAATCTCTGATTGCTCCACGGCTCTACCTAAATATCTGTGTGAGCCAAGGAGTGGAACCTTGGAGAAAACTAAGCTGGCAGGCATGATGCTTCAATAGATTAAAGCCATGCAAGGAAATCCTTGAGAGATGGAGGAGTGCAGCATCTGGGTCTCTTGGTTTTACCCTCCTGACAGGAATCTGGACCCAAAATCCACCTGCAGTTAAAACCTATCCTTCAGTCAACATCTAGACTGGTGGTAGCTGCCCTGTTTGAAACTATACCACCTTTTTTTTTATCTTGTTACTAAAATATTTTTTAATTTTCTGCTCCTCTGAGGGAAGATTTTTTAATTGGTTTTTTTTTCTTTTTCACTTCCTTAGCAAAAGGATCAGGTTACATAGGAGTAAAGGTGTGAATTCTGCATGTTGTTCCTTGCTCTTCTGAGCAAAGAGTGGGGACAACCAACTCTTTGCTCTCTTTTGTCATCATGAAGTAAGCTTTACACAAATCTCATCTTAGCTGGAGTGGAAATGGTGATTTATGAACCTCATTTTATGGAAGAATAGCTTTGTTTAAGCCAAGAGAACAACTTCCTCTGTTGATACTGACTTAATGTCTGCAGAAAGAATGATCTTGCACCTCTCCTAGTGGTGCTGTTAGTAATAAGTACAGAGAACAGACCATAAGAAGCCAAATACACATCACATGCCTCTAGAAGCATGTTAGCCCCCCAAAAAAAAATAAAATAGGGGGGGTTGGTTGACTTGAAATACAAGTAAATGGAAGCAGAAGGCTCTGATTCTGGTCATGTGCCTGACACAGTATGGATTAGTACCAAGAGAAATCAGCCTGGAGACTTGAGAAGAGGTGGAGTGACCAGTTTGCTGTTGGTCTTTGTTTTCCAGGTCCCCTGGTGCAGCAGTTGGTTATTAGATCTTCAACCAGTGAGGGTTTGCTACTGAACCTGGATGGGCTTCTGCCTCAGGTGGAGAAAGCAGAGGAAATAAAAGATGCAGATGAGGATGATGAAGAAGATGATGAAAAAAAACTTACCCAAGAATCTGTTAGTACCTGACTGTGTATTTCAAATCCTACTTTATCAAGAGAAAAAATAAATCTAACTTGTGAGTTTCATTTGTAAATCCTGCAGAACAGGGAATGTCACAAAGAGGAGACCATTAGCAAAACAGAAGATGTTTTTAAATTCCTTTTCTGGTACCTGACAGCTCCCTTGTGTTAATTTTTTTTTTTCCCTTTGCACTTAGTTCTTATTTTAATAAAAATATTTCTGTAACTCGAGCAGTAATGCCACTGAATTTCCACGCTTGCAGCTCTCAAATCCAGCACATTGCACCCATAATGCTGTTTTTTTTACACCCATAATGCTGGTTTTTTACTCCACTGAAATTGCAGGATGTTCAGTGGTTTTGTTGCCTGGGCTCTGTCCCCACAGAGCAACTCAGGCAGTTCCTTGGGGAGAGCTGCTGTGTAACTTGCTGGATAAGAAAACTAGTTTTTATTTACCATGCCATTTTTCTTCCACATCAGGAGCAGTGTTCCTTTGGGGCTGATGGCAGTGAAGTCTGTGTGGTGCTTCTGCTAGCTCACTTTCTTCTCATTCCATCTGCACACACAGACACTGGAGTGCTGTACTGAGGGCTAGAGCTCTGCTGCTTTGAGCTCTGCATGCAGGTTAGTCTTGGTGACAAAGTGTTTCTGGTGAGGTTTCTCTAAGGAAAACTTGGATGTTAGAATGGGTTGGGTTGGAAGGGACCTTGGAGATTATCCAGTGCCAACCCCCTGCATGGGCAGGGACACCTCCCACCAGCCCAGGTTGCTCCAAGCTTCATCCAGCCTGGACTTGGACACTGCCAGGGATGGAGCTTCCACAATTTCCCTGGACAACCTGGGCCAGGGGCTCAGCACCCTTAAATTTAATTCTTTGTAATGTCTAACCTGAATCTCACCAAGTTTTAAACCATTTCCCTTTTTCCTTTCACTCCACACCTGTGTAAAAAGCCCTACCCCAGAAGAATGATCATGCACCTTCCAACTACTACTATTTCATCTGTGTGCAGCTGATCCTATGCCCTCAGAGAATCCTATCAGGTAGTGGTTTGTTTGCACTCTCCTGGAAAGAAGGGTGATTAAAGTGTTTTGGGATGAATCCTGAGTGAAGCTGCAAAGTTTAAATGTCACTTTGTCTGGGTTTTATCATAAGAGTTCTTGGTGGGCTTGTGAATAACCCCTTGGGATGGTTCTGGGGCAGTGGGGGCAGCTGAGTGGCTGTGCATCCACATGGATTCAGTGGAACATCTTGGAAACAGACTCTGCTATTGAAATGGAGGTGTCTCAGCAATAGCACAGCTGGACATAAATGGTAGATTCCCCCTAAATGAGTTTAAATCTTGGGGTCTGAGCTCTCTGCCTGGTTTAATTCAGTCTGTGCCAGTGGCTGTGAACTTCTTACTTTGCTTACCTTATTTTTCTCCACCATAGCCCTTAAATATAAACTGGGAACCAGTATAAATATCCATGCATCTTTTAACTGCCTGGTTAAAAATCGGTGTTTTTAGCTTTGCTGCCGAATTTCTTTCCCAGTTTTTCCCCCGTTGTTTCCAGCAGGTGGCATTCTTGTTCCCTTCCCTACAGCTGGGAAGTTTCTCGGTGGGTATTTTTTGGGCTGTGCTGCTAAACAGACGTCAGTAGAACTGCACCTTAAAATGTGAGATGGTTCCAGAAAAGCCTGGATGTTTACAAAAGGGGTGAGCTTATTGAAATCTGGAAGGGAAGCTTTAAATCATTCCTCTTACTGGAGGTGGGGCTCACTGTTACCTCTAGTAGAAATTCTTACACCTCCCATCTGCAGCATTTGGCTGCTGTCTGGGTGCTTGGCAGGTTACTCTAAGGCCACACTGCTGTATTTTTGATTTTTTGGGGTGTTTTGGGAGCAGAGTTTGCTCAGAAAATACTCTTAATGGTATAGAAAGGCTTTGCACTGACCTCGGTAGACTTTCTAGGTAGTGTGTGCACTTGTGTAGCCACCTAAAGGCATCACTGAGTCTGGGCTGTGCCTGGTAGGAAGAGGAAATTGATATGTGTTGCTTTTCAAAGTGAAAAGTTGATGTGAGTGGCAAAAATCTTGCTAAATGTGTTCAGTGGACTGCTCTGAACAGTCCAAACCTTGCATCAGGACCTGGTGATGAGGAGGCTGGTAGTGGGAGTCATGTCTAAGGATCTTTAGAATGTCTCCTGTCTGTTTTATTAGTTTTTTGTCTTCTTCCTTCCTCTGTTCTGCAGCAGTTAAAGTTGTAGAGTAAGGCTTTTTTAGCTCCCTGTGAGCAGGGAGTGCTTTTACTCCTGAAGAATTGCATATAGAAGGAATATTATGAGATAATCTGTGCTGTTTGCTGCCTGAAAGGAACAATGTGAAGGGAAGGTACCTGGGGGTGTAGACAAATTCAGATTGTGATATCATTTGCAGAGGTTTTTTTTATGTCCCTTTTCTATTTTTTTCTTTGCTTATTTCAAAGACCTGACTATTTCTATTATGGAAAAAGATAGACTTGCCCTTTTGAAGATGGGTGGCTGTTAAAAAAAAAACAGTGATGCTTGAGCATAAATATAGAGGTAAACTTAAAACAGAAGCTCTCAGGCTGCTGAGTGTACTTTGGAAGAAGAAAAGGGTGGAATAATAAACAGCCCTGCAGAAATCCCTGCTTTGAAAACTTGAACACTGTGGGAAATCTGTAAATCTGAACCTGTGGAAGTTGGGTGAGCAGAAGAAGTAGCCCATGAACACAGGGAGTTTTCAGCTGTGTTATATTCAGGTGTAATCCTGCAGTTCTGAAGAGCTGCTAATGGATGAAGTAGTAATGCTCTCAGTCTATGGGATGCTGCAATAGCAGTGTACAAGCTGTTTACTGTTGTGATTTTTATCCTGAAATGCTTGGGAGACACGGAGGAGAGATGAAAAGAATGAAGACAACATGGAGTTATTCCCCTTTAATGAGATTAGTCCCCAAACATGCAAGATGGGAATTGTTGTACGTGTGGTTCTCCTGCCAGAATCCCTTGGAAACAGTAAATGGAACTAAAATGGCCTTGCTGGCTCCTAGAAATGAATGGCAGTGTACTCACTGCTGAGTGGGTTGTAATGCTCTGCTGCTTCCTGATTAGTTAGAGCAGAAATGGGTTATCTATCCTGAATGGTAATTTAAGGGCTGTGTAATAAGAGGCACCACTTGTAGCAGAGTTTGTTCTCAGTATTCCTCTGGCTACAGGCTGGGGACAGAGTGGCTGAAAGGGACCTGGGAGTCTGGATTGCCAGGAAGCTGAACAGGAGGCAGCAGTGTGCCCAGGTGGCCAAGAAGGCCAATGGCATCCTGGGCTGGCTCAGGAACAGCGTGGCCAGCAGGTCCAGGGAAGGGATTCTGCCCCTGTGCTCAGCCCTGGGGAGGCCACAGCTTGAGTCCTGTGTCCAGTTCTGGGCCCCTCAGGAAGTTCAGGAAGGAGCTTGAGGTGCTGGAGCAGGTGCAGAGAAGAGCAAGGAGGCTGTGAAGGGATCCAGCAGAATTGCTGTGAGGAAGGGCTGAGGGAGCTGGGGGTGTTGAGGCTGGAGAAGAGGAGGCTCAGGGGAGACCTCATCACTCTCTCCAACTCCCTGAAAGGAGGTTGGAGCCAGGGGGGGTTGGGCTCTTTTCCCAGGCAACTCTCAGCAAGACAAGAGGGCAGGGTCTCAAGTTGTGCCAGGGGAGGTTTAGGTTGGAGATGAGAAAGAATTTCTTTCTGGAGAGGGTGATCAGGCATTGGAATGGGCTGCCCAGGGAAGTAGTGGATTCTCCGTGTCTGGAGATCTTTCCAAAGAGCCTGGATGTGGCACTGAGTGCCATGGGCTGGGAACTGCAGCGGGAGTGGATCAAGGGTTGGACTTGATGATCTCTGAGGTCCCTTCCAACCCAGCCAGTTCTAGGATTCTATGAATGTGGGCAGAGCACAGGTCTCCTCTCAGAGCAGCATGGCAGGAGCTGGGGGCCTGGTTACCCATGGGGGGGGTGAAGTGAGAAGGGATGTCAGAACCAGGTTAAAACCAGATGCTTTTGTGTGGTCTCACCTGCAGGAAGTGGAATTTTACTCCAAGTAAGCTGCTCCCTAGTGAAAAGTACTCAAGGTAAATCCTTTGCACAGCCCTTGGGCATGAGAGCACAAGCTCTTGGTAACTGCAGAGTTACTGAACCTTTAACTCCTCTGAACAAACCATACCTTGGTATGCTTGGCCCTCAGCTAGAAGGGGGAGGTTTCTGGGAGGACTCTCTTCCTACAAACCACAGAAGTCACCAAGGTCAGTCCATGTGCCCTGGTTCTCTCTCTGTGATTTTCAAAGCATTTACCCTTCTATTTTTTTAGCAGCATGATCCAAGGTATGCTGGAGTTGTTTGGCAGCTCCATTTCAACCAAAAATACTTGTTGAGGGAATATCTGGTTACAGCACTTGTGGTCACAGCCTCTTTGCCTCTAGAAGTGGTTTTCATTGATGGTCAGAAAGCAGGAGTTGCTGTGTGGGACTTGGAATCCCCACTATGGATACTGAAAAAGTTCCTTGGGAGAACAAAATGCAGGCGTGCTGCAGTCTCATTAGTAATGCCACTGATGTGTGAGAGCTTTTAGAACTGTCTTCTCTGAAAGTGCTGTTAGTTTAGGTAAGGAGAAGCAGGCAATCAGCTTGGATTCCCAGTTGCTGCATATAGAAAATTTTGCCCAAACAAGGCAGAAGTTGCCATGGAATCACGGGTGCAGCTGACACTCAGCCTGAACCTGGACTTGTAGGGGAATCACTTGCACTGAAAAAAACTTGGGATCTGGAGAGGTCAAACTGAGTTCACCAGGCTTGGGCTGGAAGTTGTAGCCTGGAGGTAAAGTTAGTGTAGAGCAGGACAGGGATGTCACCAGTGCCACTTCCAAACCTGGTGCAGGAAAAGCTGCTGTCCCCATGCCCAAGGAAAGGTCTCCAGGGTGCTAGCACTTAGAATTAGCCCTAATCCCACAGCTGCTCTTCTGCTGGGCTGTAGCTGAGCATAGTCTTGGAAATGTCAAGTGAAGGCAGCTTTGTACAGCTCCTGGGTTTGACCTGAGAGCAGCCAAGTTGTGTGGTGTAGCCACCTCTGCTCTGAGGTCTCTGCTGGAGGGAGGAAGGCTCTGTTTCCAGGGTACAAAAGTGCTTGGGGAGACCTGGGCTAAGCACAAAGCTCATCTGGAGGATGTCACTGATGAAACTGTGCCTCTGACACTGGTATGACACTGGTATCCTGCAGCACCATGACACTGGTATCCTGCAGCACCAGTGTCAGCCTCCAGAGCAGGGGTGAAGCTGATACCATAGACCAGGTTCTGTCAGCATGATAAGAGCTGTGTTGGATTAAATAGGTTGAAGGGGAGAAGAAAAAAAAAAAGCTCTAAAGACATTAAAAACAGTTTGAGGATAAATGTCCTTGCTCTACAAGTAGCCAGTACTTCAGTTTGCAGGTGAGTAGAGGCTTCGTGCTACAGCTGCACGAAGGGGGAGTTGCTGGAGTGAATTCCTGCTGGTTGTACCAGTGCCTGTGCAAGTGGTTTTAATGCTGGGGAGGAATGCTGAGCCATTGAGGTGGAAAGCTTGTTAGGGAGGAGAGCAGTGTCCTGACTTCCTGTCACTGTTCTTAGAAAATAGGAATTTTATGTCACAAGGATGAGCAACATGGGAGTGTGTCCATCAGGGACATCCTGCTGAGAGCTGGAAGCTTCAGAGGAGACTTAACGTGGGTACACTCACCAAGTTCTAGGGGTTAGTGTTGTATTTTATCAGTGGCCTCAGTATAAGGAAGGAAATTGGGGTTGTTCTGGAGAAGAGGAGGCTTCCAGGTGAGCTCAGAGAAACCTTCCAGTATCTTAAGGGGCTACAAGAAAGCTGGGGGAGGGCTTTGGACATGGACATGGCTTTGACATGGAGTGAGAGGACAAGGGGAAATGGTTTCAAAATGAAAGAGGGGAGATTTAGGTCAGACAACAGGAAAAAAATCCTTAATTTGAGGGTGCTGAGCCCCTGGCCCAGTTTGCCCAAGGAAGCTGTGGCTGCCCCATCCTTGCCCGTGTCCAAGTCCAGGTTGGATGGGGCTTGGAGCAACCTGGGCTGGTGGGAGGTGTCCCTGCCCATGCAGGGGGTTGGGACTGGATGAGCTTTGAGGTCCCTTCCAACCCAAACCATTCTGGGATTCTCTGAGAAGCTGCTTTTTGGGTTACCTCTCCCCTGGTGGGTCACGTTCCATCATTTAGCAAAGTCAGGTGCTGTCTTGTGAAGGTTTTGAGAACAAAACTTGCTCTCTGCTGAGGCTGCCTCTGAAACACAGGAAAGTGCTTGGCAGACTATTGGATTTCTTAAAATCAAACACAGTGAAGTTAAACATGATGTTATTTAGCTCCAGGGGGGGAAACCCAGTCCTCCCAAATTGTCAGGTACTGGGAAATGCTGGGCTAAGATAAAGTGTTACTGCACAGAGTTCCCATGCCATACTGGTTTGAGCACTGGTAGAGATGGGCAGGTGGATGCCAGGGGGTTTGGCCCCATCTCCAGTGGGGCAGAAGTTCTTTTCCTGAGCCTGTGTGTTCCTAGTGGGCATCTTTCTATGACAAACCTGTGCTGATGGCATTTATTTGCAGCTGGAGTTGTAAAGGTCTTTGTAGATGTTGAAGGCTTAAAAAAAAAACCCAACAAATTAACCAACCAACAAAAAAACCCAACCAAAATACCACACCTCCCCCCAAAATAAAGTGTAAATGTTTTCAGTGAGAGGGTAGTGATTAAAAAGAGGTTTTTTTCCTTGAAAGCTTCATCTTGCCAGCAGGAGGAGTCCTGTGATTATGTTGCTGGCAGCTTGGACTCAGAGTCACCAGGAGGGCAAGGGGCTGGGGTGGAAATAAAAGGAAGGCAAAAGTTTTTTCTTTGGCCATCCCAAGCTAAAATGCAGGTGGTCCTGCATGAAGAGGAGTGAAGTAATTTCATGCAGGACCCTGAGTTTGGGGAAAGAGTAATTTTTTCTGCTTCACAAGGGCATTCCACCAGGATTTGTGAGTGGATGAGATGGCAGTGAAACCTTAGGCTGGTGGTCTTTCAAAAGAAGCAGTTTTAATGTGGATTTTTTTCCTTTCCAAAATCTTTACAATCACCCATTATAAATGGATAGCAGCTTGAAAGAGATGATTAATGGCCTAATCTCATTATGTTTTAAAAAATGCTTATTAACACACTCTGCAGGACTGAAGGCAGTGCACAGGGCCTTGCTCCCTGCCAGCGTGCAGAGACACTGGGAACAGATTTAATTCCCCTGGTGACTTCTGATCTTGGATGTTCTGTGAAGGGGTGAAACTTAGATCTTGCAGACTCTTCTCCCAGTGTGTCAGGGTGGTCTTCAAATCATCATTTCCTTTCCAAAGCCTTTGCCCAAAAAGCAAGATGGAGAACTTGGATCTAAAATCAAGGACTGGTGGTGGATCCTCAGGTTTGTGTATTGAGCTACAGACACTTGGGTGTTTAAAAGCATATTTTGATGTTTGAGGGAGATTGACCAAAGACAAAAAAGGTCAAATGAAGAAGCTTGGAAGAGTAACTTAAAGGCATTTTGTTAAAAACATAGCCATACTTTCCAAATGTATGTAAATCAAGAAGTTGTGCTTACCTCTGGCTAAAGAGTGACTGCAGGACAGTGCTCACAGCTGGTGTGGGTGTATCAGGCTTCATGTGGCATCAGAGAGAATTAAATTACAGCATCAGAATATTACAAGAAGAAGTTGTTTTCTTTTTGGCCAGGTAAAACCCTTCCAGTGTTTGAGCTCAGATGAGAAAAAACCCCCCCGAACTTTTATTTTTTTTAATTAAAGAAATAAATCCTTCATTCTTCTGGGCAATACAATGTAAACAGCCATGAGCACACCCAAGTCCAGCCAAGTTTCTAGGCAGTGACAGCATCTTGACATATCAGGGAATGAGTATTGGGTTTTCTCCCCAGAAATATGTGACTTCCCATCTGAAAACTGGGAATTACTTCTGGCCCAGTTGCAGCCTCTGGTATGTTACTGGTTTGTTCCAAGGAAAACATCCTCTGGTAGGAATTATTTCCTTCAACTCTGACAAGGTTTGCTGCTTGGAATTCATCAAAGTGAAACAAAACTGAATTGTTTTTGCTGTTTCAGATTGCTTAGGAGAATCCCAGCTCGGGTGCACTTCCCACCCCAGGGAAGGGAAGAAGGTCCTGTGTAATTTTGTCCTTCGTGTGGATTGTTTGTTCATGTGGACTGCAGGGAATGCTTCTCTTACCAGCAGTTTTCTCTATGCTGAAAGCCAACTACAAGATAGAGCAGAAACAGACCAAGATGCCAAAAGAAAAAGAAAAAAAACAAAAAGAAAACAATTATGGCAAAATTCCACTGACAGGACAGGCTGAAAATGGTAATGCTTCAAAGGATAGATTCTGGACTCCTGTTTAAAGTTTCCAAAAAAGACCAATGACCAGTTTGAGCAGATGTTAGAAGTTGGAGGTGATTAAATGTAAAGAATATATATCCAAATTTTAACTCATTTAACTCCAGAAAGCTCTTGGAGATACAGTTTGCTTGAAAGATGCTGGAGTCATTAATCCTGATTCCCCAGCCCTGCAGGATCCCTGGGGCATTGCTACTGAGCACATTGCACCCTCCTTGGCTCTTCTACAGCCAGCCCTGCACCAATACCCACTGCCTGCTCCCATTTTAACACAAAATCAGTAAAATTTCCTGAGAAAACCAAGGTTTCCTCCCCCCACCTCAGCCAGGCAGAAGCTCCTGGGTACAAAGAGCATCAGGAGATTGTGGTGGGCAGCTGGGTAAAAAAAAAAATAAATTCTAGCACAGACCCCATGAGGAGAGGCTGAGGGAGCTGGGGGTGTTGAGGCTGGAGAAGAGGAGGCTCAGGGGAGACCTCATCACTCTCTCCAACTCCCTGAAAGGAGGTTGGAGCCAGGGGGGGGTTGGGCTCTTTTCCCAGGCAACTCTCAGCAAGACAAGAGGGCAGGGTCTCAAGTTGTGCCAGGGGAGGTTTAGGTTGGAGATGAGAAAGAATTTCTTTCTGGAGAGGGTGATCAGGCATTGGAATGGGCTGCCCAGGGAAGTAGTGGATTCTCCGTGTCTGGAGATATTTCCAAAGAGCCTGGATGTGGCACTGAGTGCCATGGGCTGGGAACTGCAGCGGGAGTGGATCAAGGGTTGGACTTGATGATCTCTGAGGTCCCTTCCAACCCAGCCAGTTCTATGATTCTATGATTAAATAATGAACATAACTCATTTCTGTAATTTACCAGCCTGAAAGAAAGGAGTGTGTGTTTATGTCAGGTAAAATCTGGAATGGTTTTTAACTGTAAGAACTAAAGCATCAGGGATTCTGGAAGTGAGGAATTCACAGGAAAAAAAAAATCCATGTTGTAATTATTTATTTGTCAGGGTGTTTTAATTGTCCCAGAACGTAGCTGGCTTGATAGAGTTATAGCACTCCATCTGAAAGGGCTTAACCCACACATTTCCAAGGATCAACCCCATGGGCTAAATTCCAAGAAATTGGAAAGATCCTGAGGAGAGACCTGAGCCAGCAGAGCTGGAATGAGAAGGATTCTTTTCAGAAAACATCTTTCTTTGGCTATTCTGTGGGGTCTGTGCCAGCACATGCCCAGCTTGCAGTGAGCCTCAGTTATTATCTGCCTGGGATCACACACACCAGTGACCTGCACACCAAGCTGGGACACAGATCCTTAACACCAGTGTGTTGGGATTTGACAAAAGGATGGTTAAAAATGGTTTGTTCCTACAAGCTCAGTGCCTTTTTGTGACACTAGTTCTGCAGCTGCCAGCTGGATCAATGCTCTGCAAGATGCACCCTTCGAGCTTTCAATTGTAGAGCAATCTCATATTTCTCCAGACAGTCTGAAGCTTATTTTGTAATTCTGTTGGCTGTTAAATTGTAAATAGACTCAAAATACAATTGCTGCTTTTGTATTGAGTTAGGAGGTTGGGTTGGTTTTATTTTATTTATTTATTTTTTTTTTTTTAAAAAAAAAGGATGTGAAGAGCAAGGCTTTACAAAACTTTGAATTTCTGAGAGAAAATCTGATTTTGCAGATCTGGTGAGACCTGTTTGAATTCTGACACAAGTGGTTTGCTTCTCTGTGTAGGTAATTAGTGATGTGAGAAGGAATTGATTTCAACCTTTGCCCTTCTCCTGTGTTGCACCAGGACTCTTGCTATGGTCTGGAACAGCTTTGTTTAGGACAGGATTCCCTCAGGAACCACACATCTTCTGTTGCTCAGCTTGGATCTTTCTTTTCTTGCCTGCTGGATATCAACACTTGCCCTAAGGAGCTGCCTGGGTTGGCCTTGAGGTCTCCTGAACTTCCTTGGTAAATCCCCTGGTTTCTTAAAGGGCTTTAGAACTAGCAGGATAGAGCCCAGCAGGACACAGCATGAAGAAAAATGTTGGTGGGCACAGGCAAGAGCTGGAATATAAATGTTAGAGAGGTGACGGGAGGGAGATGCTGCAGAATGGGGTATGCAGGGAGAAAAGGCTCCATGCAAGTCAGCAATTGGGCAGAAGGAAGGAAGCTTCCCTCTTAATGTGCATCTTCCCTCCAAAGCAAAGTGTGGAGGGAGAAGGAAACAGCCTGGCATGCAGCAGCCATGGAAAATACATGTGAAAGGAAAAGCCTGAGGAAACTGACCTCCTAACTACAGCTGTTTTTTCTCTATAATAGCTTATTTCTGTCTTCTCTTGCAGGGAAGGCCCTGTGGTGTTTCTGTCAATGCATCTCTAAGAAGCACAACCTCAGGTGATGCATTTTTCTTTCTACTGCTCTGAGGAGTGGTGTCAATCCAAAGCACCTTCTCTTACTGGGCTGTGGCTGTCCCGTGGGGCTGTTATTGCCAGGAAGCTGAACAGGAGCCAGCAGTGTGCCCAGGTGGCCAAGAAGGCCAATGGCATCCTGGGCTGGCTGAGGAACAGCGTGGCCAGCAGGTCCAGGGAAGGGATTCTGCCCCTGTACTCAGCCCTGGTGAAGCCACAGCTTGAGTCCTGTGTCCAGTTCTGGGCCCCTCAGCTGAGGAAGGAGATTGAGGTGCTGGAGCAGGTCCAGAGAAGAGCAAGGAGGCTGTGAAGGGATCCAGCAGAATTGCTGTGAGGAAGGGCTGAGGGAGCTGGGGGTGTTGAGGCTGGAGAAGAGGAGGCTCAGGGGAGACCTCATCACTCTCTGCAACTCCCTGAAAGGAGGTTGGAGCCAGGGGGGGGTTGGGCTCTTTTCCCAGGCAACTCTCAGCAAGACAAGAGGGCAGGGTCTCAAGTTGTGCCAGGGGAGGTTTAGGTTGGAGATGAGAAAGAATTTCTTTCTGGAGAGGGTGATCAGGCATTGGAATGGGCTGCCCAGGGAAGTAGTGGATTCTCCGTGTCTGGAGATCTTTCCAAAGAGCCTGGATGTGGCACTGAGTGCCATGGGCTGGGAACTGCAGCGGGAGTGGATCAAGGGTTGGACTTGATGATCTCTGAGGTCCCTTCCAACCCAGCCAATTCTAGGATTCTAAGATTCTCCTGCACTGCCTGAAACCCTCAGATGTCAGAGGTCGTGTTCCTGTGTGTCTCCAGGTGACCCAAAGCCAAGAGCCAGGTGGCTCTGCAGCAGTGGCTGGAAAGGAGCTGTGTGTTCTGGCAAGGTGGGCAGGAAGCAAGCAGAAACATTCCACGGAGTTGCTCTTTGGTTTGATAAAAAGCACCTCCTGCTTGTAGCTAATGAGTATTAACTCAGTAAAGCACTGAGGAACTCATCACCCACATCTATTGTTTGAGCCCTGGATTGGTGCCATGCTGTACGTTTCACTTCTTACCTTTGTTGCTGGAATTACAGCACAGTAATTAAGGGCATACAATCCTCAAAAAAAAAAAAAAATTGACCTCCAACTTGGAGTTCATTAGAAAAGTGAATCAAAACTGAACAGATTGAATTACCATGAGGAATTACTCTTACATTTAGCTGGCATGGTTGCATTTAATCAGACAGACTTTGTTTGGAGCAAGCAGGAGGAGGAGGATGCAGCAGCCCAGCCTTGCACAACTGACTGATTGCTCCATCATAATGGAGATAGTGCTGTGAAGCTGAAATTAGCAGAAAAATAACATTTTGTTCATAGAGTAGTAAAAATAGAATCACTTTTTAAAGTTCATTTCAGTTTTAGGCTTTTGCATGTAGCTATTTAGAGGTGGAGGCTCCAAAACCTGTGGCTGGTTTTCTTGATCCATGACTTAAAGGGACCCAAATTTCACACTGCACGAGTGCTCTGCAGAGTTTGCTTCAGCATCTTCTGTTGAGTGTGAGGTGTTGGAGGTGTGAAAGAACAAGTTTTAAATGACTGCCAGGGGCTGGAAAAGTGCCACAGGCACTGCTGTGTGTGTGTGTAAGTGCCTAAAGAAAGAAAATGTTTTAATGGGTAGAGCTAAACTCGGGTTTTGTGAAGTGCTTTGGTAGCTTTTTGTAGTTGGAGTGCTTCATTTGTTATTGCTAATATCGGAGTCTTCCTCCACAGAGAGAAACTATACAGTGGGTGAAGGGCAAAGGAGCTGAAATTGGTGGAAGTACTTGAAATATTCTTTAATACCTGCCTATGTGAGAAGAAAACAATTCTTTTAGTAAACACACCATGCCCCTTTGATTATTATTTTTAATCCTGAAAAAAAAAAAAAGAAAAAAAGAAAAAAGTGAGCTCCAAACACAACTCAGGATAAGCATCCAAACCCTTAGGGAGGATGACTTCCCAGTTCCATCCCGGGGCTCTCTGACCAGGATTAAAAGCCCCCCCTATAAAGCCCCTCGGGAATCAATCCCCGCAACGCTTTTTCCCCACAAACTCGCTGGTTTTGGCTCCTCCTCGGAGGGACCAGCGCTGGTTGCTGCAGGACAGGTGGCAGATGCACGGCGGGGCTGCTGCCGCTGCTGCCTCCCCGGGGAGCAGCCGAGGAGCAGAGCCCGGGGCTCCCCTCACACCCACCCAGTGGTGGGCGCTGCCCTCGGCTTCTCCCCCACCCTCTGAAAGGTGCCGGGGGAGGAGGGGGAAAGCGCTGCCCGAGGCGGGGCCGGGCGGGGCGGAGGGCGGGCGGGTGACGGATGCATTTCTTGCGGGGCCGCCGCTTTGTCTGAGGGGGAAAGTTTGGCGGCGGGGTGGGGGTCGAAGCGCTGCCCCGGCACCTGCTGAGGGGAAGGGGGGTGGCGGCGGCGGCAGCGGCGGGGGCCACCTCCTTCTCCCTTTCTTCGCCTCCCGTCTCTCCCTGCTCCTTCCCCTGCAGCCGGCGGAGGCGGAGGGGCAGCGCGGCGGGGCCATGGGCGCCTGGGCAGTGCTGTGCTGCCTCCTCAGCGCGGCGCTGGGCGCTGCCGCCTCAGGTGAGTCGTCCCGCGGGCGGTCGGTGCCCTGAGGAGAAGCCGGTGGGGTACCCTGAGGAGAAGCCGGTTAGGTACCCTGAGGCGAAGCGGAGCTCCTCCGCTGAGGAGAAGTCCCCTTCTCCCGGGGGATTTGCGGGTATCTTTCCCTCCCTTCTCCTCGGCCGGGGCAGGGGTCCGCCTTCCCGCCTCCCGCCATCCTCCCCCCCCCGCCATTTTGGCGGTCTCCTCACAGGCGGGGCGAGGGGCACTCGGGGCGAAGCCGTTGCTGCCCTCCTCCTCCCGGCTTTTCCCTCTACCTGTGGGGGATTTTTTCGGGTGCTCGTAAGCGGCTGAGGACCGGTGGGTGGATGGAGGAGCGAGTCCCGCTTCCAGCATTCGGGGCGAAGAGAAAGGCGGGAGAGTGGCCCGGGGGGTGCTGGGGGCTGCGGGGCTTTACCTCATGCTCGGCACCGTCTCCTGAGGGCGGGAAGGCGAATAGGCAGGGCAGGGCACCAGGAAACCTCCTTGCAGAGCACAGAATGGGGTTACCCCAACGGGCTTTTCAAGGTTTTAGTTGTCCAAACCCACAGAAACCACCCCCTGTGTGTGAGGTGAGGGGAACGGGGTCAGTCAGCGGCAGAGCCGACCCGCAGCCTGTCCCGCACACTCTCCACGGGTGTTCGTGGTGGCGGTGAGGGCTCAGCCGCTCGCCCAGAGGTCTGGGGGAAAAGCTGTGTGGTGTGACTTTGGTCTGGGGCTCTGGAGAGTCGGTAGAAGTGACCTACGTTCTTTGGTGTGGGAGGAGAAGGCTGAGGTGAGGTTAGTGTGTGGGGATGGTGCTGCAGGAGGGCTCCAGCAGTGCCTTAGCAGGCATCGAGCGTTGCTTTTTTCGGTCATTAAAAAAGAAATGTTCCTGGCAAAGTTGTGCTAAAATCCAATCTTAGGATGCTGTCAGACTATAAAGTTACTGCTGTTTTAAGTTTGGGAGTGCAGGATGGTTGTCTTTGAGCTTGCAGGTCGTTTTCTAGCTTTTCCTTTGAGAATTCAACTCTAAATTGTTGGTTTCTGAAGTGGCAGACTCCCCAAATCCCACTCCCACCATAACACTGCAATTCCCACCTGGTACAGTGAATAGCAGTAGTTAAAATACCTATGTATGCATAAGATACATGTACTGGGATATTAGCTAGTAGGGCAGTACTTTGGGAGACTTTTTTTTTAAAAAAACAACCCCAGAAAACTAGAAAACTACCCTACCAACCACCTGCATCCAAGGTGCCCAAAACAGGAAATACCAAGGAAGAAAATTTGAGGATTTCTTCCCAAGCTTCCCCAGGCAAATATGGATATTTGAGGAAACCCTTCTGAGGTGAGCTTTGCAAACAGCCATTGATCCCACTGCTGACTTGGAGCTGCAAGGGTGCAATAGCAAGGAGTGATGATGCTCAATATGCCTTGGGTTTGTTCACAACAGGGAATAAAAAAAAAATAATGAAAAAGTGTTTGTAACTAAGGATTTTCTAAGCCTGTAGAGATGGGCTACATCCTAGTACCTGCCTTGGTAACTTGAGGAGTGAACTATGACAAAGTAGGAAATGCTGGTATTTTTGTTGCTGTTGATAGCTTTCCCCTATCTCTCTCAAGTTTTCAAGTCCTTGGTGGGCACTCACAACATATTTCACATTTTAAGGGTGTCAAAACACTTTTACTTCTTACATATGGTACTTCAGGAAACTATAGCTTCTAGTGGGCAAAAAGGAAAGAGCAGCTAGTCCTGTTTTAGGAGTAGAGCAGTCATGTTCTGCTGGTCTTAACTACCTGATATTAAGTATTTTTTTTTCCACATGCCTTCCAACTGCATGTGACCTGGTGTTTTGCACTGAGTTTTGAGGTGCAGCTGGATGGGCAACCTTGAAATCATCCTCTTGTGCCAAGAGCCTGGTGGAGGAGGGAGAGAGAGGTGGGGGGTGGGTGAACAGGAAGGTAATTACTACTTGAAAATCAATGCAGTAACATGAAGTCAAATGTTTGCTTGTGGTTTTGTTTGTTTTTTTTTTAATTTTTATCCTGTCAGCACAAATTGTAGAAAGTCAAGGAGATAAATGAACAGGTGATTGCTGAGAGTTTAAGTTGCATTCGAGTAACTTGGCACCACCATAAATGTGCACATGAGAGTGAAACTTGGTGTTTTAGCATGTTAGTCCTCCTTGGTGCTCAGTCTGTGCCTGTGAGGGGTAGGGCTTGATTTGCTTACTGTCAACAAGTGTAGAAAGGTATCTGCTGAGTTGGAACACCACTGGGCTCCTGTGGCTCACCTTCTAGAGCAAGGGAAAATAATTCCTGATGGTGCCTCTGCAGCCTCTTGTAGTTGAGGTGAAACTGGCTTGGAGGAGGAGCTTTTGATTCGAACCAGTGTGGCTCCAAGGTTTTCTGTACACATTTGTCTAATCTGCATTTTATGGGAAATGCCACTCTTCGAGGAAATTCTTAGTTCTCTGGGTGGTCCCTTGAGGCAGCTTTTCTTGCCTTCCCTTTTCATCTTTGAGTTTCTTGGGCTGCTTTTGATTTCGCATTCCTGTCACATTTTCAGTAGACAGCTATGTGGAGTTGTTTGAGAATGTCTGTTCCCCAGAAAGTCAATGAGGGAACTGTCATTCAACTTATTCACAGTTTTATTTTCTAACTTCTTATTTGACTTACTGAAGTAGAATATATAAAGGATGCTTGAATGTGTGTATATCAGTTCCTTGGAGAACCTTCCTCTCAGCTGGCAGTGTCAGTGGTGAGGTCTCAGGAGACTGAAGCACAAGTCCAGTGGGCCTGTCCTTGGGTGAAATGTGAGCCTTGCCCATGGAGGAGTGATTTAGGAGCCAGTGTTCACACCAGATCTTCTTGCCCTGATTGCATTTTTATGTGTGTATTCCTGTGCTTATTTGTTTCTCTTCTAAAAGGTAGAAGGATTTATAGGAGCACAGAGAGGAGGTGGCTCTTTAGCATGCAATTTAAATGCTGTGTAACCTTGCATTTTTAAGGGCCATATTTTGCCTGTGTATAGCTGTGCCTCCCCTTTATTTCAGTGAGAGCTCAGGCAGTTATTCAAGGTTGAAATACAAATATGAGCTTTATCTTATGTGTATATTGTAAGAAATCCCAACTTATCCTTGTATATTGAGAGAAATCCCATCTTATCAGGAGCTGCCTTTATCACAGTGGAGGGAGAGAACAAATTCCCTTTGCAGAAGTGGCACCAAATACCTGAATTTGTCACCCATCTGAGAGAGCGTGAGGTGATTGTGTGAACAGGCTATGACACCAGCCCTGCTCAGAAGTGGGTGATTACTGGTGACAGTGCAGTCAGGACCTTGGGAGCTTTGTGCCCACCTCTGTCTTACTGCCTCACGTTTTCCTGCTTTCTTTGATTTCTGTGTCCTTGACTTCTGTCTGAGAAAGATCAGGCAACTTCTTGCAATTCCAGTGCTGTGATGCTTCATCAGTGGTCTGGCAAGGTGCTGCAGAACATGATAACAGCTTCTTGGAGATCAACGGGTGTTATTTTGGCAGATTTCCCCTTTTGTTCTCTGCCTTGTTCGTGCCACCCTTCAAGTTCTTGAGCCCTGACACTGCAGTCTAAATTGTGCCCTGCTCCACCAAAACCACAGTTATTTTGTTGCTGCAAGTGCATGGCCAGAGGTGGCTGCTCAGAGCTGCACATGCTGCACATGCAGCAGGTTCACTGGGGAGCATGCTGGTGTTCCTGCCTTCTAATATTTTCTTTTTTTTTTTTTTTTTTTTTGTCCCACAGGTGCCTGTGTCTACCAAGGCTTGTTGTTTAAGGTAGGTAAGCTTGAAAGTGCTGCACTGGGGTGAAGTGTTTGAGAAGATGCTGTTGAACTTGACTCTAGGTCCTGATTTTTGTCAGCCCTGCACCTGGGGAGGCTGATGGTGCAGCAGGTCACAGAGCTTGGAGCCCTCAGAGAGGTTAGAAATCCTCTCTGGGCCTTTGATCCAACCTCTTGCCTTCTCAGCACAGCTCTACCTGCTTCTAACTAGGGCTCCTTCATCCAGTGTGTGAAAAGATGGGAGAGATTTCAAGGTTCTTGGAAGCCATGTGAATGACAAGCGTGCCATCCTCTGCAGCATAGAGGTTATGCTTTGTAAAATGTCAGTGTTAACACCAGGGTATGCTCTGTGGGATTTTCCCTGAATTAATAAAGTATTAATGACAATAATTTAATACCTTTTCCTCTCAGCTGATCATGGTGAGTACTACGACTCTTTATAAACCCAAACTGTTTGCTCTTACAGTCTTCCCATTTTCAGGTACATAACCCATGAATAATGTTGTGCAAGACTCATAGTTGTTAACAATTTATAAACGGTGTTTTGCTGTGTAACACTTGTCTACCTTGCTTCAGGATGCTGGGCTAAAGGGAAATGACTGAGCAGCTTCACATTTCTGGCTCATTTCAGTACTTCTGTCCTCCAAACCCATGTCAGGCTTGCTCAGGGATTTGTTGCTGGAGGTTGGGAGGCAGCATGCAGCAGCTGTTGGGGACAGCCTGGCTTTTTATTTCCTTTGGTGTGTGTGGCACCTGACTGCTGGGTGTCTTGGAAATAGCTGCTGGCAGGTGGTTCCTTTTGCCTTCCAGCATGGGCTTGGAAGTTTTTCTTCCTTGAGAAGGGAAGTTGCTGGAGGTGAATATTTTCAGTGGGTGGCTTGGGAGGAAGCTGATGTGGGCCAAATGTGTTTGCACTGTGGAGCATCCGTGTATGAGCAGCAGGAGGAAAGTTTGTCTGAATTCCAGACTTGAGTGTACTGTATGGCAGGCCACTTCTTGCCAAGCATTGCAGCTCAGTAAGGGCAGAGCTGTGGGGGTAAGGTTTATCCATCAGTCACAATTTTTTTTTTTTTGCCTCTTGTGGTTTCTTGGTGCTCTGCTGGTTTTTCTCTGCTCTTTCAGTACTGCTGAGTGTTTGCAATGCTAGTGTGAGTCTCAGTAAGATCTTGCTGTAGCATTTGTACATGAGGGCTGTGAGATATTCCAGATGTTTCTTGTTTAAAGAACTTGCTCCCAGTATCCTTGATTTTCTCTGTGTTTGTAAGATTGTTGGTTTTTTATTAATAAACATCTTTTGTAACCCTAGCAGTTTTTGCTAGCTGTGCAAGAGCTTTTACTGCTCTGCAGTAAAACTTGGAACAAGCAAAAAACTGTCATGGGTATACAGCTGGCACGTATAATCAAATAAAACTTGACCTCCTCAAGCTTGTCATTCCTGCAACAACAACCTATCCTGTCTCTTGCTCGTTTTCATGTCTGAAGATGTGCTTGCTTTCCCCCCTGAATAATGCTGGCTGTAGGAGCAGGCCTTGCTTGCTTTTTTGTGAGTTCTGAAGTGTTTCTTCCATTTTGTATGCACTAATGTAGTAATTTGTGGTTACTCTCTGGGATTAATCGTGGGTTAATCTGAGTTTTACCAGTCTGGAGCCCTGCTATAAGACAGCATGGATGGATGCAGAATTGAGCTGTGTTTTTTCCAGCATTGGGTGTTATTGTACCCCAGTGGTGGCCAGAGGGAGTAGCAAATCAGGCTGGGAGAGGAGAGCTTTGTGGTTTCAGCATTTGGATATGAAGTTGGAAAGCTTCAGGTGAAGGCAGGCTGTTCAGTGAAGAAATCCCAGTGAGAGTCCAAACACTCAGGTTGTCATCTGTATAGAATCTCTTCTGGAGGAGGAATGTGCCTCCTGGGTGTGTTTGCTTACAAATAATTTCCCTGCTGAAAAGAAAGCTTTTCTGAATGACAAGAAGGCATCAGGCCAGGCACTGCACCCTCACCTAGAGTGGCAGCAGCACTGTGTGCCTGTGGCACTAACAGAGCTGTTGACAGCCTCCCAGAGAAGCTCCTAGAAACTCTTGTTTGTGTTTTAAACTCTGGTTAGAAACAGGTTTTCCAGTCAGCTCTCCTTGTTGTTCAGGGTTTTTCTCAATTTTTCACGTGTGTGTAGTTGTGTGTGAGTTACTGGGTTCTTGCAGGATTGTGTGTGAGTTACTGGGTTCTTGCAGGATTGTGTGTGAGTTACTGGGTTCTTGCAGGATTGTGTGTGAGTTACTGGGTTCTTGCAGGATTATGTGTGAGTTACTGGGTTCCTGCAGGATTGTGTGTGAGTTACTGGGTTCTTGCAGGATTGTGTGTGAGTTACTGGGTTCTTGCAGGATTGTGTGTGAGTTACTGGGTTCTTGCAGGATTGTGTGTGAGTTACTGGGTTCTTGCAGGATTATGTGTGAGTTACTGGGTTCCTGCAGGATTGTGTGTGAGTTACTGGGTTCTTGCAGGATTGTGTGTGAGTTACTGGGTTCTTGCAGGATTGTGTGTGAGTTACTGGGTTCTTGCAGGATTGTGTGTGAGTTACTGGGTTCCTGCAGGATTGTGTGTGAGTTACTGGGTTCCTGCAGGATTGTGTGTGAGTTACTGGGTTCCTGCAGGATTGTGTGTGAGTTACTGGGTTCTTGCAGGATTGGGTGTGAGTTACTGGGTTCTTGCAGGATTGCAGCTTGCTGCAAGTCTTGCTGTATGGCACTCGGATGCTTTGCTTCTTTCTGCTGCAAACCTGAGCTGTGAAGTCACTTGAGAAATCCGTGGTGCAGAAATCAAACATTCAAGTGTAGGGAATGCAAGCACTGCAGAGCTGCTGGAATTGTTAACTCTGCAGAACTTCTGCATCTTGCTTGACTGACTTTGCTGCTGGGCTATCAGGGGGCAGCTTGTATTCCTGGGTTTCCTCTGAGGGCAAACATCATCTCTGATTTCCAGCTGTGTGCTGAGGGCGGTTCTGTTCCTCCCTTTGGCTTCACTTTTGAGGGAGTGTTCAGCTCCACACAACCAGCTCTGCCTTTGCTTAGCAATGAAGAAAATGCTCAGGACTTTTTCTTAGCTGGAGGGCAGTGGAGGTGGGGATGAGGAGACATTCATACCATAGTGAGAGCAAACCTGTGTGTGTGTGTGGGAGGTACTGATCAAATCCATGTCTGCATCTTTCTGACAGCTGGCTTGTGCCAAGGGGAGTGTTCAGCTGGAGAGGGGAAGCCAGCAGGCTGTGGATTAAAGTGGGAGCTGGTTTAGATGGAAAGTGGGACTTGGTAAATGACACTTCATCTCTGGTAGACACTACAGTAAGGAGGGACAAGTCCAGCTGATCAGTTTCCAGTGAATTTTTATTTTGTTTGTGTTAAAACATGGACACTTGTCCCTTGGCACAGCTGCAGGAATGCATGGAAGGATGAATTTCTGGACTAGCAGATTCCTCTGGAATTTTCATAGAATCATAGAAAGTCAGTTCATGAGACACACATGGAATTCTTGTAGCAGTAAAAAGCACCAAACAAGCCAAACAGCTTTTCTTGAAAGGAGATGGTTTTAATCTTGGAGTTTGAATGAAAATCATGAACAGAATAAACAGCTTTAATTTATTTCACAGTAAATGGTACTGTACTGGTGCTGCTACCAAAAATTGTGCAACCCTTTTTCCTTTTGAAACTGCCTGGAAAAGGATGTGGGTTTATGGAAATACTTAGCTGACTTGAACATCTTAAGAGACTTTGGGGTTAGCAGTCAGTCAAGAGAGCAGCATGCCTGTCCCAGAAAAGCAAAAAAAGAATTGTTGTAGCACTTCAGGTCAGCTTTTCATGTTTAATTCTGCTCTGCAGTCAGTCATGGCAGAGATCACAAAATAATAGTAGTAATGAAAAAAAGCACATGTTGATAGATACTGCATAAATACACCTTACATCAGCTCTGTTATAAATCAGCTCAACTTAATCTATGCATGAACTGTAATTTTTATAAACTCTTGCAAGGAGCTGGAACAACCAGCAAAAGATAAGGAGATAAAATGCTGGAGGCTTGGAGCTGTGTTAGGCTGGAGGTGACTGCTTGCTCAGCTTCAGAGTTGTTGGATAATTATGCTGTTTGGATAATTACGTTGGGCTTTTTGAGCTCATCTCGGTGGTAAGTGTAATCAGAGTGGGGAAACCAAGTGCTGGTTTCAAGGTCTGTGAATAAAAAAGCATGAAAATGTTGATGCTAAGAGTTTAAAGTTTGAGGTAATAAAGCAGTTTGAAGGTGACTGACTCCATATAACACAATCTTGTTCAATAACAAAGTATCCCTTTAAATCTTCTGATAAGCTTGATAATTTTATGCTTTTTAAATGAGATTTCTCTTTCCATCTGTAGTTCGTGCAGAGTCAGAAAGGCAAGGGGAAATATAATAAATAGAAAATGTTTTCTTTTTTGTGTGTGGTTTTGTTTTTTTGTTTTTTTTTAAAAACTCTTAAATCTCCCACTCTCACTAGCTCCCTCCTAGTCTGACTTTAGTGACTTGAAAACAAGTGTAAGCAAGTGCAGAGTACTGGTTAGAGAGTGTTTCAGATCACCAATGGAGAATGAACTTCATTTTAAGTTCTTCAGAAGGGTAAGAAGTTACTGCTAAAAATGAGAATTGAATTGAAGTTGCTTGGTAGCTTTTACAGTGGTTTACAAACAGTTACAAACTGTTGGTTTAGTTTTGTTGTTCAAATGGTGTGATTTAAATGTCACTACTTAGCCTGGGGGTACATCCTCATCTCCACAAAACAATAAATTTCTGTTTATCACCTGCATCTAACAGTTGGCAGCTTTATTCTCTCCAGCAGCATGTATAATGCTCAGATGAAATTTTACTGAGCACTGGGCTATTATCCAGTTTGCAGTGGGGGGTTCCTCTTGGAGCAGCTGGAACAGCCCCCAACTTCTGTTTTGCTCTTTGGCCATCTCCCCCATTGAGGTGAGGAGTGAGGAGGTGAGGAGTTCCCTGTGTCACAGGCTTGGAGGATTGAGGTTGCTTTTTCCTGCTGTTGCAGGGTGGATGTGTTATTGTAGACACAGGTTAACTGATATCCTATGTCTGAAGATTTTTATTTATGAAACAGATAGGAATGGATGCAGTGACTCTGCCAGGACTTCAAAGAATAGTTCTGGAAAGACTTGAGCCCATCTGGTGCAGCAGGGTCCTGAGTCTGCAGTGCTTTTTTGTGGTCTTTTAAGCCTGATTAGAGCAAGTGCATAACACTGAGTAATTGTTTTATGTGATGTGTAAGGCTTAATATCCCACTTAGCCTTGTGGAAGTGTGAGGTGATGGAACACAGACTTCTCAATTCAGATGAATGGTATGCAGCTCTGATTTATTAATATAATAATGAGATGCTTCTCCTGTAGGAAAACCCTTTCTGTGTGGGTTTCAGAAAGCTGAGATCAAGTTAAGGTCAAAAATAAAGGCAAAAGTGTTTTTTTTATAAAGCACCTGCTGCATGTGTATTCCTTCTTTGTGTTCCTTGAAAATAACAGCATGATGTAGAGGTAGGGGACATGCATTTTTTTTCCTGGTACCATGTAAAAGAAGTTGGATGTAAGATGAAGACAACTCTCCTGATCTCCTGAGGTGGCAGGGAATTCTGGTCTCTTAATCTAGTTTTCTTTTTTTGTGGACAGAGGCACACATTTTAATACATACTAATTGTTTTATATCTGAGTGGTTCTCATCCAGAAGATTTCCAAACTATTTTTTTTTTTTTTTGGGCTGAGAGAATAAACTCTCATTTCATAAGGAAACACAAAGCTATCAGCACAGCTGAAAGTTGGCATGTTCCAGAAATATCACATTAATTTGGTTTTGTAGCAACTTGAAACTCATTCTGAATACCAAATGACACATAGTGAAAACTTCAGAATTTACTTTATCTCAGTTGTAAATCTGAGTGCAGGGGGTTTGACACAGTACATACAATCACAGTCAGTACATGAGTGATTTTTTTTTTCCTAGCCCCTTTTTCACTTTTATCTCTGAAGAGAAGTGGTGTGGAGCTCTATCATCCTTACCCAACCATCAGCTCTATTAATAATCATCTGTCATGAGAAAGAGCTGTGAGTTGGGCATTTAAATCTCTTTAAAAACCCAAAAGGATCTTTTTAAACTCTACCCCTGCCCTGCTGTAAAGGAGGGGTGAATTACACTAGTTGGAAAACTGTGGCCTGGAGCCAGAGCCCTTTGGCTGTTGCCAAAGGGAGTGCTGGGAGGGTTCACATCAGAGAAATGAACTGTGGCTTTGCCTCTGGAAGGGTGAATTCTGCTGCTCTTCCTTGCTCCATCTGTTCTCACTGCAGGAAGCAGCAACTCCTCTGAGTGTCAGCTGAAGGGGTGCTCAGAATGTGGAAGGCAGGTTGGTGCAACAGACTTGATTCAGCAGCTGGCTGTACCCTGCCCTGCAATGGGCACAGGAGGAGCTAAACACAAGGGAAAGGGCAAAGGGGGGGCTGGTTTTGTCTCTGGCTCCAAGCACTTTTCTCCTACAGCTTGGATCTGTTTGTTGGTCGTTCTGCAGCTGCACTTTTCAGTTCCCCCTGTGCTTGGAGGTGGGCAGGAATTTGGGTGCCCACAGTCCCTGCACCTTCAGGGCATCCTCCTGCTTCCCCCAGGTGCTGTTCTCTGTGAGTGGCCCCATCCTTTCTCATGAATTATCTGAGCTGGGGTGAGGCAGAGTTCTGAACACCAAGCACTGCACCTTAACATTTAACCTGAAGCACAAAGCTGGTATCTTTGCTTACCCTGAGATGATTTATCTGCAGTACCTACCTAGAGAGGTATTTCACAGCTCTCTCCCCAGTGGGTTCTGACTACACTGAATTTTATTATCCAGTTCAACTCTTCTGTGTGTATGCATGTGTGTCTTTTTTTTCTTATGCACTGGCTGGTCAGAAATTGTTCTCTTTCCCACTGTGTAAGTGGGATTCATGGATTCTAGCAGTCCAGGGCCCAGTGATGAAGTCACAGTCCTCCTCAGCTGTCTCTGAGAGCAGCCTTTTGACCCTGGGTTCCAGCCCATGGGGTGCTGCTTCTAAATATTCAGGCACATGTGATGTCTGTGGCAAAACCAGCTGTTTGAAACAACTCATCTTTACTTGAGGTTGCACAAAAGAAACCTGGGCAAATTAATAACTTCTTCAGTTCTGTGGGTTGTGGGGTTTCTGAGCTTTAATTGGAGACTCGGGGCTGTCCTCAGTGATTCTGTGTTATTTTTCCTTGAAAGTGTGAATGTCTGTTGGGTGAGATTCTACTTTCAGGGCTCTTCCTTCTCCATCCTGTGTCCTGGCTGGTGAGAGGCTTTAATCTTGGCTGTGTTGTGGGAGGTGAAGTGGCATCAGCCTGATTTGGAAGATCAGGGTCTTTACAAGAGCTGCCCTGTTCCACATTTTCCATCTCAGTGATCTTCCTGGATGGTAGCTGTTCATCTGAAAACACTGACTTAAGTAGATGGTTAACATTTAATAACGCAGTTCTAGGAGCTGTATGCCAGAGCCTTGGCAGGGGATGTTGGATTTCTCATGGATTCATTCACCAGGACAACAATTTAACAATTACCCAGCATTTATGAATTTCACACTCACTGTGAGATGACTTGAGAAAGGTGGAATCTTTCCAGATGCATTTGAAGAGTCTTGTTTAGGAAATAATTCCATGTAGTTTGTCACTTACCTTTCCTTTTTAAATTCCCAGCATGAAAAATTCCTTTTTTCTTTCCTTTGCTAGGTCACTAGTGCAGTTGTGCTTCCTCATTCCATCCCTCTCCTCAACCCTATCAAAACCTTGACCAGGTTTCCTGTTCCCATTTTCTCTTTAAAGCAGGGATTGCCATATCCAGTTGTTTGGAAAGAGAAGTTTTAGAAGTCAGGCTTGGCCAATGGAAGAAGCCTCTAATGCATGAAAAGTGGAGACCTGTGGACAGGGCAGAATAATGTAGCAATAGAAAGGTGACAGCTCACATCACCTGGGCACTGGCTTCACGTGTTGTTTCTCACTGAGCCTTGCACTGAAAACTTCCCTGTTCTGCCACAAGCAGAAGAGGTGAGAGGATATCTGGTAGTCATAGCCTGCTTTTCCAGAAGGGATTTCATGGTTGTCTTGGGGCCTACAAGAAAGTTGGGGTAGGGCTTGTGACATGGGTGTGTAGTGAGAGGATGAGGGGCACTGGTTTCAAACCTGAAGAGGGGAGATTTAGGTTGGACATGAGGAAGAAATTCTCATATTTGAGGGTGGTGAGACCCTGGAACAGATTGCCCAAGGAAGTTGTGGCTGCCCCATCCCTGGCAGTGTCCAAGTCCAGGTTGGATGGGGCTTGGAGCAACCTGGGCTGGTGGGAGGTGTCCCTGCCCATGCAGGGGGTTGGGACTGGGTGAGCTTTGAGGTCCCTTCCAACCCAAACCATTCCATGATTGATCTTTCTGTGTCAAACAGCATTTTGCTTGTGGGGAACTGGCTCTGACTTTTCTCCTTTCTTTCATGAGTTGCAAATGACAGCTCACTCAAAACTGATTTTCCCTCTCTGCAGGGCAATAATTCAGAGCTACAGAAAGCACCCAGTGGGGCCCAGTTCTGGAAATGGTCATCTCACTATTTTTATGGGCTACTCAAAAATCTGTAATGGTATTCCAGGGACATAATATTAATGTCCATCAGGTGACTTTTAAAGGTCTTTGAACTGATCAAGAAAGTCAATATTGTTTTAATTATCCCCAGGCAGCATTTTACAGAAGTGGTGTTTATACTCTGAATGTACTTGTACATCAGTGAGCTGTAGGAGAGAGAGAAATTGAAGACAGCAAAGAAGTTGGGAGAATTTGTGGTTCATAGTTTGTGTTAGAAAACAAACAAAAAGACTGTGTAGTGGAAAGCAATTTAAAAATGCACTGTCATGGAAGTACCCACTGAAGGTGTTGTAAACTTGCTTGAAAGAGTGAGAGGGATGTAATCTCCAAGTGTTAAGAGCAAGTCTGTTTTCTTTTAAACTTCTCTGCCAGTACCCCCACTTGCCATTCCCCATCAGGCAGCAGTTTCTTTGCATGTTTTTCTTGCTGGCATATGGGGTACAGGGTTGTGGGGTTACTGTGACTGCAGAGTACTCTGGGATGCCACAGAGGCAGAGCCAGCACCCAGCAGGTACCTGGGAGAAGAGTTTTCTGTCTGTCACTCTGTGCTTTGAGAACAGATCACTTCAGCAAAAGGATTTAAGATGTTTGCTCTCTGCATTTGCTGTGGCCCACTGGAGCAAGCAATTACCTTAATGTGTGTGGCTGAGATGGCTGAGATGTTCTCTAAACTTCCTAAATACCCAGAGATTCTTTCTATTGTAGCACTCTAGAGGTGTGGGCAAGTCCCACTGAATGCTGTTGTCATCTGGCAATTTGTGCTGTTTTCTTCTCCTGGTGTTTTTTTTCCTGGAGGGGGGGCTACCTTGTAGAGAATGTGAAAAAGTTACTCTAAACACCAATATGGTTTTGTTTTATTTATTTATTTATTTATTTTGCCACCAGCTGTCTCCTAGTGGAGAAGCAAGCTCTGTTTTGGCTGTTTCATTTGATCTGATGGGTAAAACCAGAAATGATGTGAAGAGGAAGGTGACCCCAATGCCCTTTCTGTGGGACACAAAGCTGACTTCTGAGGTGATACCAGTAACATCTTGTCTCCTCCTTTTGCTGTCACCCAATTTGCTGGCAATTGAAATTAGAAGTTAAACGTGGGATTCCTTTGCATTGTAAGAGTGTCTTTTTTTCTGGCAGCTCTGGATCCTGTCAGTGCTTTTAATTTCTGTTCTAATTCTTGTTATCAGAGGTTTTTATCACAGCTGTGGAAGTTTTCTATGAGATGACACTGGGCATCTTATTGAGGCATTTTGTGCTTGGATTTTTTTGAGAATTTGAAGAATAATTGGCCCTGGCTGTGACTATGATGAACAATTTTGCTGTACATTTTTGATAAGCCCCAAAGATCTTTTGGATTGAATTGGTCAGACAGCCAAGGAAAGTGAATCCCTGACTCTTGTTGGCACTGACTGGAAATTGGGCACGTTAGTGAGGTTATACAGAATCCTAGCCTGAATTTTTAGATAGAAATGTTGCAGCTACTCCTGTGTATCAGCAAGAAACTTTCTTTCTCTAAAAAGAGAGAAATAAGCTTAAACCAATCTGGTTTTGTTCAGAAATGGAAAAGAACCTATTAGTACAGATTGAATTTCTTCTGTCCTTCCCATATAAACAGCTTTCTGTGATACTGGTTGACATGAAAATGAGTCAGGACAAATGAAGCAGCCTGGTTTAGATGGATCTGTGTAACACAAAGTGACACCCAATATATCAAAGAGGGTTTGGATGTGAGCTTTTCAACTGCCTCTCAAAATGCTGGACAAGTCTGAGGCTGAGCTTTGCATCTGGAGAGCTGAACAGCTGTGTGGGCAGGAAAAAGGGGTCTTTAGTATTTAAAGCCGTATTAGGCATTTTCTGGCTCAGGGGCCAAAGCAGAACTCCTTGGGCTGGCCAATGAACTGTTTGTCCTCTGTGCTGTTCCTTTAGGTGTGCTTTCAGAGTGCCAGCTGGGAGAAAGAGCAAAAGCCAAGGAGAAAGGGTGCTGGTAGGGGAATTTGTGGGAGTTCTGACTGCTCCTACGTGCCAGAGAGCTCCTGGGAGAGGCAGCTTTGCTTTATACTGCTGCCAGGCTACACTTGCCCAGGTTGTGTTTAAGACCTTGTTCTTCATTCTCCAGACATCCTGGGTAAAGAATTTAGGAGGAACTGGTGAATGTCTGCTCAGTCTTTTGAAGGAGATTTGCAGTGTTTTAATCAATAATAAACTTCAGGCAAAATTGGACTGCTGCATCTGGTCAGTGGTCCCATCTGGAATTTCATCTCTTCCAGGTTGGTTTCATGTGCTGCTTTTTTCTCATATAGTTTTTTCCCTTAAATAACTTCCATCCCCATCAGAAATGCTAGTGTGAAACCCCCTCAACATGGCAGTTGTTGCACAAGCTTGTTAAATTAATTGATTCAAAGTTCTCCAGGATTCTCTGAGCCTTTCCAGTAAAACACCACCTCTCAGTTTTTGCTGTTATAGCCACTGAATTTCATGAGGAGCCTCGGATACTCCTTTGGTGCTTTCAGGAAGACATATAATTGATGGGAAAAAAATCCCAGATATGAAGCTCTTCCAGATGGGTGCGTTGATTTTATATCACTGCTCTGAGCTGTCAGCCTTGAGAGTGACTGTGAAGAGAGCCACGTGATGCTGTAGTGCTCTGAAGTTTATGGTGTTGGGGTGTCTGTATTTCTGCTGTGCATATTAAATACCTTCTGGTGAGAATACCTGCCACAGGCTCCCATTGGAAGGTCACTGTGATTTATTGTTGAGCCTTAGATTAAGGAGACTCATTAGGATAAAATACTCAGTGCTTACTTGATTCTGTAATCATTATAGCTACTTCAGAATCACTCAGTAATGAATCCTCTAGCTAACCCTGGGAGCTCAGCATCAGAAGTGTTTTTGTGTTACCAGCTGGAATACTATGGCTAAGGGAGAACTCTAAGCATTTTCAGATCCCCTTAACTGTGTTTTGGGGGATCAGTGAGGGAAAAAACTCTCTCCCTTCTTCCCCAAGTGGTAAATCCTGAACATGATTTCTTCCTGCAATAATTTGAAGAATTTCAAGCACGTTTCATTACTCAAAAAAGGTTTCATAAACTGCTTCCTGTGTGTTTTATGAAGATCAAAATAACACTTTTTGCAGGCTCAAAATTAGGAAATTTCAATTCAAATTTGCTACTGAGCATAAATTTTCAGTGCTACCAATGTGGGCTGAAAGTTAGGGTTTGGAGTGAGACAAAGTTGAGAACTTTTGGACCTTGTAGCTATATGCATACCCTTTTATATATCTCATTTATCAAATGAGAATTCTTAGTTGTGATGGGGATGCAGTTGCAATGGGAATCATTTCCTGGGAATTCATCTGTTGTCCTGCATTAACAGCCTTGGTCACAGTTGTGTGGGAATAATTACTGTAGGGTGCTTGGCCAGCAGGAGAGCAGTCTGTTAGAAGTTGTGTTCTTCTGTGCTTCATGGATATTCCTGTTTTCAGAGGAAATACAGGGTCAGTTGTTTAGTTATGAACTTGAAAACCTCTGCTGATTTAGACAGAGTTGTCATTCCTGACACACTAATAGCCAGCTCTGAGTTAGTGGCTGCAGTAAATCCTTTTCTGCATTCAGCCTGGTGAAGTGGTTTCAGGTAAAGACCTGAGCAAACTTGTTATCTATTTCTTTCCCACATTTTTTGGAGTTTTTAGAGATTCTTCTGTGGATGTACAAAGCCTGATTTGTTTGAGTGTTTAAGGAGTTAATTTGCAGTTAAATTTTCAATATTACAGAGTAAAGGTAACTTGCTACATTTTTATTCCAGTGGATTATTTTTTTGGTTGTTCTAAAGAATGGGAATTTCAGAATCATGCAATTTTGAAATAATTTTGTTTTAAATTGGAGGCACTCAAAATTTGCATCTACTCCTTTCTATCTCAGTTTCTCAGTGAAACTGGGGGATTACAATACTTATGGGAACCTGAGAGAGCCTCCATCTATTGTTGTGGGGAAACCTCCCAAAACAACAGTTAATTGTGAGCTTTCCACTGAGAGTAATTCTTACGCTTTATTTAAAGGAAAGATTCCCAGAACGAAACAATAAATTTAATGAGAATCTGTTTAGTATTTAACTAAATCCTCAGGACACAACAAAGTCTAATATGCTGCTTTCAAAACCATCTGGAGACATCATACCAAGGGAAAATGGAACCACACGAGATGAGGGCAAACAGAAATGGAGCAGAATTTCCCCCAGACTTTAACTTGTCAAATAAAATGAAATCTCTATATGCTCATGAGGCCAAAGCTTGGTTAACAGACCAGAGAAAAGCTCTGAGGTCCCTTCCAACCCAAATCATTCTAGGATTTCTCCTTGTTGTCCAGTTATCCACTTGGTGAGCCATTGTCTGCCCAGTAAGCTGGATGCAGGTACCTGCAATGTCACCTGTCCCAGCTATCAGAAGCATTGGTTTGGAACATGAAGCCGTCTCATCAGCATTTTAGAATTATTCTTGTGATGTTAATTTTCCTAAGAAAACCACAAAGTATTAATATCATAAATAAACTGGGCATGATGCTTTCTAAGCAGAATATTTTTTGCTGGGCTTCCACTGCTTGTCAGCAAGATATCAGCAAGCAGCTCCTCAAGGTTTCTGAGTGTGTGGCTTTGTTAAGAAGGTGGATTCAGCCTACCTCCTGTTGGGCTTGTTTCCATTATAGAGGCTCAGCAATTCTTTGATAGGTGAAGTGTGGTTTATTAGACCCTGCTGTAATAGTCAAGTCTAGCAGAGTGGACCACAGCAGCTTGTTTATATCTGATCATTCCCCTCCTTTCAGTCTTGAATATTTATTTTGTTTTGCAGGTGCCAGCAAGGGGGGCTGATCTGATCTTCAAGGTCAGAGCTTTTACTCCGTGTCCTGTTTACACAGAGTTCTTCTGTAATCTCTACAAATAGCTGATAAATCCACGTGTTCAGACTGAGAAGATGATAATTTCAATAAGTAACCCCCTTGTTAAAATCAGCAGTGGTGCTGCCTAAGAGCTGCACTGAGGTTTCTGTGCTGAATACTTTTGGTGCATTCTGTATGATGCCAGCATGTTTTTAACCTCACTGAAGCCATTTCATGCTTCTGTAATTCATTGGCTTTTTAGTGTATTTATAGAAGCTTTTTTTTAAGCACTGCAGTGGAAATGATGAGAGCAGCTGGTTAAATCCATCACATCTTGCAGGACAGCCTCGTAACCATTACTCTCAGTTCAATGAAATAGGAAAAAATAACCTTGGTAATTGAGCCTTTCCCCCTTTAGATGTTTACACCAATATTTTAAAGGCTTGAGATATTTAATATAATTAGAGTGCCCTAAGTGCCCTAAGCTGTGCTTCCTCTGCGATGGAAACTGCCTCAGCTAGCAGTGAGAGATGTAACAACAGAGCAATGTTTCAGCTTACACCTAGTTCCAGGGAGCTCTGCTCACAACCTCTTCTTTTACTGTCATCTAATAAAGAATGCATCCAGGAACTTGACTTTTTTTCTAAAGTTTTCTTTCTCTTCTGGAGTCTTATGCTTTCTGTGGTGTTCCAGACCAGTCCCTGCAAGCAAATCCCCAAGGGTTCTGAGTTCAGCAGCTCGGTCCAAATGCATGAGAGGATTCTAGGAAAGGAAACTAGGTTCCTGTACGAAGACAGTGACTTATCTGGGTTCAGGTTAAAGCCACCTAAGGGCCCTACAGAAAGCTGGGAGTTGGGTAAGGATTCTGTTCCCTCCTGGCTACATGATGTCCTTTCCCTGCCCTTCCACAGCTAACAACGAGTTGGTGCAGTGACTTGGTCACAGGGAATGTGGCTTTTCCCCTTATCCCTGTCAGCATGAGGGCAGTCAGGAGTTCCCAAAATCTTACATTGCAGGTCAGCTGTTTATTCTGTCCTTGGGAGTGACTGATGCTGGGACTGCATCATGGAGCAGTGGGAGAAGGGTATCTGAAGGAGAGCAACCCTTTCCTTAACATTGCTACACCTGTGGCAGGGGAGCCTTTGGTGGGGTAGTGCTACCTGGTAAGGGTGTAATTTTTAAGGATGGAATCTTTGTAATCCCTGTGAGCATATATATGTGAGCATATAACTTGAGTGGTGCAGGTTTGGGTGACAAACACCTTTGTAGTGGTGCATGCAGGGGATGCTTTCTGGGATTCACTCTCCCAGCAGTATGAAAGTGAACTATTTTTCATAGAGCCTTACCCTGACCCTTGACTGCAAGATGATGTAGGAGCAAGCAAGCAGTGATTTGTTGACATTCAGGTCTGGAAACCTCCCTGAGATGGTGTCAGCAGTGGTATCTGTCTGGAGGGACAGAGTGGGGTTGTGTGAGGATTCCTGGGCAGGTCAGAAAAAATGAGAAATATCTACCCTGTGCTGGCGTGGAGAGCTGAGCTCTTTCCTCATCTTTCAGGCTCTGGAATGTGATGCCCCAGTGACTGAGATGGTGTTTGTAGATTTGCCAGTTTGCAGCGTTGCAGAGAAACTGGGGGTGAGGCCAGAGACACTTGTGGAAATGTGATCAGCATATTTCTATTTGGGGCTCCCACATTCCCACACTTCAGCTGTACAGGGCTGGTCCCTCAGCTGCTGGAAATGGCTGTAGCTGCTTTGATGGGGCATTGTACCAGCTGAGCATTTGACCCTGCTGGCAGTCAGCCTTCCAGCCACAGAGCTTATTTAACACATGAAGCAAGGCTGCAAAATTGCAGCTGCTTTACTGCTTGGTGTTTGCCAAAGAGAGAAGGAAGGGCTTTACCTTTACTTGCACAAGATTTGTAGGAAGCCCAGCTCTGGTTTGTCTTGTTCCTCTCTCATCCTGGCCCTGCATGTGAAGTTTTTGCTCCTTTCCTTTGAGGCAAACTCACCCATACACAGATAAAGGAATGATCTACCCTCTGATACAAGTAATTGGTTGTAGAGGAGCTGCCTTTGGGGAATGTGTTAGAGCAGGTGTGCTGCTGGTGGAATTGAGTCTCCCTTCACTTGCCCATCTTCAGCCACCCTAATTCTCTTCTACCCCACTTGGCACTGGAAGTTCCCTGTGTTACTCATGTGCTTCTTAACCATTCCTGTGAGCCTGTTTGAAGTAAGGGGTGGTGATAAATGTTGAGTAACATTGTGGTTTTCCATTTTGTGGGGAGGTTTTCCCCAGATCAGTGGCAAGTGTGCCTGCAGGATACAATCTTACTTGGAGGCTAGATTGGCTTTGGAAAATTATAGGATCATGGAGTGGTTTGGGTTGGAAGGGACCTCAAAGCTCATCCAGTCCCAACCCCCTGCATGGGCAGGGACACCTCCCACCAGCCCAGGTTGCTCCAAGCCCCATCCAGCCTGGACTTGGACACTGCCAGGGATGGGGCAGCCACAGCTTCCTTGGGCAACCTGGGCCAGGGGCTCAGCACTCTCAAATTAGAGAATTTCTTCCTAATGTCCAACCTAAATCTCCCTTCTTTAAGTTTTAAACCATTTCCTCTTGTCTTCTCACTCCACCCCCATGTCCAAAGCCCTCCCTCAGCTTTCTTGTAGCCCCTTCAGATACTGGAAGGTTGCTCTGAGCTCACCTGGGAGCCTCCTCTTCTCCAGGCTGAACAACCCCAATTTCCTCAGCCTGTGATTTATGAAATGACTGTAAGCAGTGATTTATTGCGTGGAGTCAAGAAACATGTTTGCACATGACTCCTTTGGGCATGCATAACAGTTTGTCTTGGGAGCCTACCACAGAAGGATTTATTTCTTCTTATCTTGCACCAGAGGCTGGGGCCAATTGCACATTTTTGTTTCTGTTGCCAAAGAACTGGCTGCAGGCAGAGAGGAATTAGAGGAGAAACAGTCAGGGTTTTCAGGCATTCAGCATTTGACCTTTTTTGCTACCTGGTCACGCTTCCTTTTTTTTTTAAGAACAGACTCCTCCAGCTTTTTTCCTTTATTTCTTCCTCAGTGAAAGGAGGTAACAAACTTCCAGGACACTTTCATTTTAATTTCTTGTATTTTTTGAGGAGTTCAAGTGCACCTCTAAAAAGTGTCTGTAGAGGTGACCTTGATAAATTTGACTGTATGATACAGGAGAGGGCAGAGCTGAGAAAATCCAGGTTTTGTGTGCTTTCTTCTTCAAGGTGGCTTTGGATGAACTGTTTAAGAAACCAGGCTGGTGGAGGGAATAAAATCTAGTGGGATGATCTAAAAGAACTGTTCATTTTCCTGAATTGTGCAGTGGTGACACCCATGTGTTAAGGGGTGATACAAACCCTTTGTGAATATTAGGGGCTTACAGTTTAGGAGGAATGGTGTTCAATCCACTAAGGATTTGGCCTTGTTGGGACACTTTAGGGATAGCAGTCTGATTTTTCACTCTTTGGTGACATGGGTTTGGCAGGGGATTTGAGGGGATGCACAAGGTGGAGGGTTTCTGGAAGAGAGGCATGATTCTTCCTAACAAAAAACCTGAGCTCAATCTGAATCATTTCTCCAAGGGAAAATTAAGGGAAGTTGTAGAAGGCTAAAGAGGGAACAGAAATTCTTACCAATAAAACTCTTCTGTCCCTAAGAAAGTGGAGTAGCCAGGAAATGAAAGCTAGATAAATTCAGCTTAGGAATCCAGTAGACTTTTACTCTGAGAACTGTCTTGAGGTGTGCTATGAATCATTCTGTGTCCCCAGCAATCTTTAAATGCTTGCCTTTTTCCCCTTGAAGTTAGGCTATTCTCAGATTGCAGCTTTTAGACCAGAACTGGGAATACATTTACTCAGCAAACTCAACCAGCACAGACCTCCTGGCATTAAAAACCAAGCAAACTCCCATTTCAGTATGAAATCTGTGCAAGTCCAGTGGCACAGAGAGTGCCATGAAGAAGGTGCAGTATTCCCCTCACCTACTATTCCCTGGGATGCTGAAGTGCCATCATTTGGTCTCTTTGCTTCCCTAATCCTCCCAGCCATAAGTTAATAAAAGGCAAAACCCAGCCCTGTGCCAGCATTAAAGGCTGTGCCTTGATTGCCCCCAGCTCTTGCTGCAAACATGGACAGCCCAAATAATTGTGTGCTTCTCTCCTTCCTGCTCTGGGAAGAGGGAAGGAAAAGCAAAAGGAAAGAGGGAAAGGGTTCCTTTCCTCCTGCTCTTCCTGGTAACATCCAGATCATCTACAACCTCTTCCTGTGGGTCATGTTCTCCCCTGAGCCCCAGTGTGTGGCATCCCTGGCCAAATGAGTCCAGAGGAGTTATGAGGGCATAAAACTGATGCAAGATCAGAATTATGGAGGTTATAAACTTGTACTACATTAGAAACACAGCTTGCAGTAACAATCTGTGCAGTGTTCTAGCTCCTGGGAGGATTAATTACAGACTGTAGCTGTGACAGCTAAATCAAGTACCTATAATGTTGTGTAAACTTCATTAAACAAACCCAGTAGCAGTGCTGTAATCTATGAGAAATGGGATAGGATGAGGAGGTTACAAAAGGAAAGCACTCTGCACAGTTTAAAAAAAAAAAGTCTTCAGTGTCTAAATCCACTGAAGCAATTTCTCCTACCTCCTGTGCTTTAATGGTAGAATTTTAAACCACAAGCTTTTAAACTTCTTATCTGGTAAAGCCTGAATTAATAACAACTTTCAGCTAATGTCTGCTGGGTTCCCCTTAGTCAGCAAGTCCTGTTTTATCTGATATGCTAAATCTTTCCTAATATCCTGCAGCCACCTTTATTTGATCAATTCTTTCTTGCTTGTGGAAATCTGAGAGGGGAAGGTGGTGAGAGGAATTGGTTGGTGATGGAGCAGGGTTTACAGGAGGCTTTAATTCTAACTTTTCATTCATTCATGTTTTCATCTAGAAGTTCAGCATCTCAGTACACTGGCACCATAAGCAATATTTTCTGATTTTTCTCTGCCAACTTAGCAGGTTGAATCTGCTCAGCAGAGGGTCCCCTGGCTGGCAGGGTTGGGAAGCAGGGTACCAAGGGGGATTGGGCAGGGGGTGAGTTCAGCAGAGAGGCCACAGGGGGATTAGTTCATCTGGAACTCCTCATTTCACCCTTAGCAACTCGGTTATTGCTGCACTGAGGCACTGAAAGGCCAATTAAATGAACTGAGCTTTTGCTGTGCAGAAGGGAGAATTAACCCAGGAGGAAAAGCCAAGTTCTGCTTTTAAAATGCCACATCTTGGTGGCCAGTGCAGACCCTTTGTGTGCTTGTTTAATTCCCTTGTTTGTTTTTTGAACAAGCTTCAAACTTGAAAAAAAGTTTCAAAAAGTTAACAGTGGTTTAGACGTTTCTAACTGTGCACACTCACAGCTGTCTCCCCTCCCTTTGCCTGCCTGAGGGATAAAGTGGAGAGTAACTTGTCCTTTAAAGAAACCATGGTATATCTAATACCTAAAGGAATATTTTGGTAAAATATCCCTCAAAGGAATCTTGCCCTTTCTCCCTCCTTTCCCAAATCCTTCTCAGTTAGTTTAATGGTGATGTGTGTAACTCTCTCAAGAGCAGGAGACTAAAGCTAGGCTGGGGATTTAGGGATCCTGATGGTGTTTTGATTTCTTTTCTGTGCTATTTTAGCTGTATGGTGGCTCCCCTTGACATGCAAAGGGTCAGCTGGGTACAGTAATACTGAACATTTTGATGCATTAATTTAGGCTTGGGAGCTTTACTTTGCTCACCTTTTTTAGGTGAAAATGTTGACATTTAAAAGTGTAATCTTTCTCTTGTGGCTTGTGAGGGCTTAAAAGAGAAACCAGTGTTTCTTTTCAATGTAGGAAGCAAGTGAACAGATTGTGCTATTTAAATAAAGGTAAATTTTGGGCAATGAAATTCTTTCAACTTCCACGTTGGCGTTTAGTCAAAATAGTTTAGTTAAAAAGCATTTTAAAATGCATTTTTGTCTTTAGAGGCTTCTTTAAGGAACACAGGATGAGAAGGCTGACCTGCACCAGCCTGTAGGTGAGTGCTCTGTTTCCCCATGGTTTAGGTGCCACCTAAGCAGTATTTTGGCCTTTGGGTCTCATCAGATGACATGACAGAGTCTGTGTATTTGGAGAGTCGAGTGCATGTTTTTAGGGGAAGTCTTGCAGTTTTTATCATTTGTCATACAATGCTGTCAAATTCCTTTCCTCTCAAAGCTCTTCCACTAAAGGGAATCCTCACTCCTGCTCTAAAAATGCCTTGGGGCTGGTCCTGCATGCTTCTTCCAGGAGAAAACACAGCACCCAAACACTGCTGCTTCCTTCCTCCCCTTGCTCTCTTCTCCTGGGGGACAGCTCAGGAAATCCACTTTGTGTTTTGTGCCCTGTGTCTGATTTAACTTGAGTAGTTTTACAAAGCTGATGAGTGGAGTATCAGTGGGATCTCTGTTAGCTGCTTTTCCAGCAGAGAGGGACAGAGCTTTCCTAAGCCCATGAGTTAGGCCACTCAGCTCCAGTACCAAAAAATAACACACAAGCCCTGACCCAGCCCAACTGCAGATGGCTTTGGGTGGCCTTGGCTTAGTTTTAGCTAAGGTGAATATTACTTTTTTTTCTTAATTTTTTATAACTTTTATTTCCCCCCTACTGTGGTACATTTTATTGTCTGCAGAGCCTGTTTGAGGACAGGTTTTGTGCACTGAAACATTACAGCAAGAGTTTTCTCCTGGATTCAAGAGGCAGAGAGGGGTGGTGTGTTTGGAGGTTGGAAGGCAGTGCATGTTTGCCCTTCCTATAAAATCCCTTCCCCATCTGGGCTGCTCCTCAGCTTGCCATGGTGGCAGAAAGGTGGCATTCAGCCCCTTTTACAGGTGACAAGGTGCAAAACCATTTGCTCCAAGCCACTTTGTAGTCTGTGGCAGAGCTGCAAATCCATCTCTTCAACTTCTGCTCTGTTTTGCAGCCTTCATGCCTTTTTCCTTGAACTTTTCCACTCAGGCTTTTTATCTCTGCGTCGTCTCTGTGCACACGTGCGTGAAATGATAAATGTTTGGTGGCTCTTTTCCCCATGGGCTGAGGGATTTTACAATTCTCCTGGCTCTCTCACTGTTCCATAGGTTTCTGAAGCCTTCTATTTGTTTTCATAGCATGTGGCTCTGGTGCTGTATTAACAGAAACACAGGACAGAGTGCCCTTAAACAAGGCTCTTGCCTGGTGGAGATTGTCCCTTTGTAATCATTACTTCTGCTTAAGCTGACATAAAGTGATACCTCTCTGAGGTTAACAAACAAGACATTCTTTCCTTGCAAGTGCAGGAGATAGTGATGGTTTCAACTATTATCTGGTACTTGGCTTCAATAAACACCAAAGGCAGAGGCTGCTTTATTTGACGAAAATCAAAGAATCATGGAATGGTTTGGGTTGGAAGGGACCTTAAAGCTCACCCAGTCCCAACCCCCTGCATGGGCAGGGACACCTCCCACCAGCCCAGGTTGCTCCAAGCCCCATCCAACCTGGACTTGGACACTGCCAGGGATGGGGCAGCCACAGCTTCCTTGGGCAACCTGGACCTGGGTCTTACCACCCTTAAATTAAAAATACTCAGGCTCTTAAATGGGGAGAAATTCCTGTACAGACTGTGGACATAAATCAGTAGGAAGGGATTTAAAAAATCTGAGTTTTCACATGTTATTTATAGATTTTGGGGATTGTAAAAGTCATCATGGATGATTTTTCCTTGAGCAGACTGCCAGGTGCCAGAAATGTAATTGCAAAGGTGAAGTCAATTAAAACATATTTAAGGCAATTGTGTGGAAAAAACATAGCATTTGATATGCATGCAGGTAACTAAATTGCTCTCCAGACTTGCTTGAGTTATGTGTAGTTTTCAGTTTTGTTTTAGGACTTTTAAGAAGCAGACATGTAAAAAAATTGATCTGATAAATGGTGAGGTGATGAATTAACAGGAAGGAAGGGTCCAGTTCTGACAGGCCAGAGAGGGCCTGACAGGGACAGAGAAGAAAGACAGATTTCTTAACATTTAATTTCTTAACATTTCTTTTTTGTGTGCTTGATACCTAAGTTGAGAAAAGGACTAAAAGGATTAGGGGGAAATAGGAATCCCAGCCTTATCACAACATTTATTCTGTGACTTGTAAGATTTCTCCATGCATCTGTGGCTGCTGTCTGGCTGGCAACATGTGAGTGTAGTAGCTGTAATAGTTGGCAAAAAAAAGAAGAATACAGCATTTCACATCAAAATCACAAGACATGACCCTGTAGTAGGCTTAGTTGGTGTTCAGCACCTGATTTCCTACCTGATGTAGCAACTAGCTGTGCATTTAGCATTTTTTCCTGTGTTTAATCTTTCTACTGTTGTAGCTGTGAACACAGACCACAGGAGGAGATTTTTACTACTTATATTACTAGATTTTACTCTCTATATTTTACACTGTACTCACTTTAATGGGCATAATGCAGACTTTTGAACACTGTGCTTAAGGAATAACACCTCCAGTGTTATTGTGGAGAATTCCATTCAGTTCTCCTCAGTGCTGCCAAGATCTGACTTGTATCATTCTTCCTATTCATCCTACACCTCATTTATTAAGGTAAGGAATGTGTAAATCTGCAGGATCAAGGACTTGTCCTGACCAGAGCTGATCTTCCCACCTCTGTCGTAACGCTGGTGCATTCCCATTTCCCAAGCTATGGCTGTTTGTGTGTGAGGTCTGTGTAAAGCTCAGTAAATACTTCTCTGCAGATGCCCCCAAGAGGAACATTCCTGGGGAAATCTTAGGTCTGTGATCATCTATTCACCACCTTTTCCTTCCTGAGATGTGGAGTTACCTGTGTCACTGCGAACTGTGCTTGCTCGAGGAAGGTATTTCCCAAGAAGAGCATTTTCTTGTACTGAGGTTAATTATTCACAAGAATTGCTGGGCTTATTCTGTCTTTTTGTTCTCATATCAACTGCCTCATCTCAAAGGTATTTGTAGTAATAGAAAAATGTGACAGAGACATCATTGGGGTTTTTTGCCAGTTGTTAAACGCACTCTTTTACCTCGAAGTGGGAAGTAGCTGTGTCTGGTGAATTATGAGGGAACCATTTGTTGTGTGTGGAGAGCTGTTTCTTTGCTTAGAAAACAGGAACAGGTGATTTTTTGGAGACTCCCCTTTTCCCAGAGCCATCGTCTCTTAAGAAATTCTGCTTGTTGCTTGCTCTTTGTGAAGGGGCTTTGTGTGCAAAACCTCCAGCACAATTAACAGATGACAGAACAAAATGAAGGGTGTAGGGTCAGCTTACAAATACTGGCATCTCTTCAGTGGAAAGTGGAGACATAAATCAGCATCTGGGTCAGAATGCAGCCTTGCTCTTATGAAACAGAGCCAGGAATGGGCTCACAGGTAAAGCTCTCCCATTTGGGCAAAGATCCTGAAAAGGGCAGCCTGCCACGTGGAGCTGGTGTCAGTGAGGCACCTAGGGATAGCTTGCCTTATCTTCTTAAAACATGATTTATCCCATTTCCCTTTGGAAGATAACCCTGCTAGCATTAAAAGCAGACCTGGCTGAAAGCATGGGTTTTCCTGATTGCCAAGTGCACCATCTGATGTTCTTACTGTAAAGGAAACGTTGATTTTAGGTGACTGAGGAATAGGTCCAACTTCCTGACATCAGGATAATTCTTTTGCATGCAATCAAATCTTGCTGTCTTGCATTCTAAGACTATTGCTGGCTATGGGTAAGGTTCAGGAACCTTTGCCTCCTTCGTAGCTATCACTGAGCATCAAGCAAGAAAGTATCTGAGAGAGCTTCTGTATTACACAGCCATCATCTCTAGAGTTAAGCTACATAAACTCTAAGGGACTTTTGGTTTGTTTTGCCCACTGGGCATCCTTTTTATTCATTTGGGTCCTAATGTAGAACTTTTTATCTGGCACAGCTCACCCTGAAAGATCATCCAGGCTTTAGCAGTTGGTAATGAGACACTCCACTTTTGCTGTTGTTCATCTCCATTTCCCCCCTTGTTTTGTTAGCACAGACCCTCCATGTGCTTCTCATGAGGTGCCTTCTACACTGAAATTAAAAAATACATTTTTAATTTGCTGCTTCTTGAGGCATCTGTACAATGTCTTATTTTACTGCTTTTTTTGATTGTTCTTTGAGTCTTTATGGAGCAGTTGGTCTCGTGGTGCACTGCTGGCAACTGGGTTTCTCCCTGTAGTTCTTTTGGCTTCTCAGTGGAGAAGTTAAGACTGTGTGTGCAGGCTCTGAACCCCAATACCCCATTTATCCCCCAGTTTAGAAACCATGCTGGAGCTGCTGCTGAGCGTGGGCTGTAACCAGGGGGATGGGAGCTGCTGCAGGGGCAGGTTTCAGCAGAAGTTCCCCCTTACTTATTTTCAGCTTCATTTGTGTGGGAAAGGTGTTTGTGCCAGAGGAGAGGGTACTGTAGCAAGAGAGAGGTGTAGCAGAGGTTACATTTCACAGCGAGCTGGGACTTGAGCCTCTGTCCATCTCTATCTGGTGTCTGTATTTTCCTGCAGAAATTCCTGTTTTGGGGCAGTTACTTACACAGAGTCTCTATAGGTGCTGTGCCTGGGCAGATACCCCATGGTACTGAAATCTCCTAGATGTGAAAGTGTCAGATTCTTACACGATGCTTTTCAAATGGCTGAGTGCCAAAGAACCTTCAAGTCCTTAATTCTACCAGAAAAAGGTCTGTAAAGTCCATACCTCAGGGGATCTGTCAACTCCATCCTCTGAGCCCTTGCCAGAGGGAAACTTGCTGTTGGACTTAGGGTCTTGCCTTCTGTTTTGATCACAGAGAATATACAGGGAGTGCAACGTGGTGTTGCACGTGTTCTTTGGAAGCAAAGAACTTCATTTTCTGATCTGCCTGGAAAATCCTGCTGAAGTTTGGGAGGCAGTGGATGGAACAGCTGTGAACGGAGAGCATCGCTTCATAGACATGGGGAGGGGTGGAGGGGGACTGGGCAGGCATTTGTATAGTGGTGGGGAAGCAAGGGCTGGGAAAATTGAGATCTCAGCCAGGATAAAACACTCCCCACCTCCCTGCCCCTGGAGGATGTAAAATGGGATTCTTGGGGAGGGTTTCCAAAAAGCCTCTTCTCAGCACAAAGTACCCAAAGTTGGGTACTTTGGAGTCAGTTCCTTTTTTTCTTGCTTTAAGAAGACTAAACTAGGTTTTCTGGCCTTCTGAGTGAACCATGTCTTAATTTGCATCCCTCTTACCTGCCTTTGACTATCAGAAGCTTCAAAATGTCTCTAATTAGGGGAAACATTTAAACGAAAAGCAATTAAAGACGTGTCATTCCTGATGAGGTTTTGACGCCAGCGCTCAAGCTGGGAGTGTGAGCATCAAGGAGGAGGGGGCTGCTCCTCTGCTTTATGGGGCTGAGTAACTGCAGGGGTTGGATGGATCTGGGTAGCCACTGGAACACATTTGGCTGCTTTGGGCAGCAGTGCAATTACTTCTACTTCTTATTTGTTCACAACTCTGCATGGTGGGAAGTAGCAAGTTGTGTCTTTTGCACAGGGAAGGAGGGGAAAGCAGCCTCGGCCTCCTGGGAGTTGCTGCTTGACCTCAGAGAATCCCAGAACTATCAGAGTTGGAAGAGGGACCTCTGGAAATCATCTGGTTCGGCTCTCCCACTGCACCAGGATCACCTGGAACACATCACACAGGATTTAGGGTGAAGCACTGGCTGCAGGGCAAGCCACTGGAGGCCTGCTTTGGGTAACTTATCACACCCATAACCATGGGGTTTGTCAGGAGAAGGGGAGCCAGGTTATTATGGGGACTTGGCAGCATAGAAAGCTGTTTTGGGGAGAGGTTGGGCCCAAGTGTTCATCAGTCTTCAGTCAGTAGGACATGGTACTGCAAAGAGTCTTAATTGTTCACATCTGGACTGCTTGCCCAGCCTCAGCAAATTGGGCTGGGAATGGATTGCTGAGCACTTACTCAAATGAAATGGTGGGTGCCTGTTTCAGCCCTGGCAAACAAGTATGAGAATGAATGTTGCAACTCACACTGCTGTGGTTGATGTGATGCATTTAATTGCAAGTTCCTGCAAGTAAATGACTTCTAGATATCATGTAAAAGAATTAAATCCTAATGGCCTGATCATATGATACAAGGCCCTGTGACAATTGGACGGATGATAATGGTTCCCTCAGCAGCTGGAGATGTAAATAGACACTTCACACACCATTTTCCCTGCAACTGTGCTTTAGCTCCACATGTAATTAAAGGATTAGCTGTCCTGAATTTAACCAGATATGAAAAGAGAACAAGAGAATAAAAGAAGAGAGGAAGCCTGTTCTTGTTCACGGGTCTGTAAAATGCTGAGCACACAAAGATCAAGTAATTGAGACAAGCCTAATGTTTGTACAAGGGCATTTCTAGTGCCCCCATCCTTAGCATGACTGAAGTTCAGTTTGCCTGGAGGACAGGATGAAATGAGATGATTGTAGACCAGAGACTTGTTTTGTTTTGTTTATCTGTGGGTGAATCAAAGCAGGGCAAGGCACAGCTTTGATGAAGGGTCAGACGTGGGTTTTTTTAAGTGCAGCTTTTATTTGTGATTCATTATCTGGAGCTAGAGGGAGGAGACCTTGACCAGACAAACACCAGCAGGAGTAGTTTTCCTTGGAGAGGAAAATCTAGCAGTGGAGGAAAGAATGTATTTCTGCTGACTTTGTTGGACTCCAGTGTTTAAGAAGTGAGGAATGATGGCTTTATTTCTGAATTACTCACTGACAGATGCCAAAATGGCCCTCAGAAAGGCAGCTGTCTGCCATTACCTGGTCCTTTTAAACGAATTTATTGTGGAGCACCTTCTCTTGTTCCTCTTTGCAGTCTTGCTTTTTTTCTGATCCCCCTGTTGAGGAAGGTGGTTTTGCTCACTCTTATAAATTGCCTCTTATTTCTTAGCTCTTTGATGTGTCTCAGAGTGGCACCCTGTTTGTGCTGAGGTCTGCTGAACTCTGGTGTTCTCCCTCACTTGCCAACAAACACACAAGGCTCTTGGAGACTGAGTTTGGAGATTTTTGAGAGATCAAGCAAGTTGTGTAACAGTAGGCTAATAAATCATTGATGCCTAAACCTTTTGTTTTAAAACAAAAAATGCTAACAAGGAGCATATTGCAGCCAAAGCTTACATAGATAGCTTAGTTTTGGCTGCTCCTGTCTGTCCTGATGGAAGTGCTTGTGGGAATCAAAGATCAGTTCATCTTCTTCAGGTTTCATTTGATTTTGTCTGTTTTGCTGAAATCATGATTTCAAGGGACACTTATTTCCAGATGGGATTTAGATACCTGACCAAGTAGGAGTAAAGCTGACAAAACCAGCTGGTTTTATGAAGCCCACCAAGAAGGAATGACCATCATTCATTACCAGCTTGCTGAAACAAAAGGGGAAAGCTCTGTTTCTCTGCCAGTTTCCTGAGAGGTATCATTCCCTGCTGCCTCTTTCCTTTCAATTTGTGTAATTTGCCATTATGCTGGAACAATGGCTGAAGTACACCTATTGTGTGTGACAGGCTGCTCCCCCTAGGACTCCCATCTTGCATAAATCACTTTTCTTATTCCTCTCCATAAAATTTAAATGACATCTGGAAGGAAGGGACTTGCCAGACCCATCCATCTGAAATATTAAAGGTGCTTTGCCTTGCATTGGCATTGCTCAAATCAAAAGCTCAGCCCTTGAGATTGGATGTGGGACCAGCTGAAAATGAGGGCACAGCATCAATGGAGACATTTTGGAGAGAAAAGGTAATATTATTTTTACCTTAGGTGTGTTTGAGCTTTAGATCTTCTCCTGATGAGAGCAATGACAACTTTCAGGGCATTTTGGGCTGGCAAAATTGAGAGGCTTGGGTCTGCCTGATGTTCTGGGACATTAAGGAGTCCCTGGCTGCCAGGTTTGGCTGGTAAAGTGATTAGTAGTGGTTAGTACTGTGATACTAGCAGTTACCTTCAAGCTGTTTGCATTTATTTTTTTCTTGTGCTATCTGACTGAATAATTGGCTGCACCAAAATGCTGGAATGAGTACAATGTAGGGACTGAGGGTTTTATCACTGTGTTATTGTTAGGTGTTAACCAAGAGGCATGCAACACTGTCTAAAAGGCTTTTCCTTCGAGCAGTAATGTTTGGGAAATGAAATGTTTTCATGAGACAATATGGGCTGCTGGAATATTTCACAATGTTTTTTCCTTAGAGGTATTTTAAATCAGTGTGAGAATGTCATCTCCTTTCAGAGTTTTTTATGTTCTGGGGAAGTCTAAAGAGTTAAAAAACCAAAAGATTCAGAGGCTTTGTAATCTGAACATATTGAAGGTATTTGAATAATGAGGTTGGCACCAAGATGACAAAATTTGGGTTTCTGTTTTGTCACAATGTGACTTTCCACTGCCAGTCAAGTTTTGAGAAGTTATTGAAAGTAGCAGAGCTGACCAACAGAATAAAGGGACTGAAGAGGCAAGTGGGAAAGATGAATGAAAATGGCCTCAAAATTAAGAATTTACTTTGTGATGGCAATAAGAAATGGAAAAATAGCAGGGAGAAGAAAGGAGAAAACACAGGAAAGAAGGATGTTGCAGGAAGATATGGCAAAGGCTTTTCTCCCCCATATTTAAAGCATCTGAAATAATTTTAACCATTAGCCATTGTCTGATGATGCTTTGCCTTTTTCCAAACCAGGCAGCTGAAGGTGAGTCCTGTTCCTTGAGTGCACAGAGCAGGGCTTGCTGGGGTGACAGTGCCATCCTGGATGACACCTTTTCAGTATGCTCACAGCCCCAGTGTGTGAATCCAAGTGTAGTCCTGGATGGGTGACTGTGCTACAGAACTCACTGGGGTAGCTAATCCTCTTCCTAGAGAGGAGGCTCTCTTGCAAAACTCCTGTTTTTAGGGCACAAACTGTGGGGTGGGATGGGATGGGAAGGACTCGACAGGACTTGTGCACGTAGCTCATGGGCACTTTAATCTTGGTACAGTGTGTCTGCAGACAAGGGAGTGGTGTGCAGGTTAATCACACAGGCAAGAGCAGGAAAAAAAGAGTCTGTGTGCTGGCTTGCTTTCAAGCCCAGTGTGCTCTGAGCTGGGCCCCAGAATTTCTGTTCTCTCTCTGTTCCTCTCCAGGGGGGTGGGAGAGCTCTGTGGATTGATAAAGGGATAAGAAGGAATTTTTGATTCCTCAGTAGCTCCCTGTTTCCACACACACAGTGTGTCGTGGCTGCCTGGGTGTCTCAGCTCACTGGCGTTGGTGTGGGATGGGGAATTTGGGATTTCCCTGGAGCAATCTGCTTTTGCAGAGAGCACCCTGGCTTTCTGGAGGCTTTCATCAAGCATCTTTCATCAGCTGTAAGAAGGGGTGTTGCATGCAGTCATCCTCCCTCAGTTCTACACCAGGCTTTGGAGCTTTCAAAAAGACTGGTGCCTCTTTGAAGGTGGGGAGAAGCTGAGGGATTTTGAGTCTGCTGTGTGGAGAGGAGCAGCAGGTTTGTTTTTGGTGACCCTCTGTGGTTTTCAGGGTCCCTTCTCAAGCTGGAGCTGCCTGGTGCATGTTTGCAAGGGGGAGGATGCTCAAGGGCTGTGTTGAGGTTCCACAGGTGCAGTTCCCACTGGGTTTAGCTGCTTTTTTGAACACATTTGTCCTGGAAGGCGATAATGCAAGAGCTTCCCTTTTGCTCTCTCACTGCACTGCCTCTGTTTAAGAGTTCAGGGCTTGTGCAAGGGCAGTGATGGATTCCTTACAAATATAGGACAAGCATGAAATAAAACTGGTGGGCCAGGTGTGTGTGGTAGAGCCATTTGTAGCACAGCTGCTGAGTCTAAAATTGTATTGTGTGCAGGCACAGGACAATGGAAATCCAACCCGAGGATATTATATGGTGATCCTTAGGGGTTTTTTATTTTGGTCAGGCAGAAGAAATTGTTTGAACTCTTTGGCAGAGGAATAATGGCATGGCCACTGCCCTGCATGAAAATGCTCTTGTTTAGGCTGCTGCCTGGGAAGGTGGGGGCTGCTTTTACAACAGCTTCTTGCAGGCTTTCTCAGCTTGCAGAATAAACCCATAAACCTGTACTTCAGGTCCCAGAGCTTGGAAGTAAGATGAATAGCAGGACTTAAACAGCTATCAGGTGGATTTAAAACACATTATTTACTGCAGGATAAGACGAGAGCACTGAAATACTTTTGTGTTCCCAAGCCAGTGAAAAACAGGCTGCCTGACTGTGCCTCTACATTACAGCAGTTTCTTTCTAGAGCCTTCAGCAGCATTTCTCGTGGTGCTGAGTGGGAGGCATTAGGCACAAGTTCAGGGCTGTGATTTGGGATGTGCTTTCCCCTGTTACTTCATTTACCCAGGGCATCTCAGGAGGGGCAAAGCTTCTGGAGTTCAGATAAAAAATGGCCATCTGGGGAAGGTGACCTCAAAGGAGGGTGCAGTGAGGAGGGAGACAGCCTCTTCTTGGTGGCCTGTGGCAGGACCAGAGGAAATGCATGGAAGCTAGACTGGGGGAGGTTTTAGGATTTAGGAATATTTGGATATAATTATTTTCATTGAAAGGGTTGTCAGACATTGCAAATATCTGCCCAGATGCTGGAGTCACCATCCTTGGAGGTGTTTAAACAGCATGTGGAGCTGGTCCTTAGGGACATGGCTTAGTGATGAGCTCACAGTGCTGGTCAAAGGTTGGACTGAGGAGCTTGAAGGTCTCTTCCCACCAAAGATATTTTGTGATTCTGTGCTTGTTTCCCTGCAGGCAGGAAAGGAATGAGCTTGGCTGTGAACTTCATTCCCATGGCCCATGTTGCTTCCTTTTTTTTTTTTTTCTTTTTGAGATAAAACTGACTCAAGTTGTAGGGAAGTGCGTGGCCAGTGGAGGTCAAACCAAATGACAAATGGTGGAGGTTGGAAAATTCAAATTGCTGAATGTATTTGTCAGGTCTTGTTGTTCTGGGAACGTTCCTTTGTGTTCACTGCAGTGTTGGTAGGGAAAAAGGTCTTGTGCAGCAAAGGCTTAACCTGCTTTTCCTTTGGAGGTGCCCCTCCTTGCAACAGAGCTCATCCATGCACTCACATTTACACCTTCAGTGGGATCCCTGGAACTCCAGGAAGTCTCCAGGCTGCACGCTGCATCCATGGCATTCAGGGTGCAGTTTGAGTTGGGGGACATGAAGGTGGGGAAAACCTCTTCAGGGAACAGTCCTCTCTACAGAAGGGACCTCTAGAGATCATCCAGTCAGACCCTCCCCCTAAAGCAGGATCACTTGGAGCAAATCACAGGATGGCATCCAGGGGGGTTTGGAGTATCTCCAGAGGAGGGGACTCTGTCTCAGGGGGCTGTGAAGCACCCCCCCACCACAGCCTTTCCTCAGTGGATCACCATCTTTGCCAGCTTGTGCATTTACCTGCAGGATCCTGGCTTTCCCTGCACTGGGAGAGGGTGAGTGTGGTGCCTGCCCTCCTGTGTCCCTCTCCCAGTCTGTGGTTGGGGTGCAGGCCACATTTAATGTCCCTTCACTCTCCCTACAGAAGTCTTCACACTTTGGAGTGTGCTTCTCCCTGGGAGAGCAGAGATGGGAACTCTCCATTCCTGGCTTTTCAGTCCTCAACCATTCTGTAGAGAGGACAGTCCCCTGAAGAGGTTTTCTTGTGTCACTTTTCCTACCTCTCTGCATTTTTCAGGGAAGTGGTGAGCCTTTCAGCAGCTCACAAGCCTGGGGTTCTTCCCCCACAATCTCAAAGTTAGATGGTGATGAAGGAAAACTACAAAGCTTATCAGGATCCTGCAGGAACCTGGAGTTGAAAGCATTGTGGAGGTGTTGCCTAAGCCTTGTAAAACCTGAGCAAATCTGGAAAAATGGGATTTCTTTCTTCAAGGGAAAAATTAATTAAAAATACCTGGGCTTTGTACCAGTTAATCTGTTGCCTATCTTCTTTAAGAAGAAAATTAGAAAAAAAAAAGGAGAAATGGTAGAGTTATAGGGTATCCCAGTGTCATTATTAAATTTGTAATGAGGCAGCAATTACTTCTAGCCAAGCATGAAGTAGGATGACAAGAAGGAGCTTACACCATGTCAGCCAGAAATCTCCACACTGCCAAATATCCATGGCAGGTCTGTGAGGGATGTGATGAGAGCTCTCTGGGGGTCTCTTGATGCCTGAGGCTTTATAGACCCAGGAGATGTGCTTTGAAAAACACCTTAGCAAGAATTCATTGAAGCTTATTTAAGGAAACAGAATGAAAATGGTTATGAGAAGGAAACTCTCAGGTGTTGGCTCAGTAATATGCAGCCCATTGGTGCATGCCTGAGGATGGAGGGAAGGTGAATTTTCTTTTTCAGCCCTTCAGGCTAAGGAAATGCATGTTATGCCTCTGCTAAATATTTCACAGAGCAGCTTCTGTAGATGAAGGCAGCACTACAGTGAAGGAATAAAGGGTTTTGATGTAAAACTGGCTCTTTTTTTTAAACCATGATCATCAGAGAGATTTAGGAACCACCTGGTCTGTTTTCAAGAGTCTAAATAAGTGTTTATGCATGTGCTCTTTCTTACCCTTGTTGCTCCAGTTGCCATTCCATATGAATTGGTCCCAAGCTTTTACCACAGTTTAATTCTGAGTGAGATGTCTCTGAGTGATTCTGAGAAGGGGTCAAGAAAGGACAATTCATCTGCATGAGCTGCAGAGGTTATGGTAATCTCTGGCCCTTAGCTTGCTTCTGTGTTGGACAGTCAAGTTTTGTCATATTACTGTTTCCATAGAGAAAAACTGCAGTAAAGGGAGCAAATTGGAGATGTGTAAAATATGGATTTGTGTTTATTTTCAGAGCAACTCCTGACCTCTCTGGCATTATGTCAGGAGAGCAGTTCATAGAATAATGGCATTACACACTCTTATGCAATGAAAAAACAAATATACTTCAGATGGCACTATAGGGTTTTAATTCTGTTTATTTTTTTCATGACCTTTTATGCAGCACTTCTGAGTAGTGAAAGCAAAAGGAACTGTTGCAGCATGAGCCCAAAGACATCTGCAATTTATTTCCTGTCAAATGCTGCCACTTATCAATGGGTGATGTGATTTATTTCTGGCTGACAGCCAGCCTTGCTAATTAACACAGTGTTGCTTCTGCTGCCCAGACCAACGGGGCCTGGGTTTATTTTTGTTTTGCTTTTCTCTTATCTGCCTCAGAAGAAAGAGTTGGAAGTATTCTTGCTGCTGCAGCAGCCCTCCACTGATGCTGCACTTCAGTGCAAATGCTGTATTCAAACCAACTGTTGGGTTGAAATCCCTCTGGTTTTTGGTTTTGCCAGACATGCTGATTGTGATCAGGCACCAATCACTCCTGCAAACAAAACTTTTTTCCACCCACCCTTTAGGGGCTGGGCAGTTGTCTTTAGTAGCTTGATGTGTGTCTTTGCACACACACTCTCTTGCTAGTGTGAATCCAGCTGTCACCCTGTTTGGCTCACCACAGGTAGTCCCTTCCTTGCTGGGGCAGAAGAAAAACCTCTTTGTGCTGCCTGATTAAAATGTGGGGAGAGGGGATGCTAAACACTGACAGAAAGTTTGGTATAAAATAGAGGAAATAAGACCAAAGGTGGATGGTATGAAGCATTTCAAAGCCAGTGTCTGTTAATGTCTTACCTATCAGAAATGTAGAGAGCTCTTTCCTTGACAGAAGCACACAAATGAGAGAATGGCTGAGGTTGGAAGGGCCTTAGAGCTCCTCTGCTCCAACCCCCTGCATGCCCAGGGACACCTCTTATCCAGCCCAAGGTGCTCCAAACCCCATCCAACCTGGGCTTGAACACCTCCAGGGATGGGGCAGCCACAGCTTCCTTGGGAAACCTGGGCCAGGGGCTCAGCACCCTCATACTAAAGAGCTTCCTGTGGTCCAGTCTAAACCTCTTCTTCTTCAGTTTAGCCCCATTTCTCCTTGTCCTGTCACTGGCCACTCTTATGAAAAGTCTCTCTCCACCTTTCCTGTAGCTTCTCTTCAGGTATTGGAAGACAGCTCTGAGGTCCTCCCAGAGTCTTCTCTTCTCCAGGCTCAACAATCCCAGCTCCTTCAGCCTCTCCTCATAGCAGAGGTGTTCCAGTCCCTGAATCATCTTTCTGGCCTCCTCTGGACTCATCCCAACAGATCTGTGTCCTTCCTATGGTGGGGACAGCAGAACTGGATGCAGTATTTGAGGTGGGGTCTCACAAGTACAGAGCTGAGGGGGAAACACATCCATCATCATCATCTTTGCCCTGGTCAAGGTATTTTAAGCTTTTCAAGCCTGTAGTTTCTGAGCTCCAAAGTCAGTTGGGTTGTTTGTAGGAGAAGGCAACACAGAGCCTGTGTATTTGAGTAAAATACTCAGCTGTTACATACCTTTTGCTGCCATTAATTTCAATTTGTTTGGTCATAAAATTACCACCTTGTTGAAGCTTAACAGCTACCAGTGAACCAGAGGTGCTTGAAACAATGCTGGATAGAGGATGTGAAGGCAGCCTGCACAACCCTCTTTTCTTACAGGCCTCTCCCAGTCAGTTTTCAGTAACAAAGTCTTTGTTCACAAAGATTCATGACTCTGCAGGACTTTTGCAGGGGTCCCCTTCCCTCTTGGAAGGAAAGAGAGAACCAGTTTATTAATCTCCTGCACAGGGAGCTGAGATTGAAGATAAGGACAATAAAGGATTGTATTTTCTGGGAGCTGTGTGAGATCCACTGGCACAAAAGTAGGAGTCAGGGTGCCTGGTTCCTTGCTTTGTCCTTTGAAAGGACACCTCCTGAGTATCCAGCTTGGAATTGGAGATACCTATATATTTCCTAAAGTGGCTTGCAAAATTGCTCTGGAGTGTGTTGTTGCCTTCCAGAAGAAGCAATCCAGTAGTGTTTCACTCACTACAGTACTTCCAGGGGCCTGTTGCAAGTGATTTTTACTGCAGGATATTTTCTTTCTCTCTGCTGAATCAGCTGGCTGAGCTGCAATGATTTTCATGGCCTGATGGTTGTGTTTTTTGGTTTTGTATTTTTTTTTTTCCACTAGAAATGGGATGGAAGGCTAAGCTTGTCTTGTTCTTTCTACCCCAGCTAAATACAGCTGGCACTGAAGCATTTATTTGCCCCAAGGTAGCCCACATTTTAGCAGCAACACGACAGGATGAATTTGAAACCACACATCCTGCTGGCAATATTGCTTCATCATTTGATATATCTGTGTTGGGATTACAGAGGAGATTCCCCCCTCCCCTTGAAAACATAAAAAAACCCCAAACAAACAACTCAAAAGGCCAGCAGTGTTTCCTGGAGGCTACAGTCAGGCTGTGCTCTGCAGGGAATCTCTTGTAATACATCCAGTGGATTAAATCACTTTAATGGCCAATTTCAAATCTGTGAGACTTTGTTTTTTTTCAGGCTGTGGTTCTGTGCAGACTCAGTGACAGTGGTTGCCTGCAGTTCTCTGCATCCCTTCAGTGTTTGATGGCCCTGGCAGCTTCCACAGGTTCAGTTCCCCAAACAAACAGCATCAAACCAAAGCTCCCTGGTGCTTCTGGGCAGGTAAAGCTTTGCCTTAGGTGCAGCCCCATGCTTTGCATGTAGACTGGAGCATGGTGCAGTGGAGCTGTGATTCCAGCTGCTCCAGAGATAGCCATTACATGGTAATAAATGCAGTAATTAAAACCATAATCAAATTTAGGTTAAATTAATCCCTTCCCTCCCTTGTTTTCAGCAGCTGATGAATCAAGCACTGTGGGTTCGATTTCCATCCAGCAGTCATTTCTGGAGAGGAGGTTTGAAATTTGCCAGCTGGTAGATTTAGGAGCACTTTTGAGTACAGGAGGAGGAACAAAAATGGTTTTTTTTTCTGGATGCTGAGGAGAGTTGCTGGAGCTTCAGGGTCATCAAACAACGCACAATTTTACCCCCAAAAAAATTCACAGCAAAGAAAATTGGAAGAAAAAACTCAAAACCCTTTCTCATTTCATGATCATCTCCCCTGTGTGCCTTTTCCAAGCTACTTGCAGCAATGACATGTGTGAGAGGGGTTTGTCCTGGTGGCATTTGCTTTTCTTTGTGTGAAGAAAGCCTACAAAGAAGCTGCAAGCAGTTTTGCTTGAGGTTTTCCTGCTCCTGCCTTGGTGCTTGGTAAAATATTTTTAGAACAAGTCAAGTTGAGGAAAATTGGAGCTGTGCAAAAATGACCTGCCACAAGCATCCACACTTTACATTTCTTAAACCCCTGAAATGCTGTCTGAAGAGCAGGTTGTGTTGTTGTAGGTGCTTTCCTGCAGCAATGCTGTATGGTTTTGGGTGTGGATTTTCTTCCTTGAGGCTTCAGGGGATCAGTGTGTGAAGCAACTGTGTCTTGCCAGGTACCACTGTTTTCTGGGAGGTCTCTTGAGTTTGATTAGATCAGAGATGCTTTGTTATTTAAGTCCTGAAAAAGAGGAAATAATACAGGATTGGAGTTCAAAGGGAAAGGAAACCAAGGTCCTGCTTGTGTTGGCTGTGGGTAGGAGCTTAAAAGCAGAACCAGCTTCGTACCCTCCAGGCTGCAAAGGGTTACTTAGATAAGAAAGGGTTATTTGTGTAACTTTTTAATGTCCTAGCTGGGAGAAGAGGAAACCCAGCTCCCAGTTCCTGCACCAGTGTGCTGGTGTCCTCGTGTTCTCATTCATGCTGAACGCTCTGCCTTAACTTCCCTCCCAGGTGTGTAGAGCCAGGACTGTTCCCTCAGCTGAATTTCCATTTGGTTTTAGAGACCAAGCCATTCTTCTGTTGTTCTGTTTGTGGCCGTGCTGGAATAAGCCCATTAAAAGCCCATTTTTAGAGGTTTCTGTTATTATATGTGAGCACATACCAGATCTGAAAACATCCCTGGCAGCGGCAGCAGGAGCTCCCTACTGCAGGAGATAAAACATCAAGTCTAAATCCAAATGGACTCTGGGAGTCCTTTATGTGTCTCTGAATTACTTTCATCTCTTCATCACTCCATTAATGGCTATCCCCACAGACCAGGGAGTGCTCTCTCAGCTTCCCTTACATTTGGGTTTATCCTGCCAACTGCCCGGGATTGTCAACTAATTGGAGTGGAAATGAGGAATGAAAGCAGCGTTATTGAGCTGCCAGGGCTCCTCACTTGGCAGCTGCTTTGGGTGATGCTGGTAATTGTAACCAAAAGTGTAATTGCTCTGGGGCTCTGCCTATGATTTCAACAAAGCAGCCTGGTTCTTCCTCCTCTGAGACACCTGATACCTTCCCCTCAGTTGTCTCCAGCAGGGGAGGACTCGTGGAGTAAATCCAAGCCTGTTGGGGAGTGCTGGGGCTGGGTGCTGTGTTGGTGCAGCTCTCCCAGGGAAACAGCCTCCTCTGTCCCCCTGGGGTGGCCTCCCTGGAGCACGGGTGCCACCCTCACACGTGGGGACAGAGCATCTCCTCTGAAAATGAAGTGCATGAGTTTTACTGTTTTCTCAGGGCAGCAGGAAAGGTAATTAGCAGGGCAGATGATAAGCAGTGACAACCACTTGGGTTTTGAGACCAGGGTAAAAATTTCAGGCTTGATTCCTGGCTTCAAACATTGAAGGCTTTAGCTGTGGGCTGCTGGTTTCACCCTGCTTAGTAGTGAGAGCAGTACCACAACCAGATCACCAGCTTTTTGAGTATGACCAACCAGATCACCAGCTTTTTGAGTGCCACCAACCAGATCACCAGCTTTTTGAGTACCACCAACCAGATGACCAGCTTTAGGAGTACCACCAACCAGATCACCAGCTTTAGGAGTACCACCAACCAGATCACCAGCTTTAGGAGTACCACCAACCAGATGACCAGCTTTAGGAGTGCCACAGAGGACAATCCAGCATCCAGTGACATTTCATGCATTGACTGAATGTTTTCCTGAAGCTGTAAGAAAGGGGCTTGTGGGGGAGGACACAAACCAGCTGCTGCATGCTGCTTATTTCCACAGTCAGTGCACCAGAATAGAGCTGGGATTGTTATCTAGTGTGATGATATCCCATGTTAAGCAGCATCTGATCAAATGACTGAGACTTTTTTATGTATTAATAGCAGACTCTGATTGGTTTTGATCTGTTGGGTGGTTTGTTGTTCTTTTTTTTTTTGTTTTCTTTTTTTTCTTGAGGTAGAGGAGGAACAGGTGCAGCCTTATGAACTTGGAATAGCCAGCTTAAAAATCCATGCTCAAAGAGATTCAGGTCTTTCTGTGCTCTGGTTTATTATGACAGTGACAGCAGCAAACCATGAGAGCTCACAGCTGCTCTGGGCTCCCACTTCCACACTGTCTGCTCTTTGTCTCTTCAGCTTATTCTATCCTCCAGCCCTCTCTTGCCTTTAGTGCTGGTTGCTTCCTTGCCATTTCTTAATGTGCACCTCTTTTGCTTTCCTGCATTCTCCTAAATCCTCACCAGTGTTCTCCAAACCCAGTAGATGCTTGCATTGTGCTCCTGTGCCTTGGGTTTTGCTTTATTTAAACTGTCTGGCTGCCAGCAAGCTCTGGAGGTTTGTGAGGACATCCTGCTTTTTCTGGCCTCTGTTCCACAAGCCAGCCAAGAAATGTAGACATCTCATCTTGCAGCATGGCATTTTAAAATTCAGTTGAATTGGGTATCCTTTCTTCTTTTGATGTAGGGATATCCGAAAAATTAATAAGTTATGCTGGCACTGCTTGGTGCTAAAGGAGTGCTTTCCATCTTCAAAGTGCTCTGTGCACTGCATTTCATTATTTATTCTGTTAATTATATTAGCACTTGCAAAGAACAAGCCTCTTAAACTGTTGTTGATAAAAGCACACTCCTAACAGGGTAGCAATTCAGCACTTAAATTGTAGCAGATAATTTGTCCACTGAGGTGCAAGGCCTTGGAGAAGATGTAAGGAGGATTTACATCAGTTCATTAAGTGTCTGCTGAAAAGTCTGGCTTTATGTTTTAAGCAGTAATACCTGGGAGCTTTAGAGCATCTTTGGGAGCTGTGGATGAATGCTAATGAAGGACAGGGAGGTGGGATCCCCATTTTGCAGGAGGTATCCCAGTTCCTACCTGCAGGGTGGCTCAGGAGCCTGTCTCACAGTGCTGGGGCTGCTTTTTATGTCCCTTCTGAACATGTTACCCTTGCTTGAGTAGACCAAGCTCTCACAGTTACCTAAGGGCAAAACTGGGAAGAATATTGTTAAGCTCTTGGCCCATGTTCAGTCTCCTTAGTGATAGTCACATTGGAAATGAAAGAATAATTAAAGTACAAGCAGCCTGCCTTCTCCAGAGCTTGGAATACACACCAGGAGATCTCTTTATGCCTTTCTGTATTAGCAGCTGTCAGCTTCCATGTAAACAAGGAACACAGTTTGAAATAGGATCCTAAAATAGTCAGTATCCAGGAATGCCACCTAAAATAGTTGTTGCAATAACCTCCCTGTTCTTTTATGTATTTCCACCGTGTGAATGAAGTGTGTACACTGCTTTTCTCTCTTTTCCTCAAAGGAATTGCATGGCCTTGCACTTCAAATGCCTCATAGCCAGAGCATTGAATTTTGCTCAATTTACTGTGGCTGTAGCATTCAGATTTTCAGTAGCATTGTAGAGAGTAACCCTCCCCCCCACATTTCTGTAGAGAAATCAGTAAATTTAATTTTTAATTGGAGTTTAGGTCTGTTGCTCCATGGGCAGGGATCTTAAGTGTTGAACTGTCAAAAGATCTGAACACGGAGACTTGTGACCTTGGGGGAAGACTGTTGTATCCCAAAAAATCAGCTAGAAATCTCCTGACTGTTACCTGCATTCCGAGTTCTTAAAACTTCTTCAGAGGTGTGTTGGGTTTGTTCTGCTACCTGCTGAAATGGTAACCCCTGACCCTGCAAATGCTTCCCAGTGTGGATGCCACAACTTCCCTGAGCAACCTGAGCCAGGGTCTCACCACCCTCATGGGAAAGAAGGATTTTCCTGCTGGAGTAAGCCAGTTTGTTTTGGCAGAACCCTCTGATTTGCAGGAGCCTTTTCCAGTTGCCAGTCAGTCCTGGATGCAGGTTGGGTCAAAGAGCCTCTGCCAGGGCCTTCTTCTGTTCATTCTGGTTTGTAGAACATCACATCATTTCTGAAGAGCCCAGCACCCCACAGCTTCTGCCCCAAGTGCCTGAGAAGGGACCAGATTTTTCAAGATTTTTTTTTTCTCATCAAGCTGTCTAATGGGCCTTTTAAGGCCTTTTAAGGCTCATTTCAGTATTTTATCATTATGCTTAAGTAGTTAGCCCTGGATGTGTTCCTAGCAGCAAGCTGTTAATCATCTCCTGTCTTAATTTGCCTCAGTTGTGCTGTATGCTATGAATAAATTGACTTCTTGGAGTAAATCACTACATCATGGAAATGAGTAGCAAAGTTTGGTCTTCTTTCAAATCAATTAAAACTGAGGTGTGGGTAGCAGCAGGCTGTGCTACACAGGAAAGATTCCTCTATGGCATAAATTTAGGCTGGTGCACACAGAGCAGCTGTCTAATGGGGAAGAGTTGTTCAGATGAGAAGCTCAGCTTCCTCTCCCCATTTGTTTTTGCTGGGTTTAAATGAAGGCTTTTAAAACAGGTAAAGGATGAAGGTGGCAGCTGCATCCTTCACATTACCTCAGCAGGTAGCTGCTGCTTGCTTTCTGAAACTGAAAGGACACCTGGCATGGGTGAAGGGATGCTGCAGAGGAGCAGAGTGCAGGCAAGACACTTTCCTAGGAAGGGAGGTGGTTGGAGAGGGAGAAGTGACTTTGCTGTGGTGCTGTGTGATACCAGGATGGCTGGAAGGCTGTGTGCAGGAGTGAAGAGAATGATAGAATCCCAGAATGGTTTGGGTTGGAAGGGATCTTAAAGCTCATCCAGTTCCAGCCCCCTGCATGGGCAGAGACACCTCCCACCAGCCCAGGTTGCTCCAAGCCCCATCCAACCTGGACTTGGTCACTGCCAGGGATGGGGCAGCCACAGCTTCCTTGGGCAGCCTGGGCCAGGGGCTCAGCACTCTCGTATTGGAGAATTTCTTCCTAATGTCTGACCTAAATCTCCCCTCTTCAAGTTTGAAACCATTTCCCCTTGTCTTCTCACTCCATCCTTATGTCCAAAGCCCTCCCCCAGCTTTCTTGTAGCCCCTTCAGATATTGGAAGGTTGCTCTGAGTTCACCTGGGAGCCTCCTCTTCTCCAGGCTGAAGAACCCCAATCCCTCAGCCTGGCTTCCCAGGGAGGTTCTCAGCCCCCTGAGCATTTCAGTGGCAGTTTAGCCCTCTGATCATTTTAGAAGCATCCTAACAAAAGTAATGAGTCCCAAGTGGCTGCTAAGACCTTGGAGAACCTTGTGGGAGGGAAGATGTCTGGCAAGTGTCCAGGCATCTGGGTGAGGGCCTGAGGTGCCCTGTGGAAGTACTGTGGCAGCGTGGGATCGTGACCTCAGGGCAGAGGGAATGGAAAAGGGTCAAGCAGGGGTGGTGGAAAGCCTTGCAAATGAATTGTGGGTGTTCCAGTTGGGTGCACTGATGGAGTGGTGGTGACAGCTGTTTCCACATCTGTCGGACTGCCTGCTTGGTTACTGTCCCCTTCAGCACATTCTGAAATAAATAAATGTGATCAGTTAAAGCCTGGGCACACCTGGCTGTGCATGCAGCATTTTTTACTAAATCAGTTTAACCTTAGTGTCTTAATGTGTCTTGGGCTCAGACCTTTCCTTCTGCCCCGGCCTGATGTGGGTACAGTTTACACCATGCTTTTAACATGAGAACTTTTTACTTCCATGGTCCTGCAGACTGTAAATTCTGAATGTTCCATTCAACAGCTCACTTGGGCTCGGGCATGTCAGTGCTCACCTGCAGTCCCATCAGCTCCTGGGCTGCTGCATGGGGCTGCAGCTCTCTGTCCAGGAGGGCTTTGCCTCAAAGGTAGCTCAGCTGCCTCTGCAGAAGCTGTGGTCATAGCAGCTTGGACACTCTCAGCTCTCAGAAATGCTGTGGTCACTGTGTGGTTATGTCCTTGCTGTTGGAGTTGTGCATGGCTTTGTCTTTCACCTCTGGGTTGGCAGTACCAAAGCTGTGCCTGAGAAGCTTGTGGGAGGGAGGGAGGAAGGAAAGAGTCCTTTGCTGCAGGCTTTACATTTCCAGTCTGCCTCTATTGAGCTATTTCACCCGTTTGCTGTTGCATAAAATAGCACACAGCTTGTGCAGCGTGGATTTCAGAGAAAACTTCTGTAAAACTTCTCATCCTTTGCAGAATAACACAAGGTGGAAGCCAGACTCTTGCCAAGACTGTCGCTGCCAGGGTGGGATTGTCACCTGTGAGCCTCTGGTCTGCAAACACCCTGGGTGTGACTTTCAGAAGGTAAGGGGCTGCAACTCTCCAAGTGCCAGCTGAGCTGTTGTGTGTGGTGGGAGAAGTGCCAGGTCACTCTGTGGAGTTCCCAGCCTTCCCCTGCTTTAAATGCCCCAAAATGCTGCTTTGTGTCTGCCACCCTGTGTCACACCTGAAGGCGTGGTGGGAAGCAGTTGAGTTAACTGATCCTGCAGTCCCTGTAGGAGCAAAGCCCTAAGGAGCCCTGTAGGAGCCCTAAGTCCTAAGAGGAGCCCAAAAAGAGGACACAGGCTGAGGTGAGGGACTGGCAGAGGTGATCTGGCTGCTTATTCCTTGTGCACTGCTGTGACAGCCTCCTGGGCTCAGCTGCTTCCCTGCAGCTCTCCTTGAATCCCAGGCTCTTGATTCCCAGCAGGACTTGAGGGAAGCAAGAGGGAGCTGTGAAATCTCATTTGGTCTCCCTGGGAGTGTGTGTGTGACTGCTCAGGGTCAGGCCCAGTCTTTGTGCCCTCTGACTTCTCATCACCACCAGCTCCTGCAAGAAACACACCAGCAAAACCCAGAGCAGGAAACCTTTGTCTCCTCCACCACACCACAGCTTGCAGGCTGCCTGTGCTCCCAGGGCATTCTGGTCCCCAAAGGAAGCCCCTGAACTGAGAGCAGACCTCCCAGCACGAGCCCAGCTTCCAGTCACCCTTCAGTGGAAGGTGGAGCTGGGTCCCCCCTCAAACATGCAGATGGATGCTTTCCACTCTGCTGAACAACAACAGAGCTGAGATTGTCTGTCTCTGGGTTCCTCCTGCCTTGTGGTGCTTCTTGAGCTTTCATTATCTCCTGTTTACCTTTCTCTGGCTGAGCCTTCATTAATGGTTACAGCTAATTGGCCATGGAATTGGTCTTGCCTTAGCATCTGGATTACTGGGGTAGTATGCATGAATGACAAGGAAAATGAGTGTTTTAAAGAGGCACTGCCAATATAATTATATGGCTTTATGAAGCAGGTTAAAATGCTTTCCAATACGACAGCATTAACGAGGAAATAATTTTTATTCCTATTGGTTTTCCCCCTTATTATCACTTTATATGGATATTTCAAGACTGAAATATTCAGTTTCTATTCCAGAGAGGAGAGAGAAAGAAAAAGAGTGCTGCCCTGGCACACTCAGTAATGAGTGGGTTAGATAAGATGTTGTTCATTTTTTAAACCTGGATAAGTGAAATGGGATAAATAAAAATAAATAATGAGTGTCAAAGCTCATAAAGGGAAATAGATTTATAATGCAAAATGAATCTGTGTGATTCCTTGAGGTGGGTAATCCTGAAGAGTTTAAGGGTTCCATAAAAGTCTGGCCCAATTAAATGTTGAAAAGGGTCATCAAGGATCTGAGAAGAAAAAAAACCCACTCATCCTTCAGGCATACACAAACCCAGTGATGAGCAAGGTCAGAAATCACCATCCCACTCCATGGTTTATTTCTGATCTGCTTATTAGGAGGTTTATGCTAATATTGCTCATCTTGTTTCCAGTGACAAGGCATAAACAAAACCAGGCAGTCTCTGCAGAAAAGGTACCCAGTGGTGTGCTAAACGTTTTATACAAAACCTACTGTGCCTACCCAGTGCTTGGAGTGGGTGGAAAGTCAGCAAACACTGTGTCTGGTGTGTCAACCAAAATAGACCAACAACCAAGAAGGGTTTCTCCTCAGCAGCATCACAAGTGAATGGGGATTTTGAATTGTTTATGCTAAGGGAAGTGTTTAATCCTGTTTCCCACCTCCTAAAAGCCATGGAAGGAAACCTTGATGTGAGAAACTTGTTTTCAGTTTGAAAAATCAGACTGTTCCTTTTAGAAAAGAGAAAGAAAGCTTGTGGCATTTCAACCCATTCTGGTCACTTTTATCATGCAAATAAAGAGGTGAAAGGTAAGAATTTTTGTGCTTTGCGGTGTCTTCATCTTTTATTGCAACAAAACAAGTCCTGACTTCTGAGCAGGAACCTCTCCTGTGTTGGCTGTACCCTTTCAAAGTGGGAAGGATAGCTTCTGTCTCCTGAGAAACACCTTTGTGATATTCTGAAGATAGAATCTTCTTGCATTTCACTTCCCAAACCTGATGTGTTTGTCTCTGCTTTTGGTTGTCTCCCTCTCCATCTGCTGTGCTCACATCAGTCAAACAGTTTACTCCTTTTTCTTGCTAGCTGTGGGAGGAAAACACTGAGTTGTGTGGCAACTCAGGGGGTCCCAAGGGCCCTCACTGACAGACACTCTGCAAAAGAAGATCCTCCCACAGCTGAGGCTGTGGAACTGGGAAGCATTGCTTTGGAGAGCCACAGAGACAATACCAGTGACAGGAGTCCATGGTCCTTCCTGTTGTTGCCTGATGGCTTCACTGATGGGCTTTGCCCTTCATCTGAGGAGTTGCTTCCAGCAGCAGCATCTTTTTCCCTGCTGCCCAGCAGGAGGTGGCAAGAGGTCAGCTTGCAGAGCATCCCCTGACTGTGCTGGGCCTGGAAGTGGTCAGTAATTCTCAGTTAAATTTAAAGCAGTGTTATTAAAAATACTGTAGTGATTATTAAGCCAAAGTACAGTTAATGGATCCATATTCATTCTGCCTGCCAGCTGCACTGCTGGTGTGGTGAAATGTTGCACTGAGATCCATCCTGTACTTAGAGAAAACTACTGAAAAAATTACATCTTCAGTGAGTAATCTTTGGGTTTTGTCTTGAATAAATTCTTTTTATTCTTTGTTCTCATCTGAAAACCAGTTCAGGTGGGGACTTTCTGTTTGCATTGTTAGGGGCCTGAATTCTACTGGTGTTTTGATGGTAAAATGCCCAATACAGCAAACGGATGTGCCACCTCTCAACAAAGGCATCTGGTTTCCCAGCATGATATTAACTTGATGCTTTTCCTCTCCAAACTTAAGAGCAGTGTGTCCAGCAAGGCCCCATGTCTTGACCTCTGTGTTACAGTCTCTGTGTGAAGTGCTTCTTGGATTCTTGTGTCTCTTTTAGGGAGAAGTGCTCCAAATACCCCCCAACAAGTGCTGCCCTGAGTGTGCCTCCCGAGCTGAAGGTTTTTGCCAGCATGAAGGACAGATCCACAGTGTGAGTGCTCTGCTGTGCCCCTCAGCAGTGGGAATCCTTTCCAGGTTTTTGCTCTCTGTTTGGTTCATGCCAGTGAAGGATGCTGCAGTTGGTGTGCAGGAGAAGAGGTTGTTCTTCAGGCATCAGATAATGGGAAATAACAGGAGTTGAGTCAGCAGGGTTTGTAAAAAGGGAACATCATTGGTCAGAAGTTTCCCAGTCTTTCATCCACTTTGCTGTTTCTGTGGGTGACTGAGACAATATATGTTTAGGAGGGGAGCAGAGCACATTCAGCTTGACATATGAGCTGTCCTGAAAAGGAGGCTTTTCTCTCAGCAGCCATCCATGCTGGGAGAGATTGATGGCTCTTGTGCGACCTGGGTTATGTGTTTGGTAATCCTGAATTATTCAAGAAGCAAGTTCTGGGATGTGGTTTCACCCATGGGGGATGAAAGGCCAAAACAATAAGAATAAGTGTCTACAGATAAGAAAAAAAAAAATAGATTCATAGGTAGTAGTTAATGAATCATGTCAAACAACAGGCACAGGTAGAAAAATGACTTAACAGTGAGCCCAGGTCCTGGGTCTGGCCTCTTACAGACTCTTCTGTTTGAGAGGAGGCAAATCTGGTCCAAATCTTAAGCAATATGTTAAAAATACCCACATACTTTTGAATATCTGGACTCCCCACCCAAGATGAATGTTGTAACCCACTGTTTGAGCCTGAGGCATGACCAGCATGGATCTGGGATGAGCTAAGCAAGGACTGGAGTAGGAGAGGTAGCACATCATTCCTCTTCTCACATTTCTTTGTGCCCATGGTTTGGGCAGTAGTATATTATATTGTATACCTTGTTTTTCTTCCTCTTGTTGCTGTTGCTGCACTTTACTGTGTGCTGTTCTTGCTGCAGCTTTTGGGCTGTTGTTTGGGACACAAGTCAGGTGAGTCAGTCAGCATCCCCACAGGGACTGCAGGAGTATTTGTACCTAGAGGGATATGTCACACTCAGTGCACTGTGAGGTGGCCATTAAACTTTTTTTTGTCAAGGCAAAGTCTCATCCTGATGGCTGGCATAGAGAAGCCTGAAGGAAGGAGTTTTTTCTTGCCTTAGTAAGGCACTGTAATACTTTTAAGATTTGACCTTCATTCTACAAGTACCTGGCTGGCAACACTGCCCATGGTGATTGCTCCATCAGAGAAAATCTGTATCCTCTGCCTGGCAAGAGCTTTTTCCCTCCCTGCCTAATTCAACATTGCAAGTTGTGGAAAAATTCACATCCTCTACCTGCTGAAAGGTGTTGCAATGCACCAACATGTTTCTTCTTGGGACCAGCTTTTCCTCCCCATGCCTCAGGGTAGGGATATTAATTTCTGCACTAAAGAGTAAGCAAATCTAAGGAGGTTTTACTCATAGTGAAGTGCCTAAAGCATGTGGGGTGGGCAGTGTTGAGCTGATCAGGTGTGTGTTGGGGCCCATGTTGAGTGTTTCTCTGAAGAAAACCTGTCTCTAAAATTTGGAGTTTGTAGTGGGGAAGGGATAGATCCAGTAGCTTGGGTCTTTGACAGTGGCTTGTTGCTGGGTGGCACTCTGCAACAAAAAGGACAAAGGACAAAAGGACAAAAAAGAATCTCCAGATTTGCTGTTCTGCCAGTATTGGCTTATTTTTTGCCCCAACAGTGGAGCCTGGAGCAAGGGCTACAACATGCAGAGGCTGACTGGGCCTGCAACAGAGTAAAGTTCCCTAATAATAGGGAGTTTTGGAAGGGGAGAAGAAATACTTAGAGCTCTCCCTGGCAGCTTTCTTCATGCCTGTCTCTCTGTGCCTTTCTTTGCAGCATGGCACACAGTGGGACAGCTCTGGATGTGTCTGGTGCTCCTGTGCCCATGGGAAGGTGACCTGCAGCCCCATGGCCTGCCCAGCCCTTGCTTGTGGGCAAGGGGAGCTGCAATACACTGCTGAGGGAGCCTGCTGCCCCAGATGTGTGGGCCAGGGGGGTAAGTATGGTGTGTGACTGGGGCACTGCCTGGCTTCACTGAGCTGAGCAGGAGGTCACTGGGAATCTCCTTCTAGACCCAATCTGGAAAACGTTTCTTGTTCTGGTTTGGTTCTGCTGGGAAGACACTCACACCAAGTGGCCCTCCTCATTCTTTTTCTGCCCTCCTGCCATATTTACATTTTTAATGGCTTCACCCTTTGGCCAAGGGGACGTGATAAGCATTGAGCAGGGAGCAGATGTGCCTGGTGTGTCTTAATTTTGGAGATTAAAATATGGAAAAAAAGGTGCAGATATTTGCCCTGTTCTAAGGGCAACTTTGGCACTTGCAGACTTGGACTGCAAGGTCCAAAAATGCCTGAGCTGTGGGATACCTTTTCTGATAGAAACTCAGTAAGAGAGCTACATCCAGAGCTCTCAATTCTCAAGTGTAAAGCCCATGAAAACCAGGGGAATCATTGCTGTCACTGCCTGCTTTGGCAAGCCAGAACCTGGAATTCTGAGATGCACAACACCTGGGCTTTAATTATGGGTGACAGAAAGTCAATTCATACCAATCCATTGCTTCCTTATCTCCTAGAACCTTGCTCCTTTGATGGACACTTGTTCCAGGATGGTGAGGATTGGCACCTGGGTCCATGCTCAAAATGTGTCTGCAGGGATGGAGTGACTCAGTGCTTCACAGCTTCCTGCCAGCCTCTCCTCTGCAGCCAGGTCAGGACCCAGGGGTTTTTGGGGACATTACTCCTGACTGCTTTTCCCTTGGCACTGCCCATTTCACCTGCAGATGTACAAATGGCCAAAAGGAAAGTCATTTGTGGGACAAGTGGGTGGTTTGAAGAAGGGGGTTTTGAGGTGTGGAAATGAAAACACAAATTTAAGTGTTTGTTTGCAGCTGAAAAGTTTGGTTTGCAGGTCTTGTTTACTTTTTTATATAAGAGGTCTAGAAATACAGTTGAAAGCAGTCAAATGCAAATGAAACTCCCCTTTTGATTTAGAGTATTCCTGCTTACATGTGCCTGTGTTTAGAAATGAACAAAACCAGTCAGGTAAGCTAGGCAAGCTCAAATAGTGACTCCCTGTTTTATGCCTCTTGGGAGAACTGGGATAGTTCCACCTCCAGGGTCTTTGCTTTGGGCAAATGATGAGTTCTCAACCCAACCAACAGGCTCCAAGTTTACATAAACTGTTAACACAGGGGTCAGTAAAGGCAGCAAACCATACAGAGTACTCCACACTCTGTACAAATGTCTCATTTTTAGAATTTTTGTTAGTAAATTGGATGTGCTTAAGGGTGTGACTGAGCTCTTCAGATATCTTTTCATTGGGCCCATTCTAATAGTTTTCTTGGACATCTTGGTGTACTCCTTTCCACCATGCTAAGGAAATCAGGAACTGATTCCCTGGAAATCCCTCTTTCTGACCTTGACTTGATGTTTTAGGGGCTGCAGTTTCCCCAGTTTTTTTTTTTTAATCTATTTAATGATGAATCCAGATGCTCCCTTCAAGGGTGCTCCCTGGAGCACTGGGAAAAATAAAAGCAGTAGTCATAACATTTTTTTCCTGTTGATGCTGACTCAGCTTTCTCTTATTGGACCAGATGTTTGTGCAATTAACACTTTAATTTTATTTTTTTTTTAGAAGGAAAGCCCACCTGTTTTCATGCATGCTGATTGTGTTTTGTTCTGGCCTGAGATACCTAGTGAATATTCCTTGACTAAATACCATCCATTAAAACAAGTTTACACCTTCTGTAGATTCTTCCATTCCCTCCCCAGATGGAGTGATGTTACCTGCTGACTGCTGGCACTGATGTTTAATCAGCTAATCATTAGGATTTAATTTGGGGGAACAGACATGACTGCACTATGCTGAGAAGAACTGGCTGAAAGCAGCCAAGTTAATGCAGCAGGGAGCCAACTCTGATGGTGTTCCAGGTATTTCCCACCAAGGTGCCTGGTGGAAAGGACCTTGGAAGGGTGTGCAAGGATCCTGTTCTGCTCTCAGTCCCACCTAACATTTTCTTGGTGTGCTTTTATCTCTGTCATTCTCTCTATTCCCTGTCAAAAGCAAATACATAAGCAGCCTACTATGGATTTACTGCTTTGGAGATTCCTACTCCTACTCCTACTCCTACTCCCTTTCTTGTGGCATGTGTAAATATTGTTTAAAAATCAGTTTAGACCCTTAATAAGGTTCTGTAAAGAGAATTTTTTAAACTTCCCAGAGAAAACACCAACTTCTATATAAAATGATCAGGATTTTCATGTGATAGGGCACAGCAGAGAGGCACAGCTGTCATGTTGGTTTTGTGTCACTTTGGTTTTATACATTCTCCCAGTATTAAACCCTCTTCTTCCAGCTTTCAGATAGCAGTGCCCTTCCCTGAGTGCTGAGGGAAAGGAATTTATGAATTAGTAGCTTACAGCAACATTCCAGTGCCTGAAAGTGGCCTACAGGAAAGCTGGGGGAGGGCTTTTGACGTGGGTGTGTAATGAGAGGACAAGGGGAAGTGGTTTATAGCTTGAAGAAGGGAGATTTAGGCTGGAAAATAGGAAGAAATTCTTTTCTGTGAGGGTGCTGAGCCCCTGGCCCAGGTTTCCCAAGGAAGCTGTGGCTGCCCCATCCCTGGCAGTGTCCAAGTCCAGGTTGGATGGGGCTTGGAGCAACCTGGGCTGGTGGGAGGTGTCCCTGCCCATGCAGGGGAGTTGGAATGAGGTGATCCTTAAGATCCCTTCCAACCCAAACCATTCTGTAATTCTAAATACTTGTTGCATGCAGGAATGCACCTGAATGTCCCTCCACATACCCAACTCAAATGCATGAAAGAGTTCTTTTAACTCTGCTGGGAAATCTCTCACTGATCACTCTCACACAATCTTCAGTTATGTATTTGAAAGCTGTTGGTCTGTCTAACAAAGTGGATGAGATATCAGTGCTTGGCATTTCTGCACTCCTTCCAGTCCACAGGTCAGTCTTCTGGTCACCCTGGTGCTGCTGGAGAGAGGTGAACAAATCACTGTTCCCAGTTGTTGGATGTATGTGGCATTGTAACAGGGGAATCACAGCTGTGCTTTGGATGGATGGATGCAGCTGAGGCATGCAGGAACTGTTACATTGCTGTGAGCTGCCAACCTAGTCCAGTGTGATTCAAATCAGACATGAAAAAGTTTAAATTAGGATAATCCATTTTGAAGCATAATTTAACACCCATAGAGTGTTATGCTGGATGGATTTAACTAAAACAGCAAATGCCTGAGAGATGGGGAGTGTAAATCACATGGCCAGAGCCTCAAACTGTGGCAGTACCAGGATAAAAAAAAATAAATCTCCTTCATCTGATGCTTTGGTCTGCTTCTCCACATAGCTTTATATATATATATATATATATGTACACCTGAATATATGTACTTTATCTCGTGTGTGTATCAGTGTATTTGAACTCAGCTGCCATCCCAAGAAGCCCAGGGCAGGAGATGAAGCAAAAACCTTTCTTTCCAGCTCTCTGTGCTGACCTCATGCTGTGGAGCCTGTCCCAGATCCTGGAGCCAAAGATACACAGCCAAACCCTGGGTGACTGGGTTACCACACAGCCACCAAATCCCTGGAGTTCCAGGCAGTGGTGCTGAGCCCCTTGTTAGCTGTTCCTGCTCTTGTTTTATTTCTCTCTCCTGCTTTCTGTTTAGGATGAAGTTATGGTTATGGCTCCTGGAAAATGCTGCCCAGAATGTGCTCCAAAGCCCTGCTTGGTGGCAGGAAGAGTGTACCAGGTAACCTTTGGCAAGCCACACCAAAAGGCAGTTGTTCACAAGTTCTGGAATGTCTCTCTCTCTCTCTCTCTCTCCCTCCCTCCCTTCTCCCTGCCATCTGACTTCTTGCCAGCACCAATAGCTTCTTACAACTATTGCATTTTTTTCTTCCTGGAAAGCCAGAAGAGTTGAAAGGAATCAGGGCTAGATAAGAATTTGCTGGCAAGTAGAAAGGAAGTATGCAAGGTGAAGCAGGTTAGGCACTTTCTTTTCACACTTTTATGAAGGAAGAAAGCACTGATGAAGGTCGAAGTATTTATAGCTTTCTTTGTATCATCTGGTTTTAATTTGATGCATTATTTAATGAATGTGTGTGTGGGGATTTTCTGTTGGTGATTATTTTCTGCTAACTAGTATTTAAAGCCTCACCAATGTTAACAGATTGTAATAAATCAGAAATAGATGCCACAGTGTCATCTGGACCTCCTGCCTCTTCTCCCTGTTTGCTGGGCATGTAAAAAAAGCATATTTTCAGCAAACTTCTTTGTTTCACACAGACATGCAGAAGGAGCCATCCTATTCCATAAGCAGTGTGGATCTGGGAAACAATTTGATTTGATAATTTGATTTGATGATTTGATACAAAGAGTGTTCAACACTTGTGTGCATATTCTGTTTCAACAGCATGGGGAACAGTGGAAAAAAAATGCCTGCACTGCCTGTGCCTGTCACAGCGGGGAAGTCCGGTGCCTGAGGGAGACCTGTGACTCCAGTAGCTGTGAGAAGGTACTGAAAGAGCTTCCTCTCTGCTGCCCTGGCTGCAGATACCAGTGTAGCCCTGCAAATGGGTGCAGACAGTCCTGCCTCAATGGTTGCTGGATTTTGGGTTTTTTTTTTTTAGGGGGAGAACAGAGTGCAGCGTCCTGGGAGGTGCTGTGAGGAGTGTGTGTCCACCAAGGGGAGCTGCTTGTATGAAGGCACTGTCAGGTACCACAGGGAGATGTGGAACAGCACTCACTGTGACTTCTGCCTGTGTGAGGAAGGGCAAGTCACTTGCCAGGAGGCAGAGTGTGCCAAAGTGGAGTGTGCCAAGGTAAGAAGGGTTTTTTTTTTTCTCAAGGTTGAGTCTTGTGATTCATTTTTTTCCTCCCTTTATCTTTTTTCTTGACTGACATCTCGAGACACTCAAAGAACCTGCCCTGCTCCAGGGGCTTGCTTCAGGCAGTTACCTTGAAAACACTTCCTAGGAAAGCAGAGTAAACTTTGGATTTTTCATCTGAGTTTGACTGCTCTGTGGGACTCATTTAACTTTGTTTCCCTCCTGTGCTGTTGTCTTCCTGCTGTAATGGAAGCTTAGACACCCACAAGTTTCCATGACCACCAGCTTTACAGGGAGCTAAATGTTGGGAGAAACATCCAGGTCAGAGGTTTCTAAAAGCTTAAGAAATGTTCATTTTATCTTAATTCTGTGTTCTACAGTGGGCTTCAGTGAGGTAGCTGGGTATGGAGGTCAGTGTTCCACTTATTTGCATTTTTTTTCATGTCATTCTTGGAACTGGAGTGAAGCTGGTAAGGTATTTTATTCCCAGGGCTGTTTACTCCAAAACTAAACCACCCATCCCCCAGGTTATATAACCATGGAACCATTTTGGTTGGAAAAGACTTTAAGGTCAAGTCCAACCACTACCCCAGCACTGTTTGCTCTGCAGTGAGTTTGCAAAATGCAATAGATTGTGTCAAATGCTTCACACAAAGACACCACAACTAGGTTTTGAGCTGCCTTTTTGCAGTGGGGTAAGAATTCTGTTTAATTGCTGGGCTAACACCTGCTTTATACCTACTACTCCACAGTGTCATCAAAGAGAAGGGAAGGAACTGAAGAATTTTCTCTTTTGGTGGCAGTGCTCTCCTGGCAGCTCTCCCTGTGTGCTATATCTTGAGTAGCAGCACCCTTGTGTTGTGTCTGAAGTCCAGCCAAACCCTGGACATAATGCATTTGCTGGGTTCAGCTGTTCTCATAAATGTTCACAAGAAAGGGAGAATCCACTCAGGGGCTCTGAGATGATGATCATGCAGAGAGGATGGATCTAGGAATAGAAGTGCCTGCTTGTTCACCTGAGATTCTGCCTTTTAAACAGCAAAAAGGCATCAGGTGTGGGACCCAAACTCTTGTCACTGGTGTAGGAATGAGCCTCTGACTTGAAACTGCATGGAGAGAGTTTTTTACTGGGTGGAAAATCATGGTTGTCATAAAACCTTGTGCATTTGCATCTGTTTCAGTCAGCTCCCCCCCTGCTTATGGCTGTAAATTGGATCGTTTACACTAATGATGATGGCATGCTGTCATGGCTCAGCAGGGAGAATTACTTAATATTCATGCTCATATCTTGGGTACAGACAAAGAATCCATTATTCAGAGAAGCCAGGGATATTTTACAGCACAAAAACTGAGGATGTTTAACATGTAGGGTTGAAAACTGGGGGGGTCAGAAGTGTGCAGCACTTTCAGTCAGTCACCCAGCAATTTTTCAGACTCAGGCTCTCACAGGTAACCACTCATCTCAAGCAGCTAAAAAAGTGGGATTATTTGTCAGAGTACAAACCACTGCAATTTGGAATTGAATGAAAGGTGATTGCTGGGAGGAGAGAATGAGGAAGACAGTGTCCTTTTTTTGTAGACAAAGTTATAGTCCCACTTGATAAAAGAGATTTGGCTAAAGTTTTATTTTTGTGCCTGGCTTCCCTGAAGATAAAGTTGATTCCTCAAGTCACCTTCAGTCATAGCTCACCTCAGTAGGAAGGAAATGTTTGCTTCTTTTCCTTTGCTTTTCCTTTTTGAGTTGCAGGTCTGGTTTTTAGGCACCTGCATCAATAAATCAGAGCTGATGTGAAGCTAGGGGCATGTAGAATGATCTCTTCATTAAGGCACTATTAATTTTCTGGTCACATCCTCCTATTTAAAGTGTAATGAGGCCACAGATATGGACTCCAAGCCCTCACACGGAGGAGCAGCATTACGTGAGGGCAGGGGAGAGGTTTAGCTTATAAACCCTCTCAAACAAACCTGTCCAGCAGCTGCCAGAGATGAAAGTATCTCTGCTGATTCTGACCTAATCTTCAAAAAGCTCTTTTCAGCACGTTGCTGATGAGCTGGGAGTACAAGTTATGTGACAGGCTGGGATAGCTGTGGAGCTGCTCAGGCTGTCAGAGAATCAAATAATCCTGCTGGAACACTTGCCAGCACCCCGGCTGAGGAAGCACACCCAGGAGGGGTGTTTTGAACTGGTTTCCAGTTCTGGGCCCCTCAGTTTAGGAAGGATATTGAGGTCCTGGAGCAGGTCCAAAGGAGGGCAACCAGACTGGTGAAGGGACTCGAGCACAGATCCTATGAGGAAGGGCTGAGGGAGCTGGGGGTGTTGAGGCTGGAGAAGAGGTGGCTCAGGGGAGACCTCATCACTCTCTGCAACTCCCTGAAAGGAGGTTGGAGCCAGGGGGGGGTTGGGCTCTTTTCCCAGGCAACTCTCAGCAAGACAAGAGGGCAGGGTCTCAAGTTGTGCCAGGGGAGGTTTAGGTTGGAGATGAGAAAGAATTTCTTTCTGGAGAGGGTGATCAGGCATTGGAATGGGCTGCCCAGGGAAGTAGTGGATTCTCCGTGTCTGGAGATCTTTCCAAAGAGCCTGGATGTGGCACTGAGTGCCATGGGCTGGGAACTGCAGCGGGAGTGGATCAAGGGTTGGACTTGATGATCTCTGAGGTCCCTTCCAACCCAGCCAATTCTATGATTCTGTGATTCTATGAGGGGTTCAGAGGAGGCCTGGGCATGGGTGCTGGCAGGAGATGCTGCAGCCTGGCTGAGGGGGCTCGTGCTTGGGGAGTATTCCTTGCCAGCAGCCCTGCCAACCCTGGAAACTACAGGGTGAGTAAGGTGGTGTGTGCAGTTGTGGTGACCTCTTGTACAGCTGCAGAAGTTTTCCTGATGTTCAGAAGCTGAGCTCAGGTTTGGAGAGCTGTGGATGGTGCACGTGGATGGTGTACATGGATGCAGAGAGATTGCATAAAACCTTTCTTTCCCCTCTTTCCTGCCTTCTGCCCCATCACTGCCTTTCAGTGTTCTCAGCCTGCAGCATGAAGGCTGGGGTGTATGGCCTTGCCTGTGCTTACAGTGCAGGAGGATCTGGTCCAGAAAAGCCACTCAGGAAATCAAAGCTGTCTTTTGAGCTGTGTTCCATAGGACAGAGTTTTCCTCTCTTCTAAATATTCAGCTTCCACCTAGGCACAAAAAAGTTGTGATAAATCAGGGCACTTTATTCCCTCCTGCTGCTGCTCAATTCTTACTTTCAAACCAAAGTTATTTAAGTGGATTCTGTGGAGTTGTAGAGTTGTAACAAAGAACAAGCTTTTTCTATCTGGAATAAATAGAGCATGGGCTTTGAAATTCTCTTGGGGAACAAAAGTAGAACATTCAAAATGCAGATAAGCTTCTATGCATTGAAATCTTGACAGTGGCCCTGTAAAATCCTGTGAACCACAGTAAAAATATGGCACTCCTGTTCTCTCTACTTGTAGTGGATTTTTTTGGGGGGGGTGTGTGTGTCTCTCTCTCTGCAGGATTTAGGGATGAAGTCATGGTCTTATCTCTGAATTCTTTGGCCTTTTCTGAGGTTTCTTCTTCAACTGCAGTATTCACCAGGCACATTTTTCAACCTACCTACAGAGATGAAGTAGGATAGAGAGAAGATAAGGTGAAATTAGATCTTGAAGATTGGATTCCAAGGCAGGAGCTGTTCTGCCTCTGCATTCCATGGTATTTTTGGTGATGTTGATTCCGTTTCAATTGCTGCAAACTTTCTCTTCACAGGGGGAAGAATTAATTCACTTGGATGGAAAGTGCTGTCCTGAGTGTATTTTGAGTAAAGGTTCCTGTGTTTACAAAGAACATACCAAAGCTGTGAGTATCCTGGTACTTTGGAGCATGTAGTAATGAGTTCTGCTCAGCAAGGTCTGGAGGAAAGGGCTTTTACCCTTGCTGGTTCTGAGAAAAATATTACTTGCAATTGTAGCAAGAAAAATAATTTCTTAATCTTCTCTGTGGATTTCTCTTACAAGTTACAGAACACACTTTTTTATAATATCTGCATCTGCTGCAGGGTTTAGGTTTGCTTTGCTTCCCTCTGTGCAGTATTATCAATCATTTCTCCTTAAAATGTAATATAAATACTCAGGTTTCCTGCACATCTCATGGAGTTAGAGATGCCTGGCATTAATCCCATGAAGCAGAGGCCACATAGCTGGGGCAAGGTGTAGATTTCTACCTGTGTTTCCCACTGATGATAATTTATCCTGCAGCAGGAGTCCATAACTTTCTGAATATTTTTAAGGAACTTTCCTCCTAAAGTTAAATAGAAAGGAAATGTTAAGGATCTTGGTTTAAATATACCAATAATGGACTTTTCATTACTGTGACAGATGAAGTCTGGAGTTAATAGCTGCTGTTTGCCAACAGATGTGAGAAATGGGAGGTTCAGTGCTGGTTGGGCTTTTTTTTTTTGTAATGCTAATACTTCCCTACTTCCCTCTCTTTCCTCAGATCTCTTACCCAGGTGAGATAAATCATATTAAGGTGTCACATTTACTCAAGCTGTTACTTTATCCCTTTTAAGAGAAGAACTGGCACAAAAGCTTCATGGGCATTTAAAAAATGTGTGCTGTCCCTTTCCTGCCTTTTTGACTTCTTTGTGGTGCCACCAAGCCTTAGACCCTCTGGGCAGCTTTGGTGGCCTTCTGAGCAGATGGCAGAGGGGGACAGGGGGTGCCACATCTCTTCCCTCCAGCAACTGGTGAAAGTGGGCAGGTGTCAGGGGTGGTTTTGAATCATAGAATCATCATGGTTTGAAAGGACTTTCAGTGTCTTTGAGTCCAACCATCAGTCCTACACCACCTTAACCACTGAATCATCTCCCACAGCACCACATCCACCCATTTTTTTAACACCTTCAGGGATGGTGACTCCACCACCTCCCTGGGCAACCTGTTCCAGTGCTTCACCACTCTGCCAGTGAAGGAGTTGTTCCTAATATCCAACCTGAACCTCCTCTGGTGCAATTTGAACCCTATCAGAGTCACTGGGGAGAAGAGGCCAACACCCCCCTCCCCACAGCCTCCTTTTAGAGAGCTGTTGGGGCAGTAAGGTCTCCCCTCAACCTCCTCTTCTCTTCTGAAGAAAGCTGCTGGTGCCTCTTCAGCACTGGGGTGGTGTTGACCAATCCTCTGGGGTGGAAGAGGGCAGCAGAAGAGAGGAGGGGAGGAAATGAAATGCTGTGAAGGTCAGCAAGAGACTTTTTAAGTGTGACAACAAGGTTATTATGCAAAGAGAGGGCTTCAGGCTGAGGTGCATGATGAGGATCTGGCTGTTGGGATCCAGAGCAGGTTCAAGCACTTCTCACCAGGCTGTGGAAAAGCAGCAGATGGGGGAAGCAGCAGAATTTGGCTACAGGAGAAAATACTTCCAGTCCAAGAAGATCAAGAGAGGTGAACAAGTAGAAAGGACTCACTGCTGACTCAGAAACACCCTGCTGTGGTGAGGGGTGCTGAGAGGGAGGGTGTGCAGGTGTTCCTGGGCCAAGGACCCTTCTCAGTGGGTGCTTTTTTATTCTGGAAAGACAAAGAAGAGAGGAGTGTCAGCCACACAGTCCCTCCGAGCTGAATCAGTCCCAGAAATGTTTCCTGTCCTGCTGGCACTGCTGTAGCCTTGCAGCTCACTCAGAGATGTGCATGCCCTTCCTGCAGAGGCTCTCCCTGCCTGCTGACTCTGCCTGCTGGGTGTTCCTCTTGCAGAATGCTGAGAGATGGGAAGAGGGGCCCTGCCGAGAATGCGAGTGCCGGGATGCGGTGGTGATCTGCTTCCAGCCCTCCTGCCCACCCTGCCCTCTGGGCACCATGGCTCTCCAGGCCAAGGGGGACTGCTGCCCACGTTGCCAGCCAGGTATGGACCCAGGGACAAATCTCTCCTGCTGCCACTCCACTTGGGTTGGGGAATGTGTTGTCACACACACCTCTGGCACCGGGTTTGTGGTGGCATCCCTGCAGCCCTCACTCCCCCAGCACCCATCTGAGCACAGTCATAGAATGTCAGGGGTTGGAAGGGACCTCCAGAGCTCATCCAGTCCAACCCCCCTGCCCCACAGCAGGATACCCCAGGGCAGGACACACAGAACACATCCAGGTGGGGTTGGAAAGTCCTCAGGGAAGGAGACTCCAGAACCTCTCTGGGCAGCCTGGGCCAGGGCTCCCTCAGCCTCACAGGAGAGAAGTTTCTCCTCATGGTGAGGTGGGGCTTCCTGTTTTCCAGCTTAAACCCATTATTCTTTGTCCTATTACTGGGCACCACTGGAAAGAGATTGGCCTCATCCTCTTGACACCCACCCCTCAGATACTGACAGACATTCCTAAGATCCCCTCAGCCTTCTCAAGGCTGAACAGCCCCAGGGCTCTAAATCTGCCTTCCCAGCAGAGATGCTCAAGTCCCCTCCTCACCCTCCCAGCTCTCCCTTGCACTCTCCCCAGTAGATCCCTGTCTTTCTTGAACTGGGGAGCCCAAAACTGGATCCAGTATTCCAGGTGTGGTCTCACCAGGGCAGAGTAGAGGGGGAGGAGAACCTCCCTGCATCTGCTGGACACACTTTTCCTGATGCCCAGCTTGAATTTTAATTTGTCTTTAGTTATTGGTTGCTAATTAACTGGTTTCCATATAATTTAATTAGGGTTTCTGGAGAGATTTATGGCTCCATCCAGAGGCTCCTATTGACTTCCCTTGCTTTAATTTGCCTTTGGCAAAATAGTATTTGAAATTATTATGCCTATTTTTATCTTTGCTTCCAACACAAGAAGCTTTATAAGGCAGGGAACTGCTCCCTTCTAAGTCTTCACATGGGTTTTGGAGTTCTGATTATTTCTTGGGTGTGGAAAGAAGAAAGAACCTGCTGTAATGCCACAGGCTCACCTTGGGCTGAATGGCTGCCAGTTAATAATTGTTTAGGAAGATTAGAGTAGCCTTCTCCACCTCAGCTTATACATTAATTTTGCATATAAATTCATTTTTCTCCAGGATATTGTCATTCTCCTTGATTTACATTTCACAGTTGTCAGGCTTTAGCTGTGGCTTTCTAATTTTTCATGTTGGTAGCTCTTCTTGTTGCCTTCATATAACTTTGGTTTTATCAGAGTGCTCCAGTTAATGTTTTATCTCAGTATAAAGAAAATAGCTCCACAGTTTAATTACACTGTCATTTGCAGGAGTGCCTTGGCACATTTGCCATATTAATGTTTTAAAGTTTGTTATTTATTGCATCCTAATAAAAATGCAAAGCACTACGAGTTGTAAAGTGAGGAAAATGGAGTTGGGGCAGTTCAGATAAAATAGTCCTGGATTTCTAAAAGGGAACAGCATCTGCACAGGCTCCTAAGGAGGGGACAGATTATAAAGTGCTCTCAGCACCCATCTGTTCTCCTCCTTACCAAAAGGTGCCACTGTGCACTGGTTGCCCTTGAAAATTTGCTCTTTTCATTTAACCTTCCCTAGTGGTAGCATTTTGGGTTACACAGGCTTTGAAGTCATGGTTTTGGACTTACAGAGCTGAACTTGAATCTTGTGTCCTGTGTGGAACATGGAAATTTCCTTCAACAAAACCACCTGTTTCCCCTCTGGTTTTCTTTTTCTGGTTTGCATCAGAGGGGGTAAGAAACAAATGCAAAATCCAGCTTGCAGCTGTTTGATCTGGGAGCACAAAGCATCAGCCCCTAACACATCTGCCTCCCTAAAACCAGTAAAAATTGCTGGCTGGGTCACAGGGATGTGCTGGGGGAAGCAGGCAGAGAGAACTCCCTCCTTCTCAGCCAGAGGAAAGCACATGGCCCTATGCACAGAGGTGTTTGTAGGAACACCAGCAAATTGCCTTCTCCCTGAGAACACTCAGGTTGGAGCAGAGGGTGGTTTTTTTGTACCTAGAGACAAATTGTACCTCTCCAAGTAGTCAGACTGTAAGGATGGGGCTGCATATACCTTTGGAAAGTTATAGGGAATAAATGCACAGAGCCTCCCATTCATTCCTCCTTTTTTATCACTCTGGAGTTGTTGTTATCTTCAGCTGTGTGTCTTCTGTAGCTCTTGATTCCTGGTTCTTCCCTTAGGTTCATCACTCTGGAAACTTGCAGGTTATTTAGTGGAAATGAAGGAGAGTTTTCAGCATTGGGATCCTTTTTTGCTGACTTGTCAGGAAGGAGCAGGCAGCTTTTCTTCCAGCAAGAAGAAGTAACCCAATAGTAAAGCAAGAGTAATCTGTACCTTGGCTTCTGCAGGGCATCTGATAAAATACCTGTGGTCAGGAACTGCTTGCTCTGGTGCTGTGACAAAGCTTTGGGCTGGAGGGGAAGTGATCTGCCACCTGTACTCTGACCTGACATGGACACAGGCTTGACTAATTGCAGGGTTTGACTGAAGGAAACTCCAAGTCATGTTTTTTCAGGCCATTTTTCCCTGTTCACTTGAGATTTTTACTGCTGAGAAACCATGTGGGCAATAAATACCCTTTTAATCAGGGTATTGGTATTTTTACCAAGGTGTTAGAAATTTGAGGCTGTGCAATAAGTGCTCACATATAAATAATACAACAATATAACATTTAGGACCTTTCATGCAATCTTGGGAAAAAAAAAAAAGCCACCAAACACTCTGAAACTTACACACCAGCAGAAATAAGTAATAAATTTTGCTCTGGTTTTGGAGCAGGCATTGTTTTGTGCCTTCCAGGTTTGAAAACACTGCTGATGGTTCTTGCCTTTGTGTCTTTGTGCCAGTTGAGTGCCACCCAGACTGCTTGACCTGCTCTCAGTCCTTTAACCACTGCAACGCCTGCAGAGACACCAGGAGGCAGCTGCAGAATGGGCACTGTGTGGAGACCTGTGGATTGGGCTTCTACCAGGATGGAGGCACTTGCTTGGGTAATTTCTGCAAGGGGTTATACCCTGTGAGGTGCCTGGCTTCTCTGTGGTTTCCTGCATTTTAGTTTGCAGGATCTCAGAGGCCAGGGAGATTGCCAGGATTTGTTTGGAAAAGCATTCAGGCACATACTGAGTAGTAACCATGGGCAGTTCAGGAGGTTGCAAGTAGAAAACCCCAGAAAAATGCAAATTCTCAAACTCTTTTATCAAAATGAAGCAGAATTGTCTCCTTTGATCAGAGCAGGGGAAACCTCCATCAGAATTAATACATCTTTCTCCTCTCCTCTGTCTCCTGGAAGCCTGCAATGAAACATGCTCAGCCTGCAGCAATGGATTTGAGTGCTCCTCGTGCCAGACTTCCCTGCTGATGGAGAATGGGCAGTGTGTGGCTTCCTGTGGGAAGGGCTACTTTCAGGATCAGCTCCTCTGCACAGGTAACTCAAAGAAAAAAAACCTAAAAATTGCAGTATGTTGTGATAGCAAAGCAGCAGGGCTGTGCTTGAGGTATTAGATACACTCCATTGAGGGATCTGCTGTTGACATAGGTGTTAATGTTCACTCCAGGGTAAAGGGAGGAGTGAACAGAAGAACCAAGTCATAGAGTGTGAAATTGATTACTGGTTGGGGAAATAGTCATTAAAATTCCTCAGCTCTGTTGGCCTAAACCTCTCTGCCTTCCAACACTGCCCTTTTTCACCACTGTCCTCTTTCAATTCAGAATTCTCTTCTGGAAACGTGGCTGTGGTTTTTATGCTGTCAAGGGCACAGAGCAGGATGTATGCACTGATTTTATTAAGGATGTAACACCTTGAGCCTGGCAGTCTGATCTGTTGGCTTTTTTTTTGAGTTCAGTGCAAACCAACTGCAGCTGCTAATGCCCCACAGGAGATAGAGGTGCACAGAAAATTGCTTGGAGGGATGGGAGATTGCTAGAACTCAGAAAAGCCCCTAGAAAATACCTTCTGGAGCTTTTTTTTTTTTTCTTTTTTTTTGCTTTGTTTTGCCAGTCATTTGTTTCATGTGGTCACCTCCTCCTGAAAAGTGGTTGAACTGTTCTCAGGAAGTGTATTTAGAAAAAAAATTGGTAATTTTATGAAACACTGGGATGTGTCTTAAGTCAGAAAGAGTGAGGGTGAGATTGTGAAGTTACAGTTTTGTCTTTGATGGTATTATGATAGTGCTTTTTATGAGCTTCCCTTGCTCCTTTGAAACAATTGTATGACTCCCAAACTGTAAGGTAGCTGCTTTTTCATCATGACAGTTTAATTGTTTTCCCCAGAGTTAACAGTTTTCTCCTCCTGATGTTGGCCTCTTCAGAAAGCTTCTAATTATTCCTGCAGCTCAGTTCAGCAAAGAGGTGGAGCACAATCTTAACTTCTTGAGCCATTTCTTTGGAACTTGCCCTCCTGCTTAAATACAAGGCTTCTTTTAGGGCTTTTGGCAGATCTCAAGGGAAAGCACTTGAGATTCTAAGCCCAGCTTCCTTTTCTGAAGTGGTTTGCCTTGAAGAGCTGACTGTTTGTATCAAGTTTTGAAAGCCTGAGAAACCTCTGTCCTCCAGCAGTGACTCCAGCCCAGGGCCTCATTGTGCATTTATAAATAGGAGAGACCCAGTCCAAAAGGCTTTATAGATTTAAGTATCAAATAATCTTCTACTTAATTTGCTTTTATTTTACTGCTTCCTTTCCACCTGCTCCTTCTGTTTTAATTGGCAGTGCCTGTGCAGTGCTGAAGCAGGAGGGAAAGGCTAATGTTTCATTTTATTACTGGTTTGTAGATGACTGATTCTGCATTCCAGCCCAACTTGCAGTCACGCATGCTTGTAGCTGAAAGTTGCTGGGAAAATTTGTTCCTGTTTCCTCAAGGGAATTAAACCAATTTGCTTTAGTTCTGCTTGGCTGCACCTTCTGCATAAAGTCAAACCAGTGCAGAAAGTCTTAAATTTCAGACACGGCCCATAATTCATTGCCATTCACTCTTCTTGCATGTCCTTTTTATTTTTACAAATCTCTAATCTGATTGTCCAGACAAGCTGCAGACAGTTCAGAAAGATTTTTCTCATAGTGGTTTTAACACCTGCAATAAGCATGCTCCAAAATCACAAAAAAAGATGAACCAGACTGTGTTAATTGCTGTCGTTCCAGTGAACTCCCTCTTGTGGAATTTGCTCTGGAGATTACAAAGACTTCTAAGACCATGTTTCTTACTCTGTCTTACTGCTGAAACAATCTAGTCTGCAATCTAACAATGAATTAGTCTTTCTTTTTTGTGTCTGTGTGTATTATAACATCTGGTCTAACTGAATGTATTTGGAATACAGCTGTTTGATCTCTGCCCTATTTTAATCTTAGCCCAGGTTTGTTTCCTCCTTCCAGCCCTCCAGCTGCTTCTGTAAAGTGTTAAAACCCTTATGAGAAAGGAAAGATAAAAGGTAGTAGGTTGAGTTATGTAGCAGTGTGCTTGAAGATCATGGATCAGTTCACACCAGGCATGGAGGAGAGGAGTGGGTGAAGATCTCCACAGGCTGTGGAAACAGAAAAACCCCCTTCCCAAAGGCAAAGCAAAGGGAAGCAAACCCAGAAGATGTCTGCCTGGTAGAACAGAAGGGCTCAAAGGACTTGCAGTGTTCAGTGCTCTCACTGCATTTTTCTAACTTAATTATTTATGTTTTCAAGCTGATTCAAAAGTCAAGGCAGAACTCAAGTGTTTCTGCTTTCATCTCCCAAAATGCAAACGTTGGCATCTGTAGCTGGGCATGAACAGACCCAGCTCCTGCTGTAGGATTTTTGTTCAAGACCTGTTAATTTTCTCTGCTGTCTCCCCACTGCCTTCCCTTGAGAATAATGGGCTGAATGTGACTGAGCTGAGCTTGCTCAGCTTGCTCATGACATGAGCTGAGCTTGCTCATGGTGGGGAGGGGGGGTGAGAGGTGGTTCATGGTACCACACAGAAATTGGAACCCATCTGTGCTTCCCCAAAGCCAAGCTGTGACTTAGCCTGGGAATAAGCTGGAACATAGGAAGTTCCACCTCACCATGAGGAGAAACTTCTCTCCTGTGAGGCTGAGGGAGCCCTGGCCCAGGCTGCCCAGAGAGGTTCTGGAGTCTCCTCCTCTGGAGCCTTTCCAACCCCACCTGGATGTGTTCTGTGTGTCCTGCCCTGGGGGATCCTGCTGGGGGTTGGACTGAAAATAGCCAGGAAGGCTGAAAACAGTTTCCTGGGGATGCTGTCACTTCTGTTGATTTATTTTCACACAGCTACTTGGTTGCTGTAGGCAACGATGTTTTAGCTGACAGTGGGTCATTGAATGCTCCCATTTTTTCCCTGCTTTTCCAGGGGAGTTGGTGCCTGACTGTTTGGGTAAGGAGCAGCTGCTGAGTCTGCCCATGATCCAGCACTGAAAGGGCCAAAATTCCTGCAGGATGTGTGTGCATGAGTGTGTCTGAACACAGGGCAGGGAGGGCTTGGGTTTGCTGTCTCATCCTCACAAACCCAAATCCTACATGTCTGAGGGTTTGTTCCTTGCAGCTCCAGCTGTGGCTGCACCATCTGATGGCAAACAGAGGGGAGATGGTGGCTGGGATTTTAGAGGTGGTGGACCTGGGACAAAGCACTCCTGAAGACTTGTGAAAATAAATTGCCCTGTGCCTGTTGTTGCAAGCAGGAGTAGTGAAAGATTGGATCTGTGGGAGCATGAATCAGTTTGGGAGTGTTTGTCATCTGGAGACAGGCAGCTGATAGCTCCTGGAGGCACTTGCCACCTTGCATACAGAAGTGGCTGGGTCAGAGCAGCCTTGGGGAGCCTGCTCCTGGGGAGGGCTTGCAGATCAGAGCAGTCTCTTGCTGCAAGCCTTGGGCTTTTTTTTATCAGCCCACCCGAGGAACTTGCCACCAGTCCTGTTCTTTGAGTCCTCCTCACAGCTTCCAAATGCTAAATGTGGCTGTTGTGCTAAAAATCAGGTTGTGATCTTTCTCCTTTCCTTCCTTTCCTCCAAACTCTGCTATTTAGATCCCTTCCTTTTCTGTCCCTTTCTGTCTCAAAGAAACCATTTGGGTCTGGTCTCTGTCTGGTAGCTTGGAGTCCAGAGGATCTGTTTCATAGCAGTTAACCAAAATTCCCTGCAGCTTCTCAGAGGGTCGGATGACCTCTAGTAGGTTGAAATCCATATTGACTCCTCTCACCAGAGCCTTTCATAGCTGAGATGCCACGAAAGTCATCCCCCATTGGGGAAGATGGGCAGTTTGAACACAGCAGCTGCCTCACCTAAAGGCTTGGAAGCTGCTGTGACACCCAGGAGTGGATTTGCAGGGTCTTTGCCAAGAGCCAGAGAACTTTGGAGCCAGCTGGGTGTGTTCAGATGTGGCAACACATTCTGAGGCAGGGTAACAGCAAGGGGACAGGCTCTGCACTGAGAAGTCTGTAAGTGAAGGATCCAGATCCTGGTGCCCACTCTTTCAAAAAGATGTTGAAATTCAGAGTGAGCTCAAAGAGGAGTGAAACACCCAGGGCTGGAAGGTGAAGTGAGGACAGTTCAATACTTGGGAATTTGCAACATGAACTGCTCCTCTGCAGTTAACTTTCCAGTGTAGACATGTCCTGGGAATCCTCCAAGCTGGAATGAGATGCAGCTTTTTTATCAGCAAGGGAAATTATTGAGAAGAGCAGAGAAGTGTGCCCAGTCTTTACCTCGGGTTGGGATATTTCATGTTTTGTGTGTTGCTATGCAGCCACAATTAGATGTTCTTGATAGTGGTGTCAGCACTTGCTGTAGGAGCTGGGAGCAGGATCCTTTTTGGGTGCAGGATGCCCAGGGTCCTTATGGGACACTCCTCCCACAGGAGTGTTCAGGCATTAGAAGAGTTCTGGACTTCTGGAGAGATCAAGAATAAAGTGGGGGGGAAAAATGATGCAGGAAGGTGAGAAGGGGGGAAGCAAGCAGCAAGGCAATAGAAGAAGGTGAGAAATAGAAGAAGGAAAAATAGGCAAAGTAGAGAAGAAACACTCTGAAAGGCAAAGGACCATCTGCTGGGCATGAACTCAAATATCCTGACCCCTAAAAATTCCCTTTTCTAACCCACTGCAGGTCACATTACAGATCTGTATTTTAGTTCCTGATGTATGAGATGGAGGTGATAAGAGTTCCCTGGCTCGGGGAGTGGTGAGAGCCACTAAGATGGGGTGTTTGTCCTCTGCTGTGCAGTGGGAGCCACCTAAAAGCACAAACAGAGATGCTCCAGCTCAATAATTTACAAACCCAAGAGCAGCTGTGGCCTCAAGCAGGCAGCAGCAGCACAGGAACCAGGCACAACAGCAGTGAGCTGGGGGTAAGGGTCAGCACTGGGCTGCTGTGAGCTTAATTTTGGCTGTTTGGGGATTATGAACACTTTCATGTGTTAATGGAGGGAGAATGAATTTGTCTCTCACTTGAGGGGTTCCTTCTGGCAGGAAGGAATTTGGGTTTTTTGCTGGTCTGTATGTAAATATCCTCTTCTATGGGTGAGCTGCTGCTGTGTGTGCTGGCTCCTGCCTTGCACCCAGACTACTCATTTTTTCTTGGGTGGCTGCAACTTTAGATGTGTTTGCAGATACAGGGCAAGTCCTGGTTTCTCCCATCTGCTGTAGTCTGGGAGCACAAGCATGTGCCTGCCTTATTGTGAAATAATGAGCTTAAGAATATCTTTGGAACATATCTGGGTGTAATCGAGAAAAAAAATAATCTGATAGCTGAAAGGAGTGTGGTTTGAGGAGTTCCTGCAAGCACTGGGAGCACAGGATTTAACCCAAGTCTGCATCACAGGTTCTGTGGGCAGTAACCACTGTGGGCTGAGCTTCCTCCCCAGCTGAACTCACACCATTCTGAGTAAGGTGGCTCATCCAGCAGTTTGGGAGGCAGAATTGATCTCCATATAGAATCATAGAACTGGCTGGGTTGGAAGGGACCTCAGAGATCATCAAGTCCAACCCTTGCTCCACTCCCGCTGCAGTTCCCAGCCCATGGCACTCAGTGCCACATCCAGGCTCTTTGGAAAGATCTCCAGACACGGAGAATCCACTACTTCCCTGGGCAGCCCATTCCAATGCCTGATCACCCTCTCCAGAAAGAAATTCTTTCTCATCTCCAACCTAAACCTCCCCTGGCACAACTTGAGACCCTGCCCTCTTGTCTTGCTGAGAGTTGCCTGGGAAAAGAGCCCAACCCCCCCCTGGCTCCAACCTCCTTTCAGGGAGTTGGAGAGAGTGATGAGGTCTCCCCTGAGCCTCCTCTTCTCCAGCCTCAACACCCCCAGCTCCCTCAGCCCTTCCTCATAGGGTCTGTGATGAAGTCCCTTCACCAGCCTGGTTGCCCTCCTTTGGACCTGCTCCATACATTTATAAATATATTTATTAATTTACTTGTAAGATGTCATCATGCTCTAGGATCACTCTGTTCTGCCTACAAGTTTCTGTACCCAGGCAGAATCACAGAATCACTAAAGTTGGAAAGGACCTCTCAAACCATCAAGTCCAACTCTCACCCCAACACCACCATGGCCACTAAACTGTGTCCCCAAGTGCCACATCCATATGGTTTTTGAACACCTCCAGGAATGGTGGCTCCACCAGGTCCCTGGGCAGCCTGTCCCTGTGCTGGGCCAGGTGCTCCAGGGAGGGGATTTGTGCTGCCAGCATTGCAGGAATGTGTTACACTTGAGGAATATCTGAAACATCACTGTCTACATGAGACAGAGCTCACCCAGAGAGCAGAGCAGCTGGTACCTCAGCTCAGTGAGAGTTTGCTGACTCCAGGTCTGCTTTTTAAGTAGCATGTGATGGGATCCCTTTCCATTTCCCCTTGTGCTTGTACAGCCCCCAGCACCAGGATGAACAGGACTTAACAGTGTTCCCAACACTTCTCCTAGAATGATTACAGCTACAGCAACTGCTCTGATGGATGCTGCATGTCACATTGCACCTACCAAATGAAGCTGAGACATCTTGGATGAATTTACCAACACAACATTCACTGCTTCCTTTCCCTAAGCAACGAGTGACCTTCAGGAGCAAAGCTGCAAAAAGAATAATAATAAAAAAAAGTTAATGACTGCAAATTCTTCATTTTAAAGAGATGATTGGAAGTTAATCCTTCTACCTTTCTTTCTTGCAGCTTGTCACGAGTCCTGTTCCTCATGCTGGGGTGCTGCTGAGAACAATTGCTTGTCCTGCAAAGACACCTCACACGTGGTACAAGCAGGGCTCTGCCTGGCCAGCTGTGGCCAGGGATTTTATACAAAGGATGGAATCTGCAGGGGTAAATACCCATTTTCTTCTTCCAGTTGCAAGAAGTAGACTGAGAAATGGTCTGCAAAAAAAGGAATCAATATTTCATTTAGCCATGCAGCAGCTGTGATTTTATTCATGTCTTAAGAAGCCAGATGCACCTTGTGCATAAATATCAGATGAGGAAAGCTGCTGTTTGTAAGATTATTAATTCATTTAAGCTAATCAGATGCTGAAAGATTTAAGGGTTTTTTTTCCCTCACTGAACAGCTTGAAAGCCTAACTGGGTTGTTTCTGAGGGCTTGACAAATCTGTTTGTCTGAGGAAAGGAAAATGGCCCCAGCCAGCAGGTTTCTGTAAATGTGATTATAATTCAGCATCACAGTAACTAATACCTGCACAACAGATGAGACATGGGAGCTGGGAAGGTTTGCTGAGAAAAGGAGAAGAGATGACTGGAGGAAATGATAAGACCTAAGTCAAATAATAAAGGGGGAGAAAACCTCAGATAAAGAAAGAATCTAAAATTTGCCACAACCATTCAGGTCAAGCCTGGGTTTCTGCTGGCAGCTCTCTCCAGCTGCTTTGAAGGACTGTCCAGCATAATCAGTAGAAATGACACAGGAGTTTTCTGTCTTCATGCAGGTCTGTCAGCCACACTTAGCTAGAGAGGGCTTAAAACCTGGAGTGTGTTGACAAAATTGTTGCTATTCCAGCTGCTTCTGAACAGATTTCACTCTGACCAGTTCCCCTTCAGTCTGGCTGATGTCTGGTGCTCTTAGACAACAGGTCAGTTAAATTCAGAACTGACTGCCTGGGAGACTATAGACCATGGGAACTGGTCAGGAACATTATCATCTTTGACTTTAGATGCATTTTCCCAGTTAAAACTTTGACTTGAAGAAAAGGAAGAGGAAGGAATCACATTTTTTTAATTGACCTTTCCTGCCATCCTTTACTTCCTGACCAGTCAGATAACTGCTGCTCGTTGAACAAAGATGTGTAAAGATTTATGAGGTGGTTTTCATGCATGAAATTGCTCAGAACGTTGCTCCCTGTTCACAGGCTGCTGGTGAAGAGGAAAAACATCTTGCATTAGCTGGAGGGGGGTTGTGTCAGGAGCTGGAGGGAGGGCTGGTATAGACCCATTTCTGGTGTTGGTACTTACTCCTACTCCTAGATGGGGCCCAGGTCAGTGAATACCCATCTGCACTCACACACCTACCTCTGGAAATGTCACTGCTTCTTCCAGGGAAGTGCAAAAGGTTACTTCTGCTGGGAGAGGAGTGATGAAAAATGCCTTGCTGACAAAGAAATGGCAAGGCATGCTTTGGCTGACTTTATTTTCTCTGTGTGGCCAGCTCTGTGGCTCTGTAGTTCTTTTTAAGTGCATTTCATGATTGAGCTGTTCTCATTGGCAGCTTGTGACCAGTCCTGTGAAACGTGCTATGCAGACCAACCCAGGTGTTTGACTTGTCCCTCAGAGAAGTTCTTACATGATGGGAAGTGTATTTCAGAGTGCCCTGGAGGGTATTTCCCAAGCAGGAATGGAAGATGCAGAGGTAAGAGGCATATTTGCATGACCTAAGGGCACCCTCCACATGTTGCCATCTTTTCCCCAGATGTTTACCCATGGGGAGGGAACATAAAGAACTTAGAAATGCAAGTGGGGACCAGGAATTTGATGGTTTTTTTTTTTCTTTGGCTCACTTGTGATGGATTGTTTTACAGAACCTCTTTGCCTTGTGAAGCATGTTAAGACACATTGAGATACTTATTCAAAACACTGTGTGAGTGAGAGTTATTGCTGTTAGAATTTATTAGTACATGTGCACTTCTGCTCTCATTAGCTCACAGAGCTGAATTTCAAGCCAGCTGGGAGGTTTGGAGTGGGCTGGAGGAGGTTCTAGTCAGCAACACTTCTTTCCAGCAGAAAAAACAAAACAAAACAGAAGAACAAAAATAGGATATTTCAGCTGTGTGTGCTCTGTTTCTTTATCAGCTTGTCATGATTCATGCTCCACGTGTGAGGGACCTCTGGCCACTCACTGCATCTCCTGCTCCTTTCCTCTGGTCCTGCAGCAGGGGCAGTGCCTGGAGGGCTGTGGAGAGGGTTTGTATCGGGATCACAACGTCTGCAAGGGTAAGATATGGACCTGGAGTTCCCCAGCTGCTGTAAACATGGAATCATAGAATCATTTGGGGTAGAAGTCACCTCTAAAGGTCATCTAGACCAACCCCCAAAACCATATCCATTGGCTTTTTTGTCAGACTGTGCTCAGAGTACCCAGCTACCCTGCTGATCATTGATCCTCTGCTGAACTGGTCAATTAATAAGTCCTGTTTTGGCCTGCTGATTGTTTTCTACTTTGAGAAAAAGCAGATTTCTTTTCTCAGTTTCTACATTCAAACCCTCAGAGTGTAGTGATCATGGAGACTTTGCTTTTCACTCTGTGCTCTGGGTCTGTTGCTTCCAAGTTCTTCCTGACACAAGAAGTGGATGAAAATCTACACACAGCTAGGAGATTTGCTAGGACTGAGATCTTGTAGCAATGGAAAACCTGAAGTTTTGGAAGATGTATGAGCCCTTCATACTGTCATTTCTTGCTTCCTCTCCTAGTGAGGTGGTGTTCACTGGTGCAGTTCCAGAAATTAAAGGGAACTTGGCTGTTTCTGGCACAATACTGCAGTTGTTCCCAACATGATTTGTTTGTCAGCTTTATTTGGTTGAAGAACTGGTATTGGGGGGGGGGGGAAATACCTTCTACTGGGGAAAGGTGTCAAAGTGCTTTCTAAAATCCCTGTTCCATGATAGAAGCTACATCCCCCGGTCTGGTTTTGGACCAGATTTCTTAGCTTGTGAGTTGCTGCAAAGTGCATGCTCTTTGCTGGATCTTGGAGTACCAACCTTTCTGCAGCACTACAAGATGGGAAAAGAGGGATGAACAAGAGGACCTAAAGCAGTTGTTTGCTCCCTTTTCTGTCTCATATTTCAGACCAGATGTCCTCAGACCTGTGGCTCTCACTGCTCTCTCTCCCTGTGCACAGGGTGCCACCCCTCCTGCCGGACCTGCCTGGGCCCAGGGCCCTCTCGTTGCCTGCAGTGTCGGGTGCCAGAGGATGTTCTGCAGCCTCAGCAACCTGGGGAAGGAGCTGTGTGGGGTCTTTGCCTCTCTCACTGCCAAGCCAGGTTCTATGTGGATAGCACAGGAGTCTGCAGACGTGAGTAGAGGATGGGGAGAGCTGTTTGTAGTACTACTGAATTATTAAGGTTGGAAAAGACCTCTTAAGATTGTTGACCATGCCCACTAAACCATGTCCCCCAGCACCACATCTACACGTCTTCTAAATACTTCCAGGGATGGTGACTCCACCACTTCCCTGGGCAACCTGTTCCAATTCTTTCAGTAAAGGATTTTTTTCCTAATATCCAATCTAAACCTCCTTTGGCACAACTTGGGGCCATTTCCTCTCATCCTATCGGTTGTTACCTGGGAGAAGAGACCAAACAGCCACCTCACTCCAACCTCCTTCCAGGGAGTTGTGGAGAAGTGAGTAGGTGTCCCCTCAGCCTCCTTTTCTCCAGACTAAAAAACCCCAGTTCCCTCAGCTGCTCCTCATAAGACTTTGTGTTCAAAGCCTTCAGCACAGGGATGCCTGGGATTGTAGGTGTTCAACATGGGGTTGTAGGTGTTCAGCATGGGGTTGTAGGTGTTCAACATGGGGTTGTAGGTGTTCAGCATGGGGTTGTAGGTGTTCAGCATGGGGTTGTAGGTGTTCAACATGGGGTTGTAGGTGTTCAGCATGGGGTTGTAGGTGTTCAGCATGGGATTGTAGGTGTTCAGCATGGGGTCGTAGGTGTTCAACGTGGTGTTGTAGGTGTTCAACATGGGGTTGTAGGTATTCAGCATGGGGTTGTAGGTGTTCAGCATGGGGTTGTAGGTGTTCAACATGGGGTTGTAGGTGTTCAGCATGGGGTTGTAGGTGTTCAGCATGGGGTTGTAGGTGTTCAGCATGGGGTTGTAGGTGTTCAGCATGGGGTTGTAGGTGTTCAGCATGGGATTGTAGGTGTTCAGGGTGATTTTGTACAATGTTTGATTGCTGCCTGCTCTGAGCTCCCATGTCATGAATGTTTCAACTCAGGAGCTTCCAGAATGGCATATACTGGTACTTTTGAAGGAAAATATATTCTACACATTTGTGACTAAAGGACTCAGATACTTTTTTAAAACCACTGTGTTCAAGTCTGCACAACTTAGCTTTCTTTTCCTTGAAGCTGAGAATGTGTTTTTTCCTACTGGCTTACTTTGAAGCAGGATCAAGCCTTAAATCCTTTTCAGAGGATTTCAGAAGACTGAGCTGTCTCCTAAATAGCTCTTGGAGCAGGTCAAGACATCCCACAGCAGTCTTTTCTTTTGAGGAACCTCTTCTGATAGATGGCCTGCAGCACACATGGCAGCACTGCTCCTGAAATACCAAGTAGGAAGCATTTCCATGAAGGATAGAGTTTGGAAAAGAGGTCAGCATGGTGTAGGTTGGAGATTTATGTGGTTTCACACCTGTTGGAGAGAAAACTGTTGTGGACTTCAGCAAAGAATATTTACTGGGTGGGTCAGCAACCATTCTGATTTTGCAGCAGCTGGTGTGGATGTCTGTGCAACAAACTTAGTGCAGGATCTTGAACATAATGCAGAGAGAAGCAAGCTGAGAGGTCAGACTGAACATCTTGTGCCAGCACAGCCCTGACCCTAAGGAGAAATCACACTGTCACAAGTGGCAGTGGTTTCCATGTGTGGAACAGAGGCAGTGACTCTACAGCCCTTAAGTTAAGCAGTTGTAATGACAGGAGCAACAATGGTACTGCTGGCTGTTTCCTCCTGCTGGAAAAAAACCCCAAACATTTTCTGAAAATGAATGTAATTTAAAATCCATTTATCTTGATTTTATTCCTTCATCTCAACTCAATGAAAGAATTTGTGTAAACTCAATTTTTCTTGCCTTGGGAGATCTCAAAAAAAGAAGTGGCCAGTTTTTTGGTAGAATGATGCTGTCTTTAGCAGTGACCCCCACAGACCACAGAGTATCCAGTGCTTTGAACTGGTTCCTGAAGGCACTGGTGGAGAGCCTGCAGTCCAGGTGGCTGTTCCTTGGCAAGTAATGGGTTTTTCTTGGAGTGGGGTGATAGTGAGTGATGATTCCAGAATCTGGGAAGTTTGCAAAACCCCAGATCTCTTACAGGGAGGAGGACTGCATTGAGTGGCACTGTGCACTTCAGCTTTCTGTTTCAGGAATGAATTGTGTGGCTGCAAAGAAAGATTTAATATGCAGAAATCTGGGGTTTGTGTGCCCCTTGTGCTGCACAGCCTCTGTACTCCAGCCCTTTGTACCTTTCATGAGAATCCTGGAGAGGAAAAACCTTCCTATCACCACTGGGGTGAAAGCAACCCAGCCATACCCTACAACAGTAACAACCAAGGTGAGCTACAACTAATTTGGCTCTCTCTGACTTGTTGGTCTTTTTTTTTTCTGCAGAGTGCCACTCCTCTTGTGCAGGCTGCTTGGGGAACACAGCCCAGGAGTGTACAGCTTGTCCTGCTCCCCATGTCCTGCTGGGAGGCAGATGCCTCTCAGGGTGCCCAGAGGGGCACTTCAGGCACAGAGATCACTGCTATGGTGAGTGCACAGTGCAGGCACCTGCAGCTCATCCTGGTGAATTGTACTGCATGCACCTTTCCTAATGCTTTTCTCAATGTAATTAGAGATGCTGTCAGATTTACATGAGGCTATTTAAGTGTTTTCCTGGGAGAATGGGATAGTCCATTTTCAGGGAATGAAATCTCCTCCTGATGGGAGTGAGGTGTTCACATTGAATCATAAATTCTAATCAGGTTTGCTCCTCTGGGCTGTTTCCCTGAAGGTATTTTGTGTTTCTGTAGGCTTGGATGATGTTCTTAGCCAGTGTGCTGTGGCAAAAAGAGGTTCTTTATTGACACCACCACAGAATGATCTGCTTTTATTAGGCTAGATATTGGCCAGGTGAATTAGCTTTACTTTTAATCCACTTCTGGCTATAGGGCTAGGCTTAGAAAGAAGGAATTCTGCAGATACAGGAGAAAAGCCATGACATCTCTGAGTGGTAGTGGGGACAGCATTTTTTTATTCATGTCTCTGCCTTGCCTAGCAGTCAGCAAGTGGCCTTTGTTCAGCTTGTTTCATCTCCTCCAAGCAGCTGACTGTGGCTACTGACCCCCTGACTGACTGACTGCAGGGGTTAAATCCTTTTTGCCAGGTGCAGGAAGGGGTGGTCTTTGGGGTATGCCCTTCATTATGGGCTGCTAAGTACAATGGGCAAGGAATTGCAAACGTTTGAAATCTCATTAGACTCTTCAAGGTCATCTGCAAATTATCTGCTGTTTCATAGCAGCTTCTTTGGGTCAGGTATCCATGTGTGTCTCCTGGCAATAGGAAAAACTTACTGGTTGCTTCCCTGGGAGGCCTCAGGTTCAGAGAGAGAGAAACCTTCTGAAGCCCTCTGCTCTAGTTAGTCAATTTATTCCCCGAGGAGCAACTCTATAAATGCATTTATGTGGCATTGTAAAGATCCCTCAATTCTAAGCTGCCACCTTAGAGCTGAGGTAACTGCTGAATGCTGCATTTTATGGAGTTTGAGGCTTCTGTAAATGCCTCAGAGACAGAATTCCAGCATCAGGAAAGTGGGATCTTCCATCTCCTGCAGTTTGTGAGCAGCCAAGCTGAGTTAATAGAGGAAACTGTGCCTGGAATATGGATCCTGCCTGTTAAGCACCAGGTGCATCAGGGTGATATCAGGGGAGGTGGTAGCACATGACATGTTGGGTCTCAACCACTGGAGCCTGGTGCTGCCCAACCAACCAGGGCAGCCAGGATTGTGTGGAGCCTGAGGGAGCTTTTTGAAGTCGTGGGCTTTTATTCATAGGAGAGCTTTAAAAGTACTTTTGTTTAAGAGTTTTCTTACAGCTTGTTAGCCATAGCATTCCTGTCTCTCTCAGATCTGGAGCATGGGAATCCTGGAAATAGAGCATCTGTCTTGAAAGGTGGAAGGATACAAAAGCAGTCAGAGCAAGATATTTTTGAGCAGTCTTGCCCACTTTCTCTGCAGTCTCTTTTGTTGAGCTTTTAGCAGACAGAATAGCTGATGAGCTGGCAGGGCATTCAGGTTTTATGGGTTTCAGTTTGGGAGGGCTTTGTACAGATACCATTCCTGGCTTTCTCACTCATGGATATCAAACTGGTGCCTCTGTTGATGATCAGACAATCCCAAGATGTTTGATTTCTCTCTCCTGTGCATCCCACTCTTTCATGTGCACCAGCACATGCAGAAGGGAGGAATGAAAGGGCCAGAGATTTTCTATTTTGGATAGAGCTCTACCTTGATTAATGCAGGCAACAAATCACCTTTTTAAACTGGCAACTCATTTCTCATCTTGTTGATTTCAAAACGAGGATATAAGAGCCTTCCAAACCCCAACTCTGCAGTCACTGATGCTGTGAGATCCTTTTATGTCCTTGCTTTGTAGCAGCAAATAATGACTACAGGGGCTGGTTTTCTGTGTGTGTGAGGGGAGGGAGAGTATGAAGTGAGCTGTGTACCAAGAGCCTAACAACAGGTGTTGATTTTTATTTTTTATTTTTCATTTTTATCCAGCTTGTCATCCCTCCTGCAAGACATGCCATGGCTCATCTGATTTGGAGTGCTCAGCCTGCCACCCCCATGCCACTCTGGCTGGTGGCAAGTGCAGGACTAGCTGCAAGGAAGAGCAGTATCTCAACCTGGTGGGATACTGTGTGGGTAAGTAAGAGGAGATGGCCTGGGTCATCTGTGGTCTTTCTGTGGCATTAACCAGCTCCTTGAGCACAAATCATGGAGAAATCCAAGTGCCTGTTAGGAGGAAGATGTTAGAGATGAAAATACCCTGAGGAAATTCCAGTGTACAGCAAAGCCTGGGGGAGCCAGAGCCAGGCAAGCTGCTTGAGTCCTGCCCAGAGCTTCAGTAAAGTGAGTTAAGGAAAACATTTGTGATTCAGAGAAGCACTTTATGGGGCCCTGAAGGGAAACTGGCACAGCTCACATAGCTGTGTGCATTTTGGGGAGATAATAGGATTTCTGTACAGCAGTTATACTTTGTGGGTGCTTGGTGCCTGCACTTAAGCCTATCATCAGAAGCCACTGATTGCATTTAGCTGTTTAGAAAGAAAAATCTTTTTTAATCCACCACACAGACATGTATAAACATATCCTGGGAACAGTTCCAAGAACTTCTGAGCTTTATCAAGCCACTTTTTTTTCTTCTTTATCAAAAAATGATATGGTGTGTGAGGCTTAATCTAAGCTGAAGAGTTCCAAATGAGATAAGAAAGCCAACAAGTAGGGAAAAAGGCATTAGATGTAATAAATATATCCATTGAGGGGTTATTGTTCTCAATTTAATATAGATTACTCTCCTTCACAGAGAATTCTTTTTATTTACATATATCTGTTGGGTTTTTTTTAATGAAAGAGTTGTTTCTTTGCTCTCCACAGATCAATTTTATGAACCATTTCTTCATCTTCCTTTTAAAAAGCAGTTATTGTTTTGTCTGCAGAGACACAGAGAGGGGAGGAAATAAAGTATCTGTGGAGTAGGAAAAGATCCAGAAATATGGTAGAGCTCCTTAAGTACAGCAGAAAGCAGATTGGACAACCCTGGTTGTTTCAAACAGTCAAATAATTGCAACATGAAAATAATTCAGCCTTTCAGTGTAAGGAGCTATCTCTGCCCTGTAAAGTTTCAGGGGCTACAAGGATGCTTATTAATGTCCTGTCACTTCATAGCTGTGTGCACTTGATTTCTTCCACCTTCTTTTCCCATTACTTTGCATTATGCTTCCTATGAGGAAAAAGAAAGCCTGTGGAAATGTGGTCTTCCAGCTGTAAAACTCATTGGAAAAAGCAGAGGATGTGTGTTGCTGGTTCTGATAAAGAGCTCTCCATCCAGGTAGTTTAAATTTCACTCAAACTTCTCATTCAGCACTGATTGAAATGCTAAATTTGCCCTTACAGGTTATTAATTACCAGTTAAAGAGCAGCTGTCCCATAAAAGAGAGCATTAAAACCCTTGACACTTCTCTAATGCATATGGTTTGCATCAGAATCTCACCAAGCTTTTTCCTTTGCTTCCCAAAGCTATATTTTTTTACAATTTCTTTACAATTATCTTCCCATTTCTCTCTTATTCCTCACCCTCTAAGCAAAACTGTGTCCTGGCTTACAGGGATGCTGTGCACCATAACAGCCTGTCACACTTGATGGACCTGAAGGGGAGAATCTGCCACTAAAAAACATTGCCCATGAGTTTGTGTTGTTGTTGTACATGGTTCCTGAATGAGGGCTGGAACATTTGCTTTGATTAAAAAAAGAAAAAGAAAAAATATGTTGTTTCCAGCAGTTCATGAAAGAGGCATTTCAAATGCAAGCAGAAGAAAGACAAAATGGCCTCAAATTTCAAACAATCAATGAGTTTCCAAGCTCTGTTTTGGCTGCACAATATTTGCATCAGTCTTCTTTGAGGGCTTAATTTATGAGTTTTATTTTAGAGCTAAAATAAGTGTTTGGTTAGGAATGTGGGCTTGTCTTTAGCAGTCTCCTCTTCAGACTCAGGTCTGCTGTGTTTTTTGTTTCCCTGGCAGCAAAACACTCTTTGATTTCTCTCTCCTCTTACCCAAGCTAACTTCAAGAAATGCTGCAGTCACTGGTTTTAAAAAATATTTTGCTAAAAGTGTTGACCTGCTCTGACTTTCCTGACTTGAACAAATTGTATGCCTGTCTTGAGGCTTCCTGGCTGGTCTTTTCCTAACTCAGTTGAAGGGTGATGAGGAAAATGCAGGAGAAATGCACATGGCCAAAGAATCCCAGAGTGCCAGGGTGGAAGGGACCTCAAGGATCCCCTGCTCCAACCCTTCTGATATTATTGTTTCTCTGAGATCTCTCAGCACCCCAGAGAGCTGAGACTTCAAACTTCCCAAAGTGGGGGAATCCCCCCCTTCCCCTGGGAGACCATCCCAAGGTCTGACTGTCCTCAGGGGGAAAAATTTCCCTCTAGTGTCCAATGGGAATCTCCCCAGGAGCACCTTGTGCCCATTGCCCCTTGTCCTGTCCAGGTGACTCCTTGTGAACAGGGAGTCTCCAGCTGATTTGTAGCCCCCTTTAAGTTCTGAACATCACAATAAGGTCTCCCCTGAGCCTTCTCTTCTCAAGGCTGAACAGACCCAGTTTCTCAGCCTCTCCTCCAATGCCAGGGGCTCCAGTCCTCTGATCATCTTTGTGGCTCTTCTCTGGTCCCTTTCCATCCTGTCCACATCCTTTTTGTACAATGGGAACCTAAACTGAAGATGATACCCCAGGTGTGGTCTGACAAGCACTGAGGAGAGCAGGATGATGACTCCTTTACCTCTGCTGGTGATGTCCTTCGTGTGAAAGGAGTCCACAGCCTGAGCTCTGCTGGGTCCTCACTGGAGGTGTCAGCAGATGCACAGGACTCCTTCCCAGAATAGGCAGCAAGGGTGGCTGGGGTGAAATGAAACTCCAAACATCCACTGATAAACTCCCCAGGGTCCTGTCTTTACTTCCAGCTGCATCTTCCTTGCAAAGGGACTCCCAGTGCTCGTGTTCAGCTGCTCAGTTCTCTGCTTTCTTAGGCTGTGCACAGTCACAAAGATGTTCAAAGATGATGCAGGAGAGCTCACTCAGGAGGATGCCTGCAACAAGCCTGTCTGCCTCACTCTTGAAATTCCAGAAGGGACACTCTGACAACAAAAAATGCATTCAGCTCCTTGTAAAATTAATGAGCTGTTGCCATACTCTTTGGGAGACACTGATACCCTCACCAAGAGCTGGAGTTGTGCTGAGCAGAGCAAGAGGGAAATCTGGGGCTTTGCTCCACTTAGTTGCTGGTGTGCATCCTCCCACAGACAGCAGCAGCTGAGCTGCCAGAGGAGGAAAATGGATGATTTTCCTTAATTTGGCCTGGGCTCCTTTGTGCCAGGCACCATCCAACTGGGTTCCTCACCTGATGCTGCCTGGAGACACTCCCACTCTTTGTGGAAGATGCAGGCAGATCCCTGCAGATGTGGTTGAACTTCCCCAGGAGTTCACTTTGCTTTATTTGCCAGAATCTCTTCCAGATCTTCTAAAAGAGAGGCAAAACAACCCTTCCAGCAGCCAAATCAAACCAGAAGTCCTGGTCAGTGCTAGGTGTCCTTCTGAACCAACCATGCTGATTTTCATTCTGGATTTACTGTAAGATGCTGGAGTGCCTGTAAATTCTCTGTGGGTTGAAGTAGTGATTTAAAGTAGTGGTCTTTTAAACCTCACACCTTTTCCTAGAGTATTGTATGAAAACTGCATCAAGATTATTTTTATTAAAGAGCCCTTCAGAGGGGAGGTGTAGTTAAACAATACAAGTGGTTGATTGCTTAGCACATGGTGGGGCTGAAGGGTAGAAATGCCTCTGGCTTCTATTATGAGCACTCACAAAGGCTTTAGAGATGATTTTGTCTCCCCAGACAGACTTCTCTGTCCTGATGGGTGAGGGAACAGGTTATGATGCTTTCCATATAGGAAGGGCACTGTTTTCTTTGCTTGCTGAGAGAAAGATAAAGAGGGTGTGGAAGTAAAGAAACTCTGGAAATGGGAGTCAGTGTAAGTTATTCTGTTATACATGACAATGAAAGTTGCTTTGTAGGAAGATCAGTAAGGTGGTTTGGTGGGATTTTGGGTATTTTTGGGTTTTTTTTGCATAAAACTGAGTTAGTGAGGATGTTAGAGCCAGCTGAAAGGGTGGCAGAGAAAAGTTTTTCTTGGACATTGGGAGGCAAATCTGTAGTCTGAAAAAGGTGAGTAGGGAGGCATGGGGATTGCAAGCAAGGTGGTGTAGAAGAATCCAACCCAGTTTGGATATTGGAACAATTCTAGGGGAATTAAGTAGCTGTTGCACTGACCTGCAACAAACAAGGGATGTGAAGGGTCCAAAAACTCCAAGCCCACAGGCAGAAACTTGCCTGCAAGCTGAGCTGGAGTGAGGATTGACAGGGAGAAGGCAGGAGCAGGAAACAAGTAAGGCTGTGGGGTATCATTGAGAAGCACAGAGAAAACACTGCTGCTGTTAGTCCTGGCTTCAAAGGGAGCCTGCTGTGAAAAATTTAAATAATCTTTTCCAAAGCAAAGCACTTCAGTTCTGCCTCTGCTCTCTCACTGGGTCCCCAATGTCCCTCAAACTCATCATGAGTGGCAGTTCTGCTTTTTTGTTTGGTGTTGCATGCTCTTTGATCTCCAGGCTTGCAGAGGAACACGGGAGTGATGGGGCTGATTTATCCTAAAACTAGCTGGGAAAACAATCTTTTTCAATACGTGGGAGCAAGCTCAGAGGCTGTAGAGAGGAAACTACTGCAGCAGCTTTCTTAATGTTGGTTGAGGAAAGTCTTAGTTGTTTACAGCAGACCCTGATTATTTGGGCACTGTTAGTTTTCTTGTCTCATTTTTGTGCTCTTGACCAGGTGCCTCTTTTGTTCTTGGTTGCTGAAAAGCTGTGGCTGGGTTTGGTTACTTATTGCCTCTGGCCAAACTCTGTAGTAGAGACCTGTGGCTCCAGAAAGTGATCAAACTGGATTAGTTTAACAAGAAGGGGAGTAGATACACTGCCAGCTGAACATGGAAGTATGAGAAACTAATTGGATGTATGTTCATTTGATTGGATAAAAGTGCATAAAACACTTCACCCCACCTCCAGCCCTCTGCATATAGAATCACATATGTGTGCAGGGCCTTTTGGGTGGTGTCTTAGGGAGCTCTGTGTGAAGCTTTTGGCTTCAGTGAGGCTACAGACAGAGGACAGGTCTTCCCACTCAGGTGTCAGGGCAGGTGTAGAATCTTTGCCTGTGAAGATTTGTGGGATGATACCTTGGGGGTTGAGTTCTCCTGTGTGGTCAGAAGCTGCACTGTGATAATCCCTGGAAGCCCTCTAAGGAAGTTTTGAGGTTTTGTCACTGAGTTTGGGTGCATCATGTGCTGCTTTTCTCCTCATACCACTGTCCTGATGTTGATGAATTGAGAAGATGCAGGATCACTATCTTAAACACAGTGTTCCTTCTTACTCACCTTTACCTCCCCTCTGGTTGTTCCTTTCCCATCTGCAAGGCTGGGAGATGGATATTAAACCCTGCAAAGTCAGGAGGTGAAGGAGGGACCTTGAATCCCTGGATGCAGTCAGAATTGAATTGATTTCTGAGCTTTTCCACCAGTGCTTGGTAAGAATCACAGAGGTCAGGCTGGGGTTGGGCTCCAGTCCCTGTTACATTCCTGCAGGCCTGGATGCAGAATTCCCCCA